>NC_063342.1:21092677-21114383 GCF_021869965.1 Rhincodon typus | reverse complement strand
GTTCACCTGGTGGGATATCAGTTTGGATTAGGAAACAGAATTTTCTGACCTTAAAGCCTGCACCTCATCCTCAACCCTCTAATTTTTTTGAAGTTCTAATTCTGTCCATCATCTCTTGAATAATGTGCACCATTTGGGGCTCTATGGCCTTAAACATACAAGTGAATTGTGGATAAATCATAATTTTTATCCCTTTGTATATTCGACACTCAGATTGTTAAATGTTAAAATCACACCGATTCACGGCACTTGTTAGCTGGTTAGAATTGGAAAGGATCACAAATGGAAATGCAAAAGTTATAAATTTGTCTTGTATGGAATTTAACCATCTTTTCTTGAGTTTCATTTCCTCCTTGTCAGAGTGCTGTAATGGGCAAGCCCACCACTTGGAAAGTAATACACAATGGGCACACTCCAGTCGGGGAGGGAACATGTAAAATTAAATTACTTTTCAGAATGACCTAGATATTTCAGGGGGTTAAAGTCTTCAAAAATCCTTCAGTTATTTCCTATTGTATGCAAGAAGCCTGTTTTTCAGTCATTCATCTGCAAATCCAATTTACATAGAGTTGGATATTTATGTGGAATGTTTGTTCCACTATTTATCATTGTGGACATTTCCCATCCCTTAAGCAAGCAGTTTTGTTTCATTTTTAATTCATTCACCAGCACAACTAAAGGTTTGAATGAAAATCTCAAACAGCACAAAGCAATATTTTTCTTTACATTGACTGCTATCTGACTGGTTACACACAGGTTATGAAAAATTGCATCTGTGCATCATTCTGATGAATTCCAGAAATCAAAGATTAAAATTGCCAGTTTAGAGAATCTCCAACTTACTAAGATTTCGATGTATGGTGCTGATCCAAGCCTGAATGTTTCCTTCAATCCCTATTTTCTCTGAACAAAATTGATGGGTTTAATCAACCTACTGGACAGTGTCATGAAGAAGCTGTACCAAGATATAATGTTAATTTTTCTCATGTTTGGAATGTGAAATTTCCTTGCAAGTGGTTAATTAATAGAACTTTTATGCTATAATGTTTTTACATAGTGAATAACGGTTGCAGTTTTACATTGGCGTAAATAGTACTAAAATTAGGGAGTTCGCTGAAAACTCTGGACGGAGAATTGCAAAAATTCTGTTTCTCCCTCAAGTTCTGGTTGAGAAACTCTGAGTGGTGGGGAACGCATCCATAGGAACACTGGATTAAACTTCTCAATTGACCTCAGCAGGAAACCATGAGCAGAACCAGATTGCATAATTACATTAAATTTGCTAAATGTACCCAAGAGTTTCAGCTGAGCACAAAAACCTACCAAATTCAGAAAGGCAAGATGCCAAATTCATATGATATTCCAGGTGACATACAGAAAATTAGTGACACATATATCATATAACACCACCTAAAAATCTCTAAACTAATTCACAGAGGTTCTCCACTAGCCAGTCACGTCTGCACTGGCTTACCATAGGAGTAACCTACTCTGTTCCATCCCCTAATATCTCCCTGTAGTCTTACACAGTCTTCTTTTCAGTTAACATATAATTCCCACTTGAATTCCTCAACTGAACCTGCCCCCACCACATTCTAAACCACTCACTGTGCAAAAAAGGATTTTCTTCCTGACTCTTTTACTGCATTTGGTGATTCTGTGTTTTGGCAAGATGGCGGCAGGGTAAGTTGCTCCATTTGGAGCTCCTCTCTGCTCGCCAGTTCCCTTTCCTTTTCCCTTCTTTTTCTCTTCTTCTTCTCCTCTCTCCTCTCTGCAGTAATTCTATCCCCCACCACTGCTCCCCCATCCCCCCGCCCTTTTAACTACCTACCTAAGGAGTTGGGAAGGAGCCAGGTCATGACCGGGAACCACGTGGCGGGAGCTGAACACATGGCCCATGTCCTGCAGTGACAGTTGATTGAGTGTGAGCTGGAGCGATGACGGTGGATCAAGAGTGGATCGGTTCAGTGGTGGGAGCCGGGCCAGTGAGAGGGCAGCAGTGGGTGGTCAGAGCTGGGCCGGTGAGGGGGCAGCAGGCGGTAAGAGTGGGGCCGGTGAGGGGGCAGCAGTGGGCGGTGAAAGCGGGGCCGGTGAGGGGGCAGCAGTGGGCGGTGAAAGCGGGGCCGGTGAGGGGGCAGTGGGTGGTGAGAGTGGGGCCGGTGAGGGGGCAGCAGTGGGCAGTGAGAGCGGGGCCGGTGAGGGGGCAGCAGTGGGCGGTGAGAGCGGGGCCAGTGAGAGGGCAGCAGATGGCGGAGAAAGTGGGCCTTTCGCATGGGGGAGGCGTTGACATTCTCCTGGATGTCCTAGTAATTGGAGTACCGCCTGGAGATTGGACTCTGAGATCTGGACTTTTTTTTTCTCCTGTTTACCTTTTAGCTCTGTTAAATCTTTTAATTCTGGTTTTTGTAACCAAGTGAGCGCCAGTCAATGGCAACTTTGTGCAATTTTTGCTGTACTTATATATTCCTATACTTCGTACATGTGACAAATAAATAAATCTAAATTTTGCCCTCATACTCTCGATCACTGAACAATGATCACAGAGCTTTCCTATCTTTTCTGTCCAGGCTCCTCATTATTTGGAATACCTCTCTTAAAACTCCTCTCAATCTTCTCTTCTCCAATTCGGAAATCAGTCCCATCTTTTCCAACCCATCTGTATAACTTCAGCACGACATCTTTGAGACCATTGCAAACATACACACGCATGAGAATTAGCAGCAGGAGTAGCCACTCAGCTGAGTCACGAGATAACAAGGTGTAGAGCTGGATGAACACAGCAGGCCAAGAGGCATCAGAGGAGCAGGAAGGCTGACGTTTCGGGCCTAGACCCTTCCCTACCTATGTCCGTGACACCACCCACGCCCTCCACCTCCTCCAGAAACAGACACTGAAGACGCACCTACCGTCACCGCTGCTGCCGCCGCCTACCCCGCTCCGCCCATCGCCGACGCGGACACAACTCCGCCCACAGCCTACGCCGACGCAACTCCACCCACCACCGACGCCGACGCAACTCTGCCCACCGCCGACGCCGCTCCGCCCACAGCTGACGCCGACGTCGCTCCGCCCACCGCCTCCACAGCCAGCAGCTCCAGAGGAGACAGTAGCACCCAGCCCTGCTGAGTCTTCACCATCCCCCCAGACCTCCCCCTTACTGAGGACGAACGGTCAGTCCTCAGTAAAGGGCTCACCTTTGTGCCCCTCCACCCACACATCAACGAATACCGGTCACATTTGGACATTGAGCAGTTTTTCCGCCGCCGCCTCCGCCTCCACGCTTACTTCTTCAACCGTGAACCTAACCCTCCCTCTACTGACCCCTTCTCCCGCCTCCAGCACACCCCCTCCTCCTGGACACCACCCCAAGGCCTCCTACCCTCCCTCGACGTCTTCATCTCCAACTGCCGTCGAGACATCAATCGCCTCAACCTCTCCACTCCTCTCACCCACTCCGACCTCTCCCCCGCAGAACGTGCAACCCTCCACTCCCTCCGCTCCAATCCCAACCTCACCATAAATCCCGCAGACAAGGGAGGCGCAGTTGTAGTATGGCGCACTGACCTCTATATCGCCAAGGCCAGACGCCAACTCTCCGACACTTCCTCCTACCACCCCCTTGATCATGATCCCACCCCCGAGCACCAAACTATCATCTCCCAAACCATCCACAACCTCATCACCTCAGGTGACCTCCCACCCACGGCCTCCAACCTCATCGTTCCCCAACCCTGCACGGCCTGCTTCTATCTCCTTCCCAAAATCCACAAACCTGACTGCCCTGGTCAACCCATTGTCTCCACCTGCTCCTGCCCCACCGAACTTATCTCCACCTATCTCGACTCCATTTTCTCCCCCTTGGTCCAGGAACTCCCTACCTACGTCCGTGACACCACCCATGCCCTCCACCTCCTCCAGAAAGCATTTCTGATGAAGGGTCTAGGCCCGAAATGTCAGCCTTCCTGCTCCTATGATGCTGCTTGGCCTGCTGTGTTCATCCAGCCCTACACCTTGTTATCTCAGATTTTCCAGCATCTGCAGTTCCTACTATCTCCCACTCAGCTGATTCACCCTGCTTTACCATTCAAAAAAATGATGATTAAACTGATTATTCCATATCTCTGCCTACTCTTTTAACCTTTTACCCCCTTGCTTAAAAAAAATCTACATTCCTCTGCTTTAAAAACATTCATAGACTCTGCTTTTCAAGGAAGAGAGTTCCAAAGGTTAATGACTCTCCAAGAAAAAGAAACTCTCCTCATCTGCCTTGAATGGGAATCTCCATATTTTTTAAACAGGGTGCCCTATTCCACCAATCTGCCTACATCCTTTTTAAGTTCTTTACTATCTTCCTCACAGTCCGTGATGTTTCCAAATTTCATATTGTCTGCAACTGTAGAAATTGTACACCAAAGTCTACATCTTTACATATATCAGGAAGAGCAAAATCAACCCTTGGGAAATGCCACTACAAACCTTCCTCCTGTCTGAAATACATCCATCAATCTCATGAATGATCACAGTTGCTGTTTGTGGGGCCTTTTGCTCTGCACAAATTCTCAACTGTATTTCCCACAATAGAACTGCGACTTTTCAAAATATTTTGAAAGCAATTCATTGGCTGTAAAAAGTGTTCTGGAATATCTTGAAGTATATCATGCCTTTCTTTCATTCTTTAATTAATCCAGGATGAAAAACTCTGTGTAAAAGTTCAGAAAAGTTTCTTCTTCTAGGGGTATAGGGACTGGCTCTGAGCTAGCTGGTTAGACTCCATGTACTATGCATATGTAAATAAAGGGTGACGTGGTGACAGGCTACTAGCCTCTGTGGAGTTATTTCATGTATACATCGACTGATAAAAATAGTCTCACCAAAATCTTCATATAAAGTGTTACACACCAGACCAAACCCCAAATATATTAAGAAGATAGTCTAGACCCTAACTTTTTCTTATTTTAAAAGTAAGTGTAAGGCATTGTATTCCAGATGCAATTTGATTAATCAAACTATCAATGTTAAGCAAAACACACTTTATTTTTATACCTCAGTTACAATACAAACAAAATAAAAATAAAGGAAAAGAATTGCTTAACTATAACTCTATTGAAATGTTTAACAAAATAATAGGTATATTAACTACTACTAATTAATTGTTCACATATAGTAATATCCCATAAACACATCCTTGGCAAAGGCAAGTTCGGTAGAAACATTTGTCTCACATGCAATTCTAGCAGCAGGAAGAGGTCCCTGGCTTTTAGCTATAACAGAGAGAGAAATAAGAGCTTCTGCATCCACCTTCAAGACCACAGCAACTGCAGGAAATTAAAACTAAAAATCCTGGTTCTGTGGGAATTTGACCCACACCCATTCAGGCTTCTATTGTTTTAACTTTAAAAAAACCTCACGGCCTCACAAGCTGTTTACTTTAATGACTTTGAGCAGACTGCTCACCACATCTTTCTCAATCCTTCTTCATAAAAACTCAAGGACAAAAAGTCAAAGTATTGTCACAAAACCATGAAAAGAGCTATCAAAATAAATGTCTTTCATGAAACCTTGGGTGGATCTTTATCGAAGTAAAACATTGCAAACTGATCTTTGTTGCAAGTGTACCTTCAGGAGATATGTAAATAGACTTGTTCATGGTGCTCAGCCAGCTCTACAGGCACTTTTGTAATGAAGGAAGGAAAGGCATTTTGAAAGCTTAGGACAAGTTGTTTTTTATTACAAATTTATCAAGATGATTAACAACTTTGTCCATCATCAATAGAATTGATCAAGGATTTGGTCTGGAAGATTATCAATTTAATCTCAATCATCTTCAAGCTAATGGATAATTTGAAGTTCTTTGCACACACAGCTAGCACCAGCCTAAAATTGACTTAAGTGTTGCTCTAATTTTCCGGAAACACTTTTTTCCCCCCATTACATGACACTTTTATTTATTCACTCATGGGATTTGGGTGTCACATCATTTGTTGCCTATCCCTAATTGCCCGGAGGGTCGTTAAGACTCAACCACATTGCTATGGGTCTGGACTCACATGTAGTCCACAGGTAAGGATGACAGTTTCCTCCCTGATGGACATTAGTGACCCAGATGGGTTTTTTCCAACAATTGACAATAGATGCACAGTCATCATTAGACTTGAATGTAATATAAAATCCAAATTTAATATTACATTCAAATTCCACCATCGTCTGTGGCAGGATTTGAAGTGGGGTCCCCAGAACATTACCTGCATCTCTGGATTAACAGCCCAGCGATAATACCACTAAGCCATTTCCTCCCCTGTTGTGTGAGGAAAAGAAACAGTTTACACCCACCTGGGCAGTTTACCAACCTTAGCAACATATATGTGTCAGTGATCCAAGAATTATTCCAATGCTGAAAAGATTAACTTTAGATTGAAAGAGTAAACATGTACGTCATAGATTGAAACTAGAGAACACGAAGTATACAGATGGTGGTCCTACTGTGGCATCTGTGGAGCAGATCCATCAAAGACACACAAGCTTCCATCACTTTTGGTTCTTATATCATGGAAAGGAAGCTCCAAAACAAAATTGTAAATAAGTTCCTGCTGTATACTTGCTCATCAGAGACTGGGGTCATGGTGATAGAGGCTCAGTTTGAGATAGTCTCAACATACCTTCAAGAACAGGATGATCAGCATTTCCCCTGTTCAGCTGGGAATAGGAGACAGATGTTCTCATGGATGACTTTTCAAGTGCTGTTGAGACATATTACAAAGTAACCGTGGAAAAAGTTTGATATGGACAGAGACAGATGGTATATTGTCATTTAACTAGTTGGACATCTCTAGGGAAATAGCGTATTGAAGTCAGTCACAAGGATAAAGAGAAAAAGAATAAAAAGACTGTCAGAGCATCAACTGGGCTGTGATAGTAAATTTTGAATATGCACTAATTGTGATTACATATGTCTCTGGTAAATTATACTACTGAACTGAGACCTTATTACTGTGGTGGATTTGGCAGGCCAAGCTGAACATAGGCTCCTTAAGAACAAAGTTGGGGAAATACTAATAGGGAACCAGGAAATTGCAGAGGAATTGTATATTTTGTATCAGTCATAATGGTAGAGGAAACTCTGAGCATTCCAAAAATATTAAATAATCAAAGGAGCAAATGAGGCAAGAGGGAACAAATACAATAGTTATCACTACAGAAAATGTACTAGGGCAACTGAAGGAGTTAGAATGTTGAAAAGTTTGTTGATCTGATGGGTTGCATCGTAGGACATTAACAAAAGTAGTTTCAGAGACAGTGAATGCATTAGTAGTAATATTCCAAGAATCCTAGATTTTGGAAAAGTCCCAGAGGCTTGGAAAAATGCCATTGTCACATCTTTAATTTTGCCCTGAATAGCAGGCTTCAGACAAAGAAAATTCACAAGCTGAAGCTCATTTTGAAAGCTCAAGACATTTTTTTCCAAACCAGCACCAAAAGGTGCACTGAAGTTATCATTTCATGTTTACCATCTTCGGGCAAAACATAAAAAATCATTTGCAGACAGTGAAGTCATTAAAGAAGCAATGACTGTGGCTGCTAATCCATTATTCAAACACTTTAAGAACTAAGAAGAAATAATAGCAGCAATCCAGAGTTTGATTGAGAAGCAACATTTGATGTTTCTACAGTAGGAAGATGAATGGAATCTTTGAAAGCATCTTTCAGAAACACCAGAACCTGAAGAAATGTGAATGCTTCTCATTGCAGTTCAATATATCTGTCTACATGACCAACACAGTCCAGCTGGTTGTTTTTTTGTATGCATGTTTTTTTTCTCATCTTTTTGCCCCTCAGAGAGAAGGAGTGAGGACATCTACGATGAATTCAAAAAGCATGTGCTTGATCAAACCATTCCAATCAAGCAGCTGATCACAACTGATGGTGCAGCAGCTATACTTACTACAAATGTGGGCTTTGTTCCATTTTGCACAAGTGATCCTGATTTCCCCTCTTTGTCAACTACCACTGCATAATCCACCAGCAAGCATTAGCAAGCTAAGTTATGGACTTTTCTCACACAATGGAAATTGTTAAAATTGTAAACTCAATTTAAAGAAGTTCCCTTCAACTTGTTTGCATCCTCACTCAAAGTTGATGCTACCTGATCCTAAATGGTGATGTGATGTGTTTAAGTCGAGGGAAGGTCCTGCAAAGTTTTTGAATCTTATGCCTGAAATCACTACTTCTTAAATCAAAGAATGGAGCGTGCAATGAGCTATCAGACAATAATGGGTTGCTCTACTTTGGGTTCTTTTCAGACATAACATCAAATCTAAACAAGCTGAGCTATGAACTGTAGGGAATGGACAGAAACTTAGCACATATTGTCAGTGCTGAGAAAGTATTCAAATTGAAACTGGCTCTGTGGTCCTTCCAATTAAAAAAATAAATGCTGCACCTCCTTACATGTCTGGTGAAAATACTAGAAAAAAAAATCAAAGACAAAGGAAAATGGTTCCACACAGAAAACTTCTGTGCATACCTCAAGAAAGTAGCAGTGAAATTCAACAGGCCACTTCTGGAATTAGATCTCATAGAACTAATTATTATGTGCCTCAAATCCATTCCTTCATGTGGACATTGATGTGTTGGCTGCCAAATTCTATGAGGTGCTTTGATTCACAAAGCAGTAGAGTTGATATGGAGATTATTACTCTGCAAAATGATATTCAGCTGAAAGACAGATCAGGCAACAGCAATGTTTAAGGACTTGTGTGAACAGAGTATCAAGCTGTGTTTTTAAAGTGAGGGCGTACTTTTTCTCCATATACCATTGCGAGGCAGTGTTCTCCCAAATGAAGATAATCAAGTACATGTATCACACCAACTTCACAGATACCCATTTGATGGGCTGGATATGACTTGCAGACCTAGACTATAACCCCAGACTTGAAGGCATTGGCAGATAATGTGCAGTCACAGATGTCACACCGCAGCTTGGTGAGTAGAGGACAAATTGAATAATTATAAATGCACACTCGGGGTTTTAGATTTATTCAGTACTAAACTTTTTATTCTATATTTTCGTTAGGATATATCCTGGGTTAAACTTAAATTGAAGAAGCGATCTTTTTGAGCCTCAAAAAGGTCAGACAGCACTGATTTACAATATGCATTTATGACTTGGATAAGGGAAGTGAATGTACTGCAGTCAAGTTTCTTCATGACACAAAATTAGGTAGGAAGGCACGTAGTGAGGATGACTCAAGGATTCTACACAGTGAAATAGACAGATTAAGTGCGTGAGCGGAAACTTGGCAGATGGAATATAATGGAGGAAAATATGAGATTATGCATTTTGGCAGGAAGAATAGAAGAGCTGAATATAATTTAACCAAAGGAAAACTGAAGAAAACTGCAGCACAGAGGTATTTGGAGATCTTTTTGCAGAAATCACAAAAAGCTAGCATACACATTAAGCAGGTAATAAGGAAGGTAAATGGAGTGTTGACCTTTACATCAAAGGGATAAAGTATAAAAAGAGTCGGGTCTTGCTAAAACTATACAAAGCACTAGTTGGAATAGGTGAGACAACAAGGTGTAGAGTTGGATGAACACAGCAGGCCAAGCAGCATCAGAGGAGCTGGAAAGCTGATGTTTTGGGTCTAGACCCTTCTTGACCCTTTTTCTGAAGAAGGACAACAAGTCTCAAATTCTCCAGCATCGGCAGTTCCTACTATCTCTGTTAACAGTTGGAATAGGTAAACAGTTTTGGTTCCCCTTTTGATGAAAACAATTTACTGGTATTGGTGACTGTCCACAGAAAGTTTATTAGGCTGATTCTGGTTATGGAGGGATTTTTTTTTGTGAGGAGTAGTTGAGTAGGTTGGACCCGTATACATTGGAATTTAGCAGAATGGGAGGTTACCTCATTGAAACATAAAATATACTTCGGGGAATTGATCAGGCCGATGCTGGGGTTATCCCCCACCATGGGAGAGCTTAGAATCAGAAGGCATGACCTTAGAATAAAAAAGTTACCAGTTAGAACAGAAGTGAGGATGAATTTAGCCTCTCAGATGTAGTTAATCTATGGAATTCTTTACCACTGAAAGCTACTGAGGCTGGGTTGTTAAGTATACACAAGGCTGAGATGGTATCTCGCATTGTCAGTGACACAGCTGTCTCTGCAGCTGCTTTAGATTTATCTCTTAGGCTCTTATTTCTAAGAAATTATTCATACTTTCCAATTCCTGCTGCTAAACCTCATCTATCTGCATTTTTAATTTTGAGGGCAGCTGAGTGGGTTGTACCTGCCATATTGGGCCAGCTCACTCTTTGACTGGACTCAACAATGTTACATTTCAAATGTAACAGAGCAGCAGAGTGGTTTAGCAAGTGTGTGCGACGTTGGATGGTGGAGAGGGACGAGGCAAAAGGGCAAATGTTTCACCTCTTTTGATCGCATGAGAAGGTGATGTGGGAGGGTAATGAAGTTGTGGGGGTCAAAGGGGAGTGGGCCAGGATGTCTCAGAGGAAAAGGTCCCTTTGGTATGCTGCCAGGAGAGGTAGGGAAAGGGGTGTTTATTGATGATGTCACACTGGAGGAGAGTTTGAAAAATGTTTTCACCCAGACAGTTGTTTTTTATTATTCATTCACTCATAGAATAGGGGCATTGCTGGCTGGGCCAGCATTTACTGCCCACCCCTATTTGCCCTTGAGAAGGTGGCAGAAGAAGAAACCACCACTGCAATTACAAACAATTGGATATGTGTTTGAGGCGTGTAATTTACAGGATTAGGGATTGAGTGATTGGAAGCTGGGAATCAGACAAGATAATTCTTTATGGTTGACATGGATAGGATGGGGTGAATGATCTCCTCTAATATTTATGTCTATAAAGTTATAATAATTCAAAGATATGTACAAAGGTGTTACACGTGATGTTAATTGTCCTTTCTTTTTAAGGACATGAACAATTTATCATTTAGCACTACTTCCACAACCACATCCCAAATGTCAAATCCCACTTCCACGTTTCGCAATAAATGTCAGTAAATGACCGGACCATGGAGTGAATGTGCAATGGTTAAATGTATGTTTCAAGGACTATTTAGTGTAGAGAGTGAGTTAGTGCTGGTGAATGCAAGTGAAACCCTCCAGCAGATTTTTAAATTCAGTCTTGGGATATGGGTGTTGCTGGCTGGCCAGCATTTATTACCATTCCCTAGTTGGCCTTGAGAAGTGGTGGTGAGCTGCCTTCTTGAACCACTGAAGTCCGCGTGCCATAGGTAGACTCACAATGCTGATAGGGAGGGAATTTCAGGATTTTGTCCCAATGACACAGAAGGAATGGCGATATATTTCCAAGTCAGGATGGTGACTGGTTTAGAGGGGAACTTGCAGTTGGTGGTGTTCCCATGTGTCTGCTGTCCTTGTCCTTCCAGATGGTAGTGGTCGTGGGTTTGGGAGGTGCTGTCTGAGGATCTTTGGAGAATTCCTGCAGTGCATCTTGCAGATGGTCCATTGCTACTATTGACTGTCAGTGCAGAGTGAGTGGATATTTGTGGATATGGAACCAATCAAGCAGGCTTCTTTATCCTGAACGGTGTCAAGCTTCTTGAGTGTTGGAGCCACATACATCCAGGCAAGTAGTGGGTGTTCCATCACATTCCTGACTTGTGCCTTGTGCACAGTGGACAAGCACTGAGAAGTCAGGACCTGAGTTACTTGCTGCAATATTCCTAACCTCTGACCAACTGTTTTAGCCATTGTGTTTATATGGTTAGTCCAGTTTAGTTTCTGCTCAATAGTAACATTGAGGATGTTGATAATGGCAGAATCAGTGAAGGTAACACCACCATTGAAATGTCAAGGAATGGTGGTTAGGTTGTCTCTTATTAGAGCTGGCCATTGCCTGGCAGTTATGTGGCCCAAATGTTACTTGACACTTGTCAGATATTGTCCTGGTCTTGTTGCCTTTGGACATGGACTGTTCCAGTTCCTGAGGAATCAATAATAGTGCTGAACACTGTACAATCATTGGCAAACATCTCCACTTCTGACCTTTTGATGGACAGACGTCACTGCTGAAGCAGGTAAATCTGGTTGGGCCTAGGTTGTTACCCTGAGGAATTTCCTGGAGTTGAGATGACTGAAATTCAAAAATCATCTTCCTTTGTACCAGGTATGATTCCAAGTAGTAGAAATTTCCCTCCCCAACAACTCTACCTCCCAATTCCCATTGATTCGAGCTTTGCTATGGCTCCTTGGTACGATACCCAGTCAAATGTGGCTTTGATGTCCAGGGCAGTCACTCGCACCTCACCTCTGGAACTCATTTTTTTGTCCATGCTTGAAACTAGGCTGTAATGAGGTCAGAAGCTAAGTTCTCATGTTTTCCAGTGTGAGTTTTAGCATCTGGATTGTATATGAGTAGGAAAGGTTTAGCAGGATATGGGCCAAATGCTGGCAAATGGGATTAGAGTAATTTAGGATATTTGGTCTGTATGGATGAGTTGGACCAAAGGATCCGTTTTCATGCTGAACAGCTCTATGATTCAATGAGGTAACATGATTTCCACTCTTAGGGCATCCCTGCAGACAGTGTATTTGGCTAAAGTGGTGATCAGAACTCCATCTTCATTCTCATTTGAAAAGGAATGATAATCCCCTTTGTCCTTCTTTTTATACATTCATAGGATGAGGGCATTGCTGGCTAGGCAGCATTTGTTGCCCATCCCTAACTGCCCAGAGCACAGTTATGAGTCAATCACATTGCTGTGGGTCTGGAGTCACATGTAGGCCAGACCAGATAAGGATGGCAGTTTCCTTCCCTGAAGGACATTAGTGAACCAAATGGGTTTTTCTGACAATTGACAGTGGATTCACGGTCATCATTAGATTCTTAATTCCAGATATTTATTGAATTCAAGTTCCACCATCTGCCATGAAAGGATTTGAACCCGAGTCCCCAGAACATTACCTGGGTATCTCAATTAATAGGCCATCATCTCCATCAGCAATCCTGTCTGCTATGCAATGTTGTGCACGACATACTAGACTGTGACCACCTGAAGTTCCTCACTGGACATGCCCTTCAGTAGATGCTAGTTACATCTAGACACCTGAAGTGCATCATCCATCAGAGCGAAAAGGATTGAGGTTCGTGGTAACTTTCACAGCCACTGATAATATGTGACCACCAGGTCCAGCAGGTAGCTGCTCTTCATCTGGAAGAGCAAAAATTCAACACCACATGATAGGGTCAGTCCATGAACACTGGTCTGCCAAGTGGACAGAAAAGCCAAGCCTCTCTCCCTGTAAGCGTTGCTTTGTTCAACATCTCCCCTCCGACGCACATGGAAAACCTATACATCACATCATGGATGGTTATGGTTCTTCTTAGCTGACGTCACATATAGGCAAAGTGACTCCTAGTCTAATCTTATCAACACAAGATCTTGCTACCATGCATTTGGAAGAGGAAACCGAGATAGCAGCTGTAATAAGTTAGCTCAACTTAATTGATTGCACACCTGAACTACAGCAGTCTCTCCTCTATTTCATTAGTTTCCTAAGCCCCAGGAGATTTATGCTGAAGATTTTAAATTTAAGGCAAAGCCAAATTCAATTCAAAAAGACTTCCTTAATGTATCCTAATTGCTGTGATAAGGAGCCACTTGTCAGTGCTAATTAAAGTTTCAACAATGGTGACTAGTTTACTTTCAGGCATCCAAGAGTGTATCCATTAGATTTAGTGATAGCCATGGCAGTGATCTATAATCAGGTATTTAAACTACTCACCCATACCAAACTACTCATTCTTGAGTATTAAAATTCCCTGACTCATGATAATTAACAAATGGACAGATTTTTTTTAAAAATCAAAATGTGCTTCTTAAATGAAAGCAACAGAATGAATGAAACTTTAATTGTTTGTTAGTCAACAGGAATGTTCAATAACATAACTTTCTTAGAATTAAGGGAGGACTTTTAAGCTTTACCTGTCAAGTGCAAAGAAAGATGGAATACAGAATGCACATTTAGATGAAAGTTGATTGGGCTACTGTAGCCTAGTGATAATGGTAGTGGACTAGAAATAAGTTAATGAGTATAAAAACAAATTTAGCAAATTGATCATTTCTGGATCGTAGTACCAGACAAAATCAAAGGAAGTTGTTGGAATGTCATCAAAACTCAACCTGTTTCACTTCAGAGAAGGGAATTTGTGAACATCACCTAGCCCAGCCAAAACTGAGCTGAGACTCACTGGAGAAATATAAAAGGTTGTGATGGTGGTAATGTCACTAGCTAGTAATCCAGAGGACCAGGCCAGTTCTCTGCAGAGATGTTAAAGGAAGGATATTATCAAGCTGGAGAGGGTTCAGAAGAGATTTACTAGGATGTTGCCAGGTATGGAAGGTGAATTATAAAGAAACACTTGATAGGTTGGGACTTTTTTCACTGCAGCATAGGAGGTTGAGAGGGGACCTGATAGAAGTTTATAAAATAATGAGAGTAAAGATAGAGTTGATGGTATTGTCTTTTCCCTAAGATGGGGAATTTCAATAATAGGGGGCACATTTTTAAGGTGAGAGAGATTTAAAAAAGACATGAGGCAATTTTTTTTTAAACACAGAAGGTAGTTCAGTAAAGTGAACTTCCTGATGAAGTGGTGGGTGCAGGTACATTTACAACAATTAAAAGACATTTGAATAGATACATGAATAGGAAAGGTTTGGAGGGATATGGGTCAGGAGCAGGCAGAAAGGACTAGTTTAGTTTGGGATTATGTTCGGCATGTACTGGTTGGGCTGAAGGGTCTGTGTCCGTGTTGTATGATTCCAAGTTCAAACCCCATCATGACAGCTGGTGGAATTTAAACTCAATCAGATCTGGAATTAAAATTCAGTCAGTCAGTCTCAGTAATGGTGACCATGCCAACCATCAGCAATTGTCACGAAAACCTGGTTCTAATGGTTCCATCTATGAAATGGAAACCTGTTGTCCTTACCTGGTCTGGTCTAAATGTGACTCCAGATCTATAGCAATGTGGTTGACTGACTGCTTTCTGACCTAAAAATCCACGCAGTGTTCAGGGGAAATTAGGATGGGCAATAAAGACTGGCAGTCCCAGTGATGCTCAGAGCCCATGAAAATAAACTTAAAAAGATTATTTGATAAAGCTCACAAAAGAGGATAGATTGTGTACATCATAGTACTGTTTCAATTAAATAGATTATATCAGATGGAAGATTGTGCTTATATGTTTTGCAAGGGCAGAACTGAGTTGAATGTTAGTAATTCTTTATTTCACTTAAAGTGATGGACCTAGAAACCAGGCAACTGATGTTCACAATGAAAACCAATTCACTGCATTTTCAAGTCAGAGTAAGGTTTGTTTCTGGCTGGGATGGAGATCGTCTCATGTAGCAACAGGGATTCCTGCAACATAAAACTAGTATCAACATTATCACCTGCCCAAAGGGTCATGCAGGAATGTTACATTTCCATTCTACAGAAGTGGTCTGAGCTTTATCTATATTTTTCACCTATTCTGGCAGATTGCCTACCACCCCATTCCCCAGAAGGAATACAATGATCATACCCTGGTGCACAAGGCAGTGCGTAGGATGAGGTTCGGGGGGCGGGGATACATCAGGGCTTTCCTTGTGCATACTTTTCATAGGCTCTTTTGTTCACATAAATTAGAAGCGCACAGAATTGATTGATTGATTTATTGTCACATGTACCCAAGTACCGTGAAAAGCTTTGTTTACGAGCAGTACTGGCAGATCATAGTAAGCAAGGATGTACAGATCAAAAAGTCTTAGACAGAGGCACACAGGTTACATTGCACAGGGTGTGCGCTAAGCGAGATCAACGATAGCAAGATCAACATTACTTGAGTCTGGACATTCCATTCATCACTCTAATAATGGCTGGGAAGAAGCTATTCCTGAACCTGCTAGTGTATGTGTTCAGGCTTCTGTATCTTCTGCCTGACAAAAAAGGTTGTAGGAGGTCATTACTGGGGTGCGATGGGTCTTTGATGATGTTGGCAGCCTTTCTGCAGCAGCGAACTGTGTAAATGGAGTCCATGGATGGAAGGTTGGCTTCCATGATGGTGTGGGCTGTGCACACAACCTTCTTACAATCCTGGGCAGAGCAGTTACCATGCCAGGCTGATATGCACCCAGACAATATGCTTTCAATGGTGCATCTGTAAAAGTTGGTGAGAGTCCCTACGGACATGCCAAATTTCCTGAGCTGCCTGAGGAAGAGATGTTGTTGTCCTTCTTGACAGTCACATCCATGTGGGAAATCCAGCACAGGTTATTGGTTATCGTCACTGAGGAATTTGGGCACCCTCCACCCTCTCGACCTCAGTTCTGTTGATGTAGATAGGGGTTTCTTCTCCTTCTTTCGTTCTGAAGTCAACGGTCAGTTCTTTAGTTTTGCCGAAGTTGTGAGGGAGGTTGTTCTCGTTGCACCATGTCACCAAGCCGTCTAATTCCCTTCTGTATTTTGACTTGTCGTTGTTTGATATCCATTCATCAGCAAACTTGTAGATGGTGTTCATTCTGAACACTGTCGTGGGTGTACAGGGAGTACAGTAGGGGTCTTAGGACACCTTATTGGGGGCGGGGGGTGGAAGCTCCCAAGGAATTCAATATTACTTTGTGGCTGTGGTTCAAAAGATAGGGCCAAAGAGTAGGTAGTGTTCCCCAAGGCTTAGGTCTGTGCTTACAGCATTTCATCATGTATATTAGTGACTTGGAAAAAAAAGAGTAGGCAGTTATCCATCCAAGTTGTTATCGAAGCAGCACAGCAATTGATATGGGTGGGAACAGTAAATTACAAATCAAATCTTGGCCCTCACTAGATGATGAGAGCCATTGTCATCATAGCTTCTGCAGCAAAGATTTTTCAGAATAGGGAAGCAAAATCGTTCTTTCAAAAATGTGTATATTCACAATTGTAAAAGCATATTCGATGACCACACTTAATGTATTTGTGTTGCAACATGCTAATGGTTTTAAGGTAGATCCTTTTTGGACTCAGTAGTAACACCAATACCACAGATGACCACACAAGTAGCTTATAAGTCTCCCACTCTTTAACTGGTAATTGTTTCCAATTATCTTCATGGCTTCCACCAAGTACTTGCAGGTGGAATTGTTTAAGTTTATTTTTACTGGATTCTAAGGACTTCAGTTTGAGGACAAGCTTTCCAAACATTTTTTTTCCACCTCAGCCTCTTTATGTAATTGCTCGGATAACAGTAATGCAGTAACGACTATGAGATACACCTCATTATAAATTAATCACGTCAATTTGAATCATTGCAACTTTAATTGCTGTAGCTATAGTAGTATTTCTTTTACTTTCAGAAGATTACTTTTAACTGCAGCAAGACTCCCTTCTAATTTCGTATATATTAATATTAATTGCAAAGGAAGCAATGCGCCCTGTTGATTTATTTAAGCGACTACAGACTGAAAGCCTTGTTCCTCGCCCTTTCAAAAATACGAGCCCTCACTAACCACAACAAAAGCGAACAGTGGAAAAGGTCAGACCTGGGAAGTGCTATTTGTTTTCACTGTAACAATATCCCTCACTTACCACCAGCCCAACTAGCAACCGGATCAATTACTACTTGTCAGCTCGAAACTTGACCTGGGAAATGAAAGAAGGGCACGACCTCGAGGGAGAGACAAAACTGTGAATGAGTCGAAGTTAAGGGTTAATGGTACAAGTGTCTCTCTCTCTCCCTCTGTGCTATTTTAAGGATCGATAATCACTCAGCGTGCTCGCTATTTCATTCATCAGAGACGGGCTAGTAATACAGGCCAGTCAAAAGGGAGGTTTAATCGCAGATCAGGTTGGATTACTCACCAGTTAATAATTGAAGACCAGAAGATTTTATCCACGTTTTATTCTGCCCACTTTACCACTTAAGATGGCTTAATGCCACGCCGCGCAATAAGGTCAGAGAGAGAGAAATACCTACACCAGAGATACTCTCTGTATCTCTGTAGTTTCCCTTGCAAACTCACAAGGCCCACCCGGCGAGGTTGCTAAGATCTGGAAAAGTCAGATCATCTGATCAAGGAAGAAATGAAAGTGCCGCAAAATATGAATTAAGTTTAACCAGTGATTCGAAAGCAAATGAGCATAGTTTGTAACACTCCACACTGCAGAACAAAAAAATTGCAACACTCATTTAGATATAAACATAATTAATTGGGACTCATTAGAATACAACAATCCAAAAAGGTGGAGAAATGAGCTGAAACAGTTCTAACTGTATGCCTGTCTCGGTTTATTGAGTTTGAGCCTTTGACTCCTTCCGCTATCCCCAGCCTGACTGACTGTGCAGGGCCAGGAGCGCTATTGGTGGAAGATGCTGAAATACTGGTGGTTAACTTGCAATCAGAACAGGACAGTGTGGTGGCTGAGTTTTCACGCACACAAGATTTTTTTTAGATTCTGGATGAAGAAATTATTATTCCTTCTGATGGTTTTTTTCATCCCTGAAGTGAGCATAAATGGCAAGGGTTTTTTTTTGCATTTATTGATCATTCTAATTGCTCTGGAGAAAGTGATGGAGAGCCATCACCATTGATATCCACAGCCCATTCCAGACCATTTGGTACACCCACAGTGCTTTTGATTCCTTCTGAGATGTCTCTGAATTATTAATGCAGGCCTTGCATTGCTACTAGAGTAGCGTAAAGTATAAAACAATTTTAGATTTCTCATTCCATTGTATGGGTTAGGGGAAGAAGAATGTGTTGAGAAACATATCAGCCCTGATTGAATGACAGTGCAGACTGGTTGGGCTAATTCTGCTCCTATATGCCTAGGTCTTATAACCATTCTGCTGCAGAACTTCTGATAATGAATTGAGAAATATTCCAAAACAAAAATTGTAATTCAGTCATCAGGTTCTGAAAATGTGGTGATGTGATTCCCCTCCTCAATTTCTCAGAATGTGCTAATGGGTCACTCAGTCACTGGGGACCAGCAGTCCTACGATGGCAATGCATCATGTGAGATTAGACAGTGACGAGGTATTAGTCAAATGTAGGGAGTTTGAAAGTCAACCCTGATCATTTTCTCAACAGATTCAAAGATAATGATCATGAAATGGAGAA
This sequence comes from Rhincodon typus, assembly GCF_021869965.1. Classification (NCBI taxonomy): domain Eukaryota; kingdom Metazoa; phylum Chordata; class Chondrichthyes; order Orectolobiformes; family Rhincodontidae; genus Rhincodon; species Rhincodon typus. The sequence goes on along the minus strand of NC_063342.1, from coordinate 21,095,240 downwards.
ATCATAGAACAGAAGCCAACTGTAGAGTTTTTCAGGATATCTTTCATTTTCACCAATTAGAGCTATCATTGTAAAATTGACTCATTTTCATTCCAAGGATATCAATGGGGCAGTAAGTAATAGGTTCCTACGATGGGCAGGTAAATCATTCCATTAGATTACCTACTTTAGAAGCTCACCCATGATCACTCAGCAACAAAAACAAGAGACCGAGTTCTGGTCTGTTTGATTATCTAGCTCAGAACAGTACCAGCTGGTGTATTACCAAAAGCACCAATCTACAAATGTAACACAACAACACATGCTTAGGATGCATTCACAATCACCTTTAACATCAAAGCATTTTTTGCTACACACTGGTGCTAAATGATTGTCGTTAATATGGGTCAGCAGTAGATGTTATCAAATCACATTGAATTCTAGACCATTCATAGCAACTGATGGTTTGACATGGATTGCCAAAGGCACTTTGGGCTCAGGGAGGAAAGAGGAGTGAGTGAATGGCCGTGCTTGGGTAACATCATCATTTGGTTTAGCAAAATCAATAGTATTAATAACACATGAATTGGAAGTGCAGCCTATTCATTCAAATTTAGACATTCCGTTATATCCATTGCGTCATAACATTGTAATCTCTAGTGTCTTCTGACCACAAAATCAAATAAGCTCAGATCAGATTTTGGAGGAACCAAAATGCATCCAAACTTAAAATGAACTTGGGAGCAATCAGCTTCTTACAGTCATTTTAATTTATCCATAGATTTCTTCTTCCTTTTTTAAAAAATCTAAAGATGCGAATGCGGGTGGAGGGTATTCTATAAAACAATAGTTTAGTTAGATAAATGAAAGTATTGTATTTATTGGTTTTATTTGCAGTGTCTTTCACTTGGTTTTATGCCAGTATAACATATTAACATTTAACATTTTTCTTCTCATTGTAAAATAGTCTATTTCCCTTTAAAACATTCCCTTTAATGTGACTGTTGCCATTTTAGAAAGTCTACATCAATTGAGGAGAAGTAACTGGTGTCCTGAATTAATAATTCTTTCTTTAATTGAACAACAGAAAAAAATGTTACATTTTAAGAAATTCCAAAGACTAATTTCCCTTATGGGTTTTAGACAACATGATTATTGATTATATGATAGCACTGTGACATCCTTAGAGATAGAATGTCATTTTAAACCAGAAAATCCTTGTAGCTCTAGCAATTCCCATTTGTTGTGAGAAATACATTTACAGTTTTAAAATGATGTGTGCTTAGTTATTCTGTTAAAGAAAGAAACCGTTTCGAAATTGTGTTCAGTCTAATTGTCTCTTAACACTGCACATCTCTTGCAGGAAGTGACATCAATTTTGTATGACAAGGAGAAAGGCTTTAATTGCATCTATTATTTAATAAACTATCTTCTCTATCCTCTGTACAAGAGGGAGATTTTTCTTTAAGGAAATTGAGAAAGACAGAACAACTGATTGGTTACTATTATCAGACACTAATGGGTGTCACATCGATAAGACAGTAACAGGATATCACATTTTAGTGCTAACTACTGCACTCTCTTTATGTGATCCATCATTATCACACTCAGGCCAGATTCTCTCTTGTTTGTTAATTTTTAATCAGTCAAAAAAAAGGAAAAAAAAATACCCCAGGATGATTCACATTGGAGCTCTGTCCTTGAACTTAAGCGAAGCTTATTGGATGGCATTCAACAAGATAAGTAGCATCAGAAACACTAAAACATTTTCAAATTTACCAATTGTATTAAACTGGCTGTTTTAGGACTTTCCTATGATCTCCTGTTTTTAGCGGTATCAAAGGCAGCAGTCTTGAAGATATTGAAATGAAGAACCCCTGAAATTCTGAAAGTGTGTCTTAATGGACCAGTCTCATTTTCTGTGACCTATTCAAAAGTAAACGACTAAAAAGGTTACCATTTACTTACATCTTCACAATGATTTTGTAATTTCCATTGTCCATGTTAATTTAGCTCTATAACAATAACAAGAAGCAGTTTCCAAAATGGTTATCATTTGTTTTAAGAAAGGAAAGTAAGTTAAGTTTATCCTAATTCATCTTCATGATCTGATAGCTATGGATGCTCTGGGTCAACTGCAATTCATTTCACTGAAATAAATATCAGACAACTGGATGTTTTTAATTACTGAAAAATCTTTGCTGTGTTGGCCACCTATAAACAAATAGTCAAGATACTGTATTTGTTTGGATGCTTTTTCTAGAGCAACTAGATGCTTTTAGATCTATGTGCCCTATTCCAGACTTCCTGACATGTGACAATCTGCCAAGCTACAGCAAATCAAAAATAACACACACCATTTATGCCGTCAAAAATGTTCTATCTCAAGTAAAATCATAAATGAAATGAGACAGGAAATTCTTACCAATAATCCATTCTGAGTAAATGAACCGCTTTCATAAGTACAAAATTTTGTGGTAAACTTAAGAATGTATCAGAATAGTAGGAACTGCAGATGCTGAAAAATCCAAGATAACAAGGTGTAGAGCTGGATGAACACAGCAGGCCAAGCAGCATCATGGGT
>NC_063342.1:20952737-21052677 GCF_021869965.1 Rhincodon typus | reverse complement strand
GTCTAGGCCCGAAACGTCAGCCTCTCTGCTCCTATGATGCTGCTTGGTCTGCTGTGTTCATCCAGCCCTGCACCTTGTTGTCTCGGATTCTCCAGCATCTGCAGTTCCTACTATCTCTAACCTAATTGAAAGGTGGAATGGGCATGAGTATCTGAATGGCTTATTTTTCTGTGTGACTTCATCATAATGATAGGACCAGTTTGGACTTTGTAGGGGCATTTCTTACTTTGGCTTCACCACTCATTGTATTAGTGAAGTTTTCCTTCAATTACAAAGGAGCTTGGTTAGACAGTTCCTAGGGTACTGTGTGCAATTTGAACTCTATCTCAGGGCAGATCTTATAGCCATAAAGTGAATGCATCAGATGACAGCACTGTCCTGTGAAGAGAGATTGAGCAAACTATGCCTTTATTCTGTAGAGTTTCAAAAAATGAGAGATGATGTCATTGAAATGTACATAATATTTGAAGAGGTCGATGCAGGTAAGATGATGCCCTGATTGGTGTTTCTAGAACCAGGGGCCCAATTTAAAAATTAGGGAGAAGCCATTTAGAATTGTGATAGGGAGAAATTCTTTTATGCAAAGAGATGAAGATTTGGAATTCTGTACCTCAGAGGGATGTGGAAGCTCAGTCTTTGAGTAAGCTTGAAGCAAGCTTGAAGCAGAGATTTATAAATGTATGATTATCAGTGGTGTCAATGAGATGGGGTCATTGAATATACAATGCATTTTACCTACAATCAGCTATGATCATACTAAAAGGTGGAGCAGGCTTGATAGGCTTAATGGCCTACTCCTGTTCCTCTATTCCAATGATATTTTGAAATACATAATAAAAAAGAATTGCCCAATTGTGGCACATAACAGGATTATAAAATTAGGGACATGCTGTGCCCTTGTTGCTGCAGTTAAATTATGGTAACTATTAACAGCTTGTAAGTGTCGGAATGTAATAACATTTCCATAGAAATCATTTTGAAGTAAGTGTGCCATGTGATTCTTCCTGAAATGTGTTGCACTTACATTCTCCACAAAACCAAGGCGAGACATGCATTCCAAGCTTCGATAAATGTCAGCCCACCCTGCTGACTACACAAGATCTACAGCAGTGGTGTGACAGGCCTCAGCTGATCACAAAACTGTGTGAGTGAAAGTGGAGCTACTTAACATCATTATTAATACTCTTAGTGTTTTGTCAGACACAAAGCATCGCAGCTTGCAAATAAGGAAAAAGGCAATACATGCCTGGACTAGTGTTAAGAAATATTATTTCTTATTAGGAAACGCCCTAACAAGAACATCAATACCATGGTAATCTTTATCTCCTTGTTATTGATGGGCAGCCATGCTGAGGGGTATTAACTGCAGTGACTTTATGTCTGACTTACTTTCCCTTTCATCTTTACAAATGAACTAAAAAGACTTTGTATTTTCATATTTCACCTTGATTAATCCTCAAGGCTTTCGGGGGAAGCTATTTTAACAGTCCATTACTGGTCTTGATTTGTTTATATTGACTGAACAATGGCTGTCAATATAATTACACAAAGCATCATTAGATGCAGTGTGATTGTGCTATGGTATAGCAGCCTAAAGCAAACTGATGGGATGAATAGAACCTGGAAACTCCAAAGGAATTTGTGTGGAATATTCAATCACTCAAAACCTTTTCGACTAGATCACAGTTGAAATATATATTAACATCATTTACCTGCTTTGGCTCTTTATTACTTAATACTGCTCCTCAGCAATAGGTTTTAAATGGTTCTTTTGCTGTGTCGATCTTGTCTCGTTTCTTTCTTTATCTGTCCATGAAATAGTTCGATGGCTGCTGCATTTTTTTGTTCCTTTACAATACCCAGTACCATTCTGTTTTGGCTTTTGCACCCTTAAATCTTTTGTTAATTAATTGCTCCTGTCTTCCACTCTTTTACAAACTTTTCCTTTTGTTCTTACTGTCCTCCCACATGGCCACCAGCTCAAAAACCTAATAAATTTTTAACTTTTTAAAATCCTGATGAAAGGTTGTGTCGATATGAAATTCTAAACTCTGTTTCTCTCCACAGATGCTAACTGACCTGCTGAGTACTTCCAGCAGCTTTGTGTTTATATTGTTGACTCAGGAGTTAGATTACCAAAGTAAACAAACAAGAACACAAATTGCTGGAAAAGCTTAGCAGATCTGGCAGCATCTGGAGAAAAAACAGAGTTAACGTTTTGCATCCAGGGACCCTTCTTCAGAACAGTTCTGCTGCCAAACCTGCTGAGTTTCTCCAGCAATTTATGTTTTCATTTGTTCCATATTCTTAGAATCATAGAATCCCTGCAGTGTGGAAGCTGGGCATTCAGCCCATCAAGTCCACACCGACCCTCCGAAGAACCTCCCACCCAGACCCACCCCCCCAATCCTATTGCCTTGCATTCCCCACAGCTAACCTATCTAGCCCGTACATTTTTGGACACTATGGGCACCTTTTTAGCATGGTCAATCCACTTAACCTACATGTCTTTGGACTGTGAGAGGAAACTGGAGACCCCAGAGGAAACCCACACAGACACAGGGAGAATGTGCAAACTCCACACAGACAGTTGCCTAAGGGTGGAATTGAACTCGAGTCCCTGGACCTGTGAGGCAGCTAACCACTGAGCCACTGTGCTGTCCCATAGTTATTTATCTTATTTTGCCAAAATAAGCAGTTCAGCTTTTGCTTGATTTACTACACAATAAATCATTTAGTTTGACAAACCCTAAGAGTTCCTTAGTTGGTTAGTTGACATACCAATAAAACTCAAATTTGTTTTGCATTTTACAAATGAACCAGGCAAGATCTAAGGAACACAATGAAATGTGAGCCATAGCTGTGGCTATCACAGCTGGCTTTCAAAAAGTTGGGGATTCAAAGTCCCACTGCAGGGCTTGGGTTTAGGTGGGGGAGTTGGGATTTGTTGGAAAATGTGTACCTGGTTGCAAACCTGCCCCTGATAAGAAATCTATGTTTTTGTGAAGGTGAGTGGTTAATGGGACAATTAATCTTGCAGAGGCAGCCACAACAATGTCTACTGAACAATTAATGACTGACAGGGTTCAGATGGTCAACTTTACAGCAGGTCAGATTTGAAAGTGTGTCAGCTGACATTGATGTGGATTGCTATGCAAAACTTTTGTAACTATGCCCACTTGTTTTAAAAGGAGTGTATGTGTGTTCTCAAGTCTACCTTTTCTCGACCTCATGAAAATTTCTGACATGACAATTGGAGAGAAAGGAAGTCATCATGAATGATGTTAATGCTATTTTTATTTGTTGCCTGCCTCAGCACAGACCCACTCACAGCAGTGAAAATCTGGCCTCAGGACCTGAATTCCAAAATCACGGCTGACACTTCAGTGCAGTACAAAGGGAGGTTAAATTGAAGTCTCACCTGCCCTGTCAGGTGGATGTAAACGATCACGTGGAATTATTTCAAAGAGTAAAGGGTGAGTTAACCTGATGTCCTGTCCAATATTTATTGGTAAATCCACATCATAAAAACAGATTATCTGGTCATTATCGTCTTGCTGTTTGTGAGAGCTTGTTCTCATACATTACAACAGTGACTACACTTTAAAGCTATAAAAGCGCTCCGAAATATCCTGTGGTCATTATTCAACCTACTTTCTTCCATTAGGGAATTTTATTGGTTTCCTTTGACTCCTATAATCAGTGCAGTCAGATTAACAATTTTCATTGTTTGATCTTAGTCACGACCATGGTTTGGAACCCCGAAGTGCTGAGGATATTTTTGATTTGTAATTCTAGATGTGTTTTTCAGAAGAAGGTTGATAGAGCCAAAAATGGTTGCAAATGTAAACTAAGTCACTGTCTGAAGAGAGAGAGAGAGACCTTTGGAATGCAACATCTAGGATGTGAGAGGAACTCCACTTCAAAGTGGAAAACAGGCAAGTCAATAGAGACTGAACTGTGATCTCTTGTGACTACAAAGAGGCTGATTAGCAGCGCTCAACTGAAAGCCACACCCTGCCAATTATGTTCCAAATTGCAGACACGTGTTTGTGTTTTTCCCTTTGAAGGATACACAAGGACATGTGTTGAAAAGTCAGTTTCAAATCTACTTGAGTCTCTTAGTGGGACTGAAAGCTGTTTTTAATAACTGGTCTGTGTTCAAGCGTTAGCGTTCTGTGCACTTCACAGCCAAAAAGACCATCTCCTAGTCACTACTGCATTGAAGGTAAAGGCCCCCTCCCACTCTGAGCGCTGCAGACCAGACAAAACAAACCAGGACAACCAAAGGTCTCTCTCTCTCTCATCGTGAGTTTTGGGATTCGATCAAGGTCAAAAAAGATCCAAACTATAAAATCTCAACTAAATTGCGATATAGATTTCATGAAACCAACTGTTGATCCAGCAGTATAAATGCTCCAATAAGCTCCACTGCAATGGCTTCATTATTCAACTATTCGCTTCTTGTCAACAATTCAGAGGTTGCTCCATATATTTGTTGTTTTCAACTGTTATCTTTTGGACTCAGCTCTTATCTCTAGTTAGTGCATATATATTTCGTGTTGTATTTCTTATGGTGTGTCAGAGTTAATATTTGCACTTTTTTTTTGTTAATTCAAGAAAGCCTGGGTAAATTGGCTTCTTTTAAAAGGTAAGTTCATTTGGGCTGGGAAAAAGATATCAGTGAAAGAAGGGGTCTCTTTTTAAATTAATGTTGTTGCACCCAAGCGAGGATGTGGGTGAATAGAGAGAGGAGGCAATTTGTCCTTAATTACTTGGGAGCCTAACGATTTGGGTTATATCTTTGGAACAGGAACAAACAAGGGAACCAAGGCTGGTCATTACAGAATGTCGAGTCATGTTGGCCCATTCTATAGGTTTAGAGATAAACACCTGAATTTTCAGTTGTGACAATTCCTGACTCTGCAAACACAATCTAGGAAAGGGTGCCCCACAAGATTGGATCATCCCAAATAGGGTACTTGGGAGTTGTGGTGGATGACTGTGGAATGACTACAGATGCTGTCAGGGTGGACATAAGACCTGACTCAGTGCTCCAGCCTTATGTCGAAGCTATGCTCAAGAAACGAACAGCCCTATGACCCTCAACCCTTACACCTGCTCCCCATCCCACATCCTTCCCAGGCCCAATCTGTGCCAATACATGCCACTTCATGCCATCCACATGCCTTCTGTGGAATCTCATTACATGCCTGCCAACTTATGTAAACCTTGGCTCCTCTGGCCCATATCCCCTTTATACTCCCCATACCCCGTGCTCACCTCCTATGGCCTCTTATACAACCTAACCCTACTTGAAGGAAACATATGTTAAACCATTCCCCTAATATGCTATCCTTTGCCTTTACATCTACCATGTCAAAACACTCAGCATCTACCTACAGCTTACTTCAGAATCCATGATGACATTAAGTGAAATTCTTGACTGTCTACTCATCTGTTCACTTTCAAAAAAATCCTTTATAAAAACAAAATAACAAGATAAATAATTTACTTGAGGGTGACAATCAATCTGTTAGCTACCCCACTCTGAAAATTAAAAAGTCGTGAAATCAGTCATGCAACACTAATCCTATAATGAGAAAGGTCAGGCTTATGTCAACATACTGAGTGAAACAGCAAGCATTAATCTTTTAAAACCTGGCAGACAGTTTTACCACCTCATTTAAATGTCAGGTGTTTTAAATGCATCATTTTATAATTATTTCCTTATGGCTTGTGGTGTTGCTGGCTGGGCCAGCATTTATTGTCTATCCCTAGTTGTCCCTGAGAAGGTGGCGGTGCGCTGCCTTCGTGAACTGCTGCAGTCCATGTACTGTAGGTAAACCCACAATGCCCTTAGGGAGGGAATTCCATGGCTTTGACCCAGTGGCAGTGAAGGAACGGTGATATATTTCCAAGTCAGGTTGCTGAGTGGCCTGGGGGAAGATCTTGCAGATGGTGGAGTTAATTGTTTGACAGCCTCCTTTGACAGTTTGTTTTGACAGTTGTTTTGACGGTTATTTTGACGGTTATTTTGACAATTCTCTGAACAACGACCTTGGCTACTCTTTTGACAGCTCTCTTGACAGTCTTCAACATGTTCAACAGTTCCAGTGCATTTATGCACATTTCACACACATTTTTTAACAATCTCATAGGGAAACTTGATCTTTGTCAAATGGTATCATATCACTCTGAAAAGACATCTGACCTTCCCCAAAGATGTCCAGGGACCATATTGAAAATGATACTTTACCTCTCCAAAAGGGATTCTACCTCTCCAAAGAATTCTGGCAGCTTTACACCTTTTCTTATTGGCTTAAAATGCACAAGTCATGTTCTAGATGTCTAGATAGTGAAAATCACATTAGCCTGAGGCAGTTGAATGTTAATATGTGAATGACAGAAATGCACATTAGAAACTGGCTGTATTCCATCACCCTCACCCCAAATCCACCCCTAAGAATATGATAGGATTTCTAGATTTGGACTTCTGGCATCAGGCTCATAAAGCTAGAGAGGCTGTATATGTAAAACTCTGGCCACATTTGTCAGGTAAATCCACAAAGATTGTCAGAACGTACAACCAACATAGCTGAAGTGATTAGTTACTTTAAAAAAAAACCTGCAATGCTGCAAATCAGAAACAAAAACAGAAATTGCTAGAAACAGTCAGCAGGTCTGGCAGCATCTGTGGAAAGAAAGCAGAGTTAAAGTTTCGGATCCAGTGACACTTGTTCAAAATATTTCTGAAGAAGGGTCACTAGACCTGAAGTGTTGACTGTGCTTTCTCTCCGCAGATGCTGCCAGATCTGATCTGTAGCCATTCACTTCTTCCATTCTTGTGGCTTGAATATGTAGCATCTGTGGAATTTATAGTAGCAAATCCATAGTAAATCTGTTGTAAATCCAGCAGTGAATCCAAATTCCATGACTGTCACCACTTTGAAGAATAAAGGCAGCAGATGCATGGGAACAGTCTCACCTCGAATTTCCCTCCAAGGCACATATCATGGGCATATAGCATTGTTCTTTATTTTATACTATTTAACAATGTTGTGAAAGTATGTTCATCAAAGTAACTGCAGCAGTTTAAGAAGACAGCCTTTTGAAAGACAATTAAGAATGGGGCAGAAATACTAAACTTGCCAGTGACATCTACATCCTGAGAATTAGTAAATAAAAGATTGAAGGAGGCTATGGTGTTCCTTAATACGAATTTTCTCTGTTATAATAAGCACCTGATACATTTTAATTATGTTTTGACAGATTAGGTGAGATATTCAGTTTATTCCTTCACTGGTTTGATAAATTTGGTTATTCAGATTATTTCAGAATAGAAAGCCTTTCTCAGGAAACTCACCCACCTAGACAAGAAAACTATTGGCCATGAAGCTCTTGGTTGCCTGCACTCTCACTTCCATTTCAGAAGAATGTGCAAGTTCAGTTCAAGTCTTGGACATGAGAAACTAGGCTGAGAGTTCAAAGCAGGGCTGGAGGGGTGTTGCATTGTCAGAACTACCATGTTTGGATGTGATGTTAAAATGAGAGCCTCTTTACTCTCTTGCATGGATGCCAAAGATCACATAGCATTATTTCAAAATTTCTTAGCCAGCACCCTGAAATCAACATTTCGAACTGTAGTTTATTACAAGCAGTTTATGGGAACTTTTGAGTGAAAATTAGCTGGTATATTTCCTATGTTATAGCAATAGCTGCACTTCAAAACTACTTCAAAGGGTTTTAAATATTTTGCTATGTTTTGAGTCATAAATCAATGGAAGGTTTGATTTTTAATAGTGCACTGCTCACACTCTCAGTAATAGAATCTTATGATCTTCTATTGCCAAGGCATCTGTAGATTTATTTTCATCTTTTCGTGATTAAACTTGCTTCCAAAAATATGAAGGAACAGTTTGGCTGGGACCTGCTAAATGTCTCCAATTCTGCTGAATCTTGGGTGACTGATCTCACAAAGAATGGATTGTGTGATAACACATGGCAAAGGGCTGTGTGTTTTGAACATGAATGAGCGGTTGGAGATGAACTGCTTAAATAAACATGCCATGGAGTTGCATTATAAGTAATTTTGGTGGAATGAAATTAAAACAGTGAAGAGATTTCATGGTGGTGCCTTGTGAGGTAATACCTCAAAGTCCTGAGGACTGCATGTTGTTTAATGGGTTTTTCTAATGGTAATATCGGGTTGAATTTTCAGAATGGCTGTTTTTGCTTGAAGTAAGCAAAGCATGCTCTTTCTCTGTCCTCTTCACTTGTCTAATATTTGGTCGTTGTTTCTGTTCCACTTACATATGCCACCAATATACCAAACATCTCATTAGATTAGACAGGATTATTAACTACATTTCAATATGATTGATCATTTTGAAGTTTATTGTTTCTCTTGCCAGAATTATCAATGTTCAGAACCATAAAATTATGTTTGAATTGCCCCAAAAAGCAAGGATCGTGTGAGAAATACTGTTCTGCAGCACAGCAGTTTAAGGGATGCCACTTATGACAGATGTCAGTGTCCTACCAACTAAATTGCTGTCAAATATTTATTCATGGAGAAATGCGAAAGGCTTATTAGTTGAACTCAAAAACATTATTCTTCATTGATGTTTATTTTAGATCAGTGCTTAAGTGGCGTGACTGGCATACAAAGATATTATTTAGTGTTACATTCACTTGATATTCAGCTGTCATTGTTTGTGATGCTTTGTTGCCTCAGGTAATTATGTCTGACGTTTGCTGTCTAGAGTTCTTGATAAGTGTGTGCATGCATAAATTCTGACAGGATATCATGGGTCTGGTTAGCTAATTAAGTCATGCTTCTTTATCGTTGTGTATAATGGATGAACCCACGCTCAACTGTCAAAGGATGAAAAAGTTATCACAATTTTAATTTATTGATGTCAACCTGTGCAACTACATTTCTTCACTCTAAGTGAATAGCAGTAAAGCCCCTCAAGATGTTAAATAACTATACATTGGCAAATGGTTAATCACACAGTTAATGCTGAACAATGTTTTCTTGATCAAGAACCAGCAGAAACCCCAGTGACAGGAAATACACATTAATGGGCATAACTTAAAATGCAAGAAGTTAAATTTTATCTTTAATTATTTGTGGATAGCAAATAAGAACCAAACAGCAAAAGCTCTAGATCAAGACACTGCAAGACCGGGGGTGGGGAGCAGTGAGGGAACAAGTGAAATCATGATAGAGTGATTAACTGACTCCATAATGGGTTATAAAAATATATATGATGTGAGAGTCAGGGAAAGCTGAAAGCCAAGGTCCTTCATGGTGTTGAGGTCCTGGGAAAAAAATGAAATGATGTCATGAGCCACAGTTGCAACTCAGTGAAGTTACAGGAAAAGGAAGAGGGTGTTCCTCAGGAGGAATAGTCAATCCATTCCATCTGTGCCCGGTAATGGAAACAGACTACTTGACAGATATTGAACAAATTGACTCGACTCATAATAAACATTTGGAGTTGCTGTTGTTGGTCTAATGAAAATCAAGTGGGCAGCATTACAATTTGGAAATGCAGCAAAATAGTTATTGGAAAGGGAAATGTGGGGGTGGTGGCCATCTTGTTTAGTTTCATATTAATCAGACCGCAGATTCAGCTGACTGGGAACTGGCAGAACAGGTTGACTTGAATTTGGTTAATATTTTCATGGTACACTTGCCAATGCGTTAAGAATTTTTTCTGACCATTTTTAACCCATCCACTACTGCAGTTGCATCTTGTTTCTTCTTCTATTCATTTGTGGGATGTGGGTGTTGCTGACTGGCCAGCATTTCGTGCCCATCCCTAGTTGCCCTTGAGAAGGTGGTGGTGAGTTGCCTTCTTGAACCGCTGCATTCCTCCTGCTGTGGGTTGACCCATAATGCTATTAGGGAGGGAATTCAGGATATTGACCCAGCGACAGTGAAGGAACAGTGATATATTTCCAAGTCAGGATGGTGAGCGGCTTGGAGGGGAACTTAAAGGTAGTGGTGTTCCCATATGTCTGCTGCCCTTGTCCTTCTAGATGGAAGTGGTCGTGGGTTTGGAAGGTGCTGTCTGTGGATCTTTGGTGAATTTCTGCAGTGCATCTTATAGATAGTACACACTGCTGCTACTGAGCGTATTCCATCACACTCCTGACTTATACCTTATAGATGGTGGACAGGCTTTGAGGAGTCAGAAGATGAGTTACTTGCTGCAGTATTCCTAGCTTTTGACCTGCTCTTGTAACCCCTGTGTTTATGTGGCGAGTTCAGTTGAGTTTCTGGTCAATGATAACCCCCAGAATGTTGACTGTGGGGGATTCAGTGATGGTAACACCATTGAATGTCAAGGGACAGTAGTTAGATTGTCTCTTATTGGTGATGCTCATAGCCTGGCATTTGTATGGCCAGAATGTCACTTGTCAGCCCAAGCTTGGATATTGTCCAGATCTTGTTGCATTTGAACACGGACTGTTTCAGTATCTGAGGAGTCGTTAATCGTGCTGAACGTTGTGCAATCATCGGCAAACATCCCCAATTATGACCTTATGATGGAGGGAAGGTCATTGATGAAGCAGCTGAAGAAGGTTGGGCCAAGGACATTGCCCTGAGGAGCTCCTGCAGAGATGTCCTGGACCTCCAAAAACCATGACCATCTTCTTATGGGTTAGGTATGTCTCCAAACACTGGAGATTTTGCCCCCTGGTATCCATTGATTCCAGTTTTTCTAGGGCTCCTTGGTGCCACACTTGGTCATACACAGCCTTGATGTCAAGGGCTGTCACTCTCACCTCACCTCTGGTATTCAGCTCTTTTGTCCATGTTTGAATCAAGGCTGTAATGAGGTCAGGATCTGAGTGGCCCCGGCGGAACCCAAACTGGGTGCCACTGAGCAGGTTATTACTGAGCAGGTACTGTTTGACAGCACTGTTGAAGACACCTTCCATCACTTTACTGATGATTGCGAGTAGTCTGAGGGGTGGTAATTGGCCGGGTTGGATTTGTCCTGCGTTTTGTGTACAGGGCATACTTGGGCAATTTTCCACATTGCCGAGTGGATACCAGTGTTATAACTGTACTGGAACAGCTTGGCTAGGGGAGCAGCAAGTTCTAGAGCACAAGTCTTCAGTACTATTGCCGGAATGTTGTCAGGGCTGGTAGCCTTTGCAGTATCCAGTGTCTCCAACTGTTTCTTAATATCACGTGGCATGAATCAAATTGGCTGAAGACTGGTATCTGTAATGCTGGGACCACTAGAGGAGGCCGAGATGGATCATCCCACTTGGCACTTCTGGCTGAAGATTGCCACGAATGCTTCAGCCTTATCTTTTGCACTGATATGCTCGGTTCTTCCATCATTGAGGATGGGGATATTTGTGGAGCCTCCTCCTTCAGTGAGTTGTTTAATTGTTCACCACCATTCATGACTAGATGTGGCAGGACTGCAGAGCTTAGATCTGATCATTGGTTGTGGGATCACTTAGCTCTGTCTATCACTTGCTGCTTATGGTGTTTGTTGTACAGGTAGTCCTGTTTAGTGGCTTCACCAAGTTGACACTATTTCAAGATTAATGTTTGTTTTAGGATAGTGAATGGGGTTAGTCTTGACTTTTGCATTTGTTGCACAACAGAATAATAGAGGCAGTGGTAAAATGTTGGTTTTAACTATCATAGACCTTGCTTACTCTGATGAAATAGTTGTTACATTTTTCTCATTCAACAACAAATAGGATTAACTAGTTCCTCGCCCTTAGACTATAAGATACAGTGTAGAAATTCACAAGGCTCCTTAGCCAGCACCTTCCAAACCTGTGGCCACTACCATTTAAAGGATGATGGTATCAGATACGTGGGAATGCCACTATCTGCATGTTTCTTTCCAAGCCTCTCAACATGTTGACCTGGAAATATATTGCTATTCCTAGTGTCCCTGTATTGAAGGGACAGAAAACTGGAACTTCCTCCACTACAGCATTATAGATTCACCTACATGAAATGCACTACAACGGTTCAAAAAAGCTGTTCACCACCACTTTCTCCAGGGTAATTAGGAGTGGGTAATAAACACTGGTCCAGCCAGCGATGCCCACATCCCCATGTATTATAAAGAAGCAGTGATGCTATTGAATGGGGAGCAAGTCTGAGATAGCCTGAGACTTTATTTCTTCCCTTTTTTTATGATCTCTTTATCATAATAGTTAGTGAATGGTGTGTCTGAAAATCTACCGGTGTTCAGTAAACTATAGAAAATAAACTTTTGACTCATGTGAAGATACTTGTTGACCATAATTTATAATTTCCTGAAGGTAATTTTACGAAGTTTGCTTAGGTTTATTTGCCTAATTTTTGAAAATTAATTTTCCTCTTGGTTCCATGGCTTGTAGTTTCAAATGTTGGCAATTTGATTGATTAACTTTCTATCCATTGCTCTGTGTTTTTAGGGTCCTTTGTTCACATATGAGAGGGAAAAGAGAGAAAGAGGGAAACAGAAAAACAGAGATGGCAAAGTAACAGAAAGACAAACACGATCTAAGTGAGTGCTTTGCAATAAGCATAGGGTGCTGCCTGGTGCCAACCAGATTTACAGCTATCACACAAATGGGATTTGTTAGAAATGCCTTGATTTCTGTAGCTAGTGGTTTTAGATTTGTATTGCTTTACCTTTTGATTTTTTAAGCAGTGTTTTTTCTATATGCAAAGCACTTAGGTTTGCAGATAGTGTCAAACTGCTGCAGGGACCAACGATCCTGAACAACATGCAATGATCCAACAGGACTTTAGCAGGTGAGGTTAATGGATGACAGGCAGAATTCATCATGCATCAGTATAAAGTCAGAAGATTAAACAGCAAAAATGATGATGTTGGGTAGCAAAGCTGGAAAAACAGCTGGAATTCTGGTGGCTAGGTTGTTAAAGTTCTTTATTCAATATTTGTAGAGATGAAGATGTTGGAATGTGCAATTTCAAGGACGTTACATCATGGTATGCCATTGTCAGCTTTATCTGAGGAGTTCAGGTGCAGTCTTCGTATTGAAGTCAAGCTGGAGAATGATTTGAATAGAGGGGAGTACTATGAGGCTGATTCTTGAAATTAGAGGGCTGAGCTTTGAAAAAAGATTACATATCCTGAAACTTCACTCTATGGAAAGGTGAAAGATAGAAGTATGCATGTATAGAAGAATATAAAAGTTCCTCTGTTAGACTCAAGATTCAAGGACTGGGAACATAGTTTAGAGTTAAGGGTATCAAAAGAGATAGAAAACTTAGGCAACATAATTTTTAATAAGAGAATGAAAGGTTGCCATAGTCCCAGAGGATCATAGAATCCCTACAGTGTGGAAACAAGCCCTCCAGCCCAACATGTCCATACTAAACCTCAAAGCATCCCACCCAGACATAACCCACCTAATCTACACATCCCTGAACACTATGGGCAATTTAGCACAGCCAATCCACCTACCCTGCACATCTTTGGACTGTGGGAGGAAACCGAAGCACCCAGAGGAAACCTACACAGACATGGGGAGAATGTGCAAATTCACACAGATAGTTGCCCGAGGGTGGAATTGAACCCAGGTCCTTAGCACTAGGAGGCAGCAGTGCTAATCACTGAGCCACTGAGCCACCATGCTGCCTATGGGGCTGCTGTCTCATTAGGGAGAGACAACTGGTGATGATTTAATCTGAAGGACGCCAAGCCTCAGGCGAGAGGATAGGTCAAGAGAGAGAGTCAAACTACTGTAGAAGATTGAATGAAAGCTAAATAGGGGTAGATAGACTTATGTTAAGCCGTGGCTATATGGAATTTTGCTTATGAATTATGTACAAACCTGTTTTTGTTGTTGGACTTATGAGTTAGGTGAACCAATGGCTTTAAAGTACCTATTTTATTATAACATGGGCTATTTTAACTCAGTTATTAAGCTCAGTAGCAGAGTGTGTACTATCTTCAAGATGCACTGCAGAAATTCACCAAAGATCCTCAGACAGTCCATTCCAATCCCACAATCACTTCCATCTAGAAGGACAAGAGCAGCAGATATGTGGGAACACCACCACCTTCAGGTTCCCCTCTAAGCCACTCGCCATCCTGACTTGGAAATATATTGCCGTTCCTTCACTGTTGCTGGGTCAAAATCCTGGAATTCCCTCCCTAATGGCATTGTGGGTCAACCCACAACAGGTGGTCTGCAGCAGTTCAAGAAGACAGCTCACCACCACCTTCTCAAGGGCAACTAGGGATGGGTAATAAATGCTGGCCAGCCAGTGATGCCCACATCCCACAAATGAATATAAAAAGAAATTATGCACTTAATGTTATAATGGTGTTCCATAGTTACTCAAAGCTAGATCATGCATAGAGTTTGCACCCAACAGGATGTTTTGCATAAGCAAACACAGGGAATGCCACTGAAATTGTTCTGAAGAAGAGTCATACTGGACTCAAAAATTACCTCTATATCTCTCTCCACTAATGCTGTCAGACCTGCTGAATTTCTCCAGCACTGTGTTTGTTTCAGATTTCTAGTGTCTGCAGTACTTTGCTTTTATTTGGACATTTTACATGATGTGGCAACGTTAATGTTATCTCCCATAACTATAATAACTATATATAAGCATTTCCTTCCTCAGGCACACTGTGTCTGGACTAGTATGAAGCTAATATGTCAAACAGAGTAGAGTTCTTCTAGTAGCATGTCATGCTGCAAGTGATCCTAGGTTAAGATGGAGTTGAAGATCATTACACCCTCAGTCCTAAGGAACAGTCACAGGATCCAAAACGTTAATTCTGATTTCTCTTCACAGATGCTGCCAGACCTCTGAGCTTTTCCAGCAACTTCTGTGTTTGTTATTAATGTCGCGGTGACTTGCAATGCTACTGATGTTGGATTGCCTCCCACATCATGTGGACACAGGCATTCCAGCCAGAGCTGACATGTGTGTCATCTTCAGTCTCCTCTGACATTGTGCTTCTGACGTTTGCAGGTAACAAGTTTCCAGATTCAAAATCGTTTGAAATCGCGCAAGCCCCAGTTTATTTACATAGCATTACTTTCAGCTGCTGTTTCATATTGCAGTTCTGGCTGCTGTGCTGTCTGCCTCAGGCCACCCACTACTTGTTTTCCACAATTGTACCAGAGCTAGCAGAAGTGTTGAGCCATGTTAAACCATGACTGTCTGAGCTGAACTGTTAACAGATGATAGGGAATGGTCTGGTCAGCCAGCATACCCTGTACACTTCAACTATCTCCACCTAACCTCAGTCCTCACCTCATCGAACAACCCTCTACAAAGAGAAAAAAAAAATGTCCATGGCTACTCACTCATTCACAGCTAACTTCATTGTCAAGTTTCTCTTAATTCTGGTGACATTAACTTTTAATGAGCGTGCATGGCATTAAATGCACGTCCACCTTCAAATTTCTGAGAACTTAATATTGTAGTTTATCCCACCACCAGAAAACAGGTTTTGGGTCTACCACTCAATTAAGTTCCCCCACCCACCAAACTGTTTCATGAAGAGAAGTTAGAAAAAAAAGGAAATAAAAAACAGAAGTTGCTGGAAAAGCTCAGCAGGTCTGGTAGCATATGTTAAGAGAAATCAGAGTTAACACTTTGGGTCCAGTGACCCTTCCTCAGAATCCTTCCTTAGAAATAAAAGGACTGTTCTCCAGAGAAGGTTTAGAGATAACTAAGGTTATAAGAGGCTTTTTCAGAGTAGTGGAGAGAAAAAAACCCGTCTTTTTGGCTAGTGATCTAGTAATCAAATATCAGACTTGAAATCATTGACAGAAAATCATGAGCAAAGATGAAGTGAAATCTTTTCACTCAGCGTTGGTTAAAACAGCAAAGAAAGAAAAGATGGGTCCTGAGTTGCACCTGTATCCTTTCTGCCCCATTCCTGGACCAAGGAAACCATATCTTTGCCAGAATATTCAGGATCCTACTTCCGATGCTGTTCTTGCTGTAGCAATGTTTGCATTCTCTAGATCCATCTCTTGTTACTATACTTGTATCTTCTATACATTAACTCTGCCATCTCTTTCCACACCAATTGCCTTCCCGTCTCTTCTGTTTTTAATTCAGATTTCCAGCATCCTCAATATTGTGCTTTTGGACTTCTCATGCGGTGCTGAGAGTTTCAATACGTACAGGTAAAATATAAAGTCGTAAAGCAATGATTTCATTCAGAAATGTTTATTAATTTGAGATGTGATTAAGTACTTAGCAGCACCCAGAGACACACTCAGACCGAAGATATTCCATTATGTGAGTGCTTTGAACTGTGTTTCAGTGAACACCATTTAAAGTAATGAGCAATTAACTGATGCATAGTGATGTTCAGTGATAGATGAATGATGGGATGGTAATATGCATTGTCTGACTGATATATATGTTATTGACTCATAATTAATTAAAAATAAAAGTTTTTTTGTATTGCATACAATGTTATTTGTGTGCCTCCAAAATACTTAAATTTTTTACACATTAATTTTATAGTATTCATGCTATCTGATGTGGTCAAGTGGTGTGCAACAAGATGCTGATGAAACATCATCTTGAGTTCCTTGTTTAACATCTAGTTTATGCTGAATCAGCTATATTTGCTACCAACCCTGGTGAGACCATCAAATTTATGTTATGATCCTAGCTGAAACCACCAAATTTGTGCTATACTGTATTTAGACGCCAGTAACATTTTGTTTAAAGTAGACAAAGTTTGAAATTCTTCATACCTATTGAGAGAACAAAGTCACAGTGTTCCACTATTTTAAACAAGCAAAATTAACTTTATGAGCTTGGCTAAGTAAAATATTCTATAATATATATAATATATATATTTACATTCAGTTTATACTACAAAACTCAGAATTAGCATGAGGTAAATATGAGTTGACAGACAAATTTTGGATAAGCACCCTATAGCGCACATCAATTAGCAGGTGAAGTCAAAACTGATCCAACAGATTTCTCAGGAACCCATCCAGAGGCTAGTGACATTGTGGCTCACCAAATCTTATTAAAACATTGTCTTTCTCCATATTAGATTCCAATTCTTCATTTTCAAAGTCCTAGCTTTGAAACTCCCTCAAAACCTCTCCACCACAGATAGCCTCAGTGACTACTTATGTCCTGGTAGTTCAAATTCTTCTGCTAAGACCACATTCCTCAGGGTTCCTGATGCTGCCCACAAGTACATAAATACTGGCACAATTTCAACTTTTTACCAAAACTTCACCAAGTTGTTGCTGCACCTATATTTCTCTGAGCCTCAATCTTTCTCAGCTTCACCAAGCAAATATTGCTTATGGGCTTCCATCACCTCTATTCTCAGCTACAAAATGGCTCTTAGGATTTCAGTGACTCCCCCAGTTCTTCAAAGCCAACAGCAGTGTTTTTGATTGTATACAGTTTACCTTCTTTGGTTGCTCCTTTCTGTCCATCACTGATCCGTCGACCTCATCTGCCTCTCCACTCCTTAGGATATCTCCTGAGCCCTGCTTGCCTGAAGACTTCTAACAACTTTTCTTCTGCCTGGAGTATCTTCCCCCCTGCTTTTAAGCACCTGACTGACCAACAGCTCAAAGGTTGCAACTTTCTACTTTGATTGCTTCCAAGCAATTGACTAGATTCCCAGTGCTTCCCTTTTCCCTGATTCTCCCTGATTCTGGGGTTACCTGCTTATGTCAATCTCAATAATGCAGAGGCACTACTGATAGTATTGACAATCTCTGCATGACCTCTGCAAGTACAACAAGAAAAACCTGGATGGAACACCCACAGCTTGTCATGCTACATCACATGAAATGAGACATCAGGACATGCCAGGAATTGGAGATAACTGCTACCTTGGCAACACCATATGGAAGCACTTGCTAGAGCTCCATCAAAACTGAGTTAATGTTTATTCATATGTTCATCTTGGGGAGAATGGCACTGTTCCCATTGCCCTGAGAAATCTTAGGCTTGAGAAGAAAAATAACACACAGCTTTCAACTCTACACTGAACACTACTGAGTGGTTGCTCAATGATGTGCTTCTCTGACTGTTAGCTGAATGCAGGATCAAACTAATTTCTTCTGAAGTTGACTTTTTAAAAAATTCTTTCATGCGATATTGCCCATCCCTAATTGCCTCTTTTGAGAAGATGGTGAGATCCACCTTCTCAAACAGCTGCAGTCCATCTGGTTTGACTTTTCTGCACAATTTTGATATAACAGCTAGCTTGTTGGGCCATTTCAGAGGGCAGTTAAGAGTCAACCACATAATTGTGGGTCTGGAATCACATGTAGGGCAAACCAGACAAAGATGACAAACTTCCTTCCGTCAAGAACATGAATGAATCAGATTGTTTTTACAACAATTGATGATAGTTTCATGATCACCATTACTGAATCTAGCTTTCAATTTCAGATTTATAATTTTAAATTCCAGGTGCTTTTATGTTGGAACTTAAAGACATGTTGTCACATTTTCAACCTGCACCTCTGGATTGCCAGTCCGATGACATCAAGATTAGGTTACTGCCTCTATTAAATGGGGAAACAGAAGGCAAGACCCGAAAAGTTAAAGAGATGTATGAGAAACTATGAACATGCAAGTAGATGAGGAAGTGATAGAATAAGATGGGAGAAAAAGAAGGACAGAAGGCTCTAATGGTCTAGGGTGGGTAAAAAGGAATAATGACTACACTTCAGGAATATTTTATTGGCTGTGAACCACTTTAGGAAGCCCAAATGCTTTGAACGGTTCTCAAGGGGAAAACAATTGTTTGCGTGATGCCACTTGCAGCAATGCCACTTGGACTGTTTTGACTTCCCAGGCAAATGACTGTACTACCTCTATCTCTTTTCATTCTTCTGATCAACAAACTGGAATTTAAAGAAAGGAATGCCTCTTAAGTAGGCTAGAAACACACGCACCCCAGTTAACTGTTGCTACAATTACTTATGGAAACCTTCTCCATTTTGTCTCCTTCCTGTTGGTTTTATATGTGAACGTTGGTCATCTGAATTTCGGTTGTATTAAGAAGCACAGAGCAATTTTCAGTGCTGGAGGCAGGTCAAGCTACTTGCGGTAGGGCCACCTGGAGGCCAGTTTCTGGTGGATAGTGGCCCACAGAAGTAAGAACTCCTAGCAATGGGGAGTATCGGTTCCTTTCACTGCCAACCTGTCACACATGTGGACTGATCCAAATCTTTTCCCAGGTGTTAATTTTCAGCATATAAAATGTGTTTTAGACATTAAAAAAATGGAAGCCTGGCTGTAGTTCATTTTCAAGCTCTAAAATAGTATCACAATTTATATAACAAAGCTTCTGGTTAACACTGTTGGGAAAATTGAGACCTTAATGCATTTCATTTTAGAATTGTTTTCACAGATGCTGTGACCAGTCATTCACTTCTGGAACAGATTTTAGAGCTGCTTTGAGATCATTAGTTATTATAAGAATATAATCATATCAACAGTAAAACGTGACATAGGAGAAGCACAAAATCTGAGCTGATGTATTATGATTTTTTTTCTATTGTAAATTCAAAGCTCTAATTCCCTAGTATCCCTTTCCATTATATTAATACCAGACCTACATTTTCACTTGTTAGTAACATCCAGCCTGACAGATATAACTCTAATGGTAGAAAAATTCCTTTAAAGGCTCTAGTCAGTTTCCTCAGTTTATAGATTGGGTTGTAATGAATTGTAAGATAATTTCACTTGTCAACATTCCACCTCAATGACATTTTGTTTAAAGTGTATTTGAATCTTGTTACAATCATCTGATGGTTCAACCACTGTAGATGCTGCAAGTTCAAATTTATGCAATTGCATTGCTATTGCCTATTAATGAACGGAGAATGGAATAAATTAATTGACTATTAAGGTAGTTTGTTTTTTCTTTGTTTTCATCACTACCCATGTGTCTCTTTCAACTTTTCTAGCATGTTCCCATCACCTTCAGTACTAACAAGTGTGAGGAGATTATGGAAATTTTTTGGTGCTAAAACTGAGATTATGAATTCTATTGGCCTAACCCACATTCCTCCCTTCTTCTTGTCTAACCTTCCCCATGTGCTCTCCTGTACTTCCATGAACCTGCATCTTTCTCTAGTTTCTCTTTTACTTACCCTGATGCCCTCTCCAGGCTCATATTTCCTATGAGATCCACTCTGCTCACTCCCTTTCTTGATGATCAGCTGACCAATCTCATAGCCCCGTGCCAGCTTTCATAGCAAATAGTTCCTTCTCCTTAGTTCCTACTTACCCCCTTTTATTTCAAAGCACTATTCAATGGCGTCTCTCTACTCTTGACCTCTTTGTCTATAGAAATATTGTCCTATCATCAATATCCTATTTCTCACCAAAGTATTTGAATGTGTCGTTTCCCTCAGAAATTCTAGCCCATCTATCTCAAACTTCATGCTTCAGCCTCAGGCCATCTGCTGCTAAAACCATCATCAATGTTTCTGCCATCACCAGGCTTGACTATTCTGGCAGGACTCCCATCCTCCCCCCTTGATAAACTAAAGCTCATCCAAAAGACTGTGACCTGTATTACAAACTGTACCCAGATTTGGATAACATTCATACATCTACTCGTTGATTTTCATTCACTCAGGCCCTAGGCTTCTCAAATGTAAGCTTCCACTTTTATCTTCTCACTCCCTCCTATTTTTCCAGACACTTCCAGCTGCACCTCCAACTAAATACTCTGTGCTGCACAAATTTAACCTTTCACACATATCGCACTTGTTTCACCCCATCTTTGGTGGCTAAGCCTTCAGCCATTTAAACTCTGAGGTCTTGAATTCCCTCCTTAAACCTCGGCACATCACTGTTTATCTTGCCTCCTTGAAGACAGGGAGGATGTAGGAGATGTAGGAGAAGAAGTAATACATTAAGTCTGCTGCACTGTTCAATGAGATCATGGATGATTTGATAATCCTCAACTCTACTTTCTTGCTTTTTCCCTGTAATCCTTGATTTCCTTACTGAAGGAATATCTGTCTACCTCAGCCTTGAATGCAGCTAACAACCCAACCTCAACAGCCCGCTGCAGTAAAGAATTCCACAGATTCACTACCCTCAGAGAGAAGAAATTCCTCCTCAACTCTGTCTTAATTGGGAGACTTTTATTCTGAAATCAAGCCCTCTCGCCCTAGAGTCTCCCAAAAGGAGAAACAAGCTACCCTATGAAGTCCCCTAAGAATCTTGTGTGTTTCAATAAAGTCACCTCTCATTCTTCTAAACTCCAATGAGTACAGATTGTCTCTCCACTCAATTTTCTGGTCCTATCAAAATCAGATCCATTGGAGAACTGATTGGAAGGGACCAGAAGACTTAGGCTTGGGCTCGCTGGGATGTTTAGGTCTATTTGCTTGTGTGGCAATTTACATTTAAAACTGATCATTCTGGAGCATTACAGGCCTCACCTTTCTATCTACTTAACCTATTCTCATTAGAAAGTCTCTCCATACCCAGGATCAACATCATGAACCTTGTTTGGACTGCCTCCAATGTCAGTATATCTTTCCTCAGATAATGAGAACATTTATTTGACTAAATGTTTAGTTTCCTTCCTAATATCTCCCCCTTTGGCTGAATCTCAGTTTTTATCTGAGTGCTAGATATTTTGCCACCTTAAAGGTGCTTTATAAATACAAATTGCCAATTGTTAGAAATAGTTTCTATCTTATTGAAAGGACACCATGCATATTAATTTCTCAAGCAGCCTTGATTTTATGAAGATGTCTCAAATGTGTATTATTTAATTGTACTGTAATTTTTCATTAAAATGTTAGGACAGCGTGATCTCTAACTATAGGGCTGTTTGTACCCTTCTTTTCTGTAGGAACATTTTTTGGCATCTAATTCTCCAACTTGAGGAAGTGCACATGCTGAATGTGCAGCCACTAGTTTTGGGCAGACAACGAGTGTATTGCCTTATGCACAAGTTGAACAGCAGCTAGAACAGCTTACCATGGGACATGATTAAGGTCTGAGTGATGAACTGGACTCGTTGTAAAAATAAACTTGGATGCTGAAGCCAGGAAGATGATAGGGCTGCTGATTTGGAAGAATGAGGTAACCACAATGACCGTTTTTTTTCCTGTCATGGATATTTCACAATCTTTTGAAGTTGCATAATCTACTACCACCTGCCAAGCAAGTGGATTGACAGGTTTGGTGGAAGGGCCTGCAACTGAAAATTTTGTGCAACAAGTTATCTTCTGTTGATAGAAAGGTGAAGGCTACAATGCTGCAGTATGTTCACTTTTAATGTAAGTTGCCACACAAAGCAATTAGGCCGAAACCACCTTCTAGCCCAAGCCTAGATTTTCTGGTCCCCTCCCATCAGTCCTCCGATGGACCTGATTTTGAGAGGACCAGGAAATTTAATGCAGAGACAGTTTGCTGCGTATCTACGTCTTCTCCAACTCCTAGAATCCCCACAGTGTGGAAACAGGCCATTCAGCCCAACAAGCCCACACCAACCCTCTAAAGAGCATCCCACCCAGACCCATCCCCTTACCCTATCCCTCTAACCCTGCATCTCCCACCGTCGATGCACCTAACCTATATGTCCCTGAACACAATGGGCAAGTTAGCATGGCCAATCCACCTAACTTGCATACCTTTGCACTGAATTCCTGAAGAGTGACTGAGTTACATCAATTGTGTTCATCCACTTAAGACTAAACACAGAAGAAAGATTGCATAAATTAACAAAATACATTCTCTCTTGTATTTCCTGCCATTTGTCCTGCTTGACCCTTCAAGGTAATAGCCGCTTATTTGAATTCGGAATCCAATGTTCAAAGCTAGTGGAGAATTGTACACTGGCCTTATTTAGTATGGGATCCATCGATTGTACTCAGAAGATGGCTGTGTATGATACCCAGAAGGCTGTTCCAAATTCTTTAAAACACATTAATAAACTTTCAAGGTGTGGACGTGGAGGAACACAGCAGGCTAGGCAGCATCAGAGGAGCAGGAAAGCTGATGTTTCGGGTTGGGACAGAAGGGCCCCGACCCAAAATGTCAACTTTCCTGCTCCTCTGATGCTGCCTGGCCTGCTGTGTTCCTCCAGCTCCACACCTTGTTATCTCAGACTCCAGCATCAGCAGTTCTTACTATCTCTTAATAAACTTTCAGGAAGTTTGATGGCTGCCTACTTCCTCTTGATGTGACAAGCAATTTAAATTGGTAAATCCCGTGACATAAAAAGATAATTTCTTTTTATTTCTGACTAGCTTTATTTGCTGTATTCCATTTGTACACTTTGAATACAAACAAAACCAAAATGAACTTTTACCCAAAGCTTTCTCAAAAATTATGCACAAATATTTACATCAAAATATATATACATGTAAAATAAGCAATTGGGATCTGCTTGCAACTCACTTCATGTTCTTTCCTTCCTGAATGGAAATTAATGTTTGAACTTTAAACTTAAAGTGTTTAAGGACTTTTCCCACGGTGGGTGTATGTTAGGTGTGTGTTCCAGGTTAACAAATAAAAAAATGTTGACTTTTCGAGAAACACTCAGAAAAATCCATGAGGCGATTATTAATATGGGCTCCAGCTGAGTGTGTTTTTAACGCTGGATTCTGTCTCTAAATGATAGCACACAGTATTGGTTGGCTTTCTGCTAACCGACATCTTGAATAATCAGAATGGACTGCAGCAGTTGATGAGGCTGTGCAATTTGAGAAGACTGGAAAACCTTAGACATGTTATCAAGACATGACAGCTGCTTCTAACCTAAGATAAAGGCTTTTGCTCACAAAACCTTTTCTCTGAGAGTATGTCGTTCTTGGTGTGAAGGAGACTTCCAAGTCTTTGGAGGTAATTTCTTTTGATCTGCCCTTCCTGGCTGTCAACTTTCTCAGCCACTGATGCAACTCTACTCTTTCCTGACGTGTCTGAATATCATTGCCTCAGGGAGCTCAGATGCTCAGGTCAGGTCAGTGCAGATATCCACAGCCTCTGGGAACAAGACCTTCTGTCAACGAGGCAATGTTAGTGGCATCCAGAATCACTACAGTGCTTCGTTTCTTCTGCTCTGGCTCCTGGAAAGAATTTGTTGGAAACACGTGTAGAGTTGGACAATCTGCTGTTCACAAGGGCAGCTCCCAGTTTATGGCACTATCTTTGCTAGAGCTGTACTTTTCTAATGATGAAGCACATATTTAAGAATATGTCCAGCTGAGCTTGTTTGGTATGTGCCCTCTGATTGGTATCCCAATCTCCGGCATCTGATCGGTATCCCAATCTCCGGCATCTGATCCTGATGTGTGGTTCACTGTGGGGCAATCTAACTACTAGCCATGGAGGTGTTTTGTGTTGTGTGTGTGTGTGTGTGTGTGTGTGTGTGTGCGCGTGTCTGAGGCGTACGGTAGTACATACTCAGAATGCAGAGCTTCCTCTGAAGAGATTTTGCCTTTCTTCCGCACCAGCTCCTGAGGACTTGTTTCAGGATTTGTAGCAGATGAAACCGATGAATTAGAACTAAGAAGATCTGAGGCCTCAATCATCATGGTATATAACCAACATTTTTCATGACTGGCTGGCACCATGTTAACATGAGTACATGTTGTACTCTATGCAGCTGTATCATATCTAATTCTGTCAGCAGATATCTGGAGGATTCCAATCTCTGCACCTCCATTGACTTGTATATGACATGCCACACACCTTTGGTACTGTATGCAGGAGTGGCTACCATACTCCTGTTGCTCAGCTCCTCTGCCACTTCTAGCCATACCAGGTTGGTTTCTGAGACAGGCTTCTTCCTCCTGTCTGCTGGGAAGAGAATACCCCTACAGGCCCTTAAAGCCATACATAACACCCAGGGATGCTTGTTTCTCTCATCTGCCATGGAGTCATAGAATCCTTACAAAGTGGAAGAAGGCCTTTTGGCTCATTGAATCTGCACCAACCCTCTGAGCAGGATCCTACCCAGACCCACCCCTGCCCTATCCCTGTAACCCTGCATTTCCCATGGCTAATCCATCTAATCTGCACTATGGGCAATTTAGCCAATCCACCTAACCTGCATATCTTTGGACTGTGGGAGGAAATTGAAGCACCCAGAGGAAACTCACGCAGCCACAGGGAGAATGTGCAAAGTCCACAACAGTCACCCGCAGGTGGGATTGAACCTGGGTCTCTGGCACTGTGAGGCAGCAATGCGAACCACTGAGCCACCATGCCACCCAGTCAATTAGCTGATTCTTTCTTGTCAGTCATGAAGTGATTCCACACTGACTGTTGTTGGGTCCCTTCAAATACTGCAATCAAGGGCATGCTATCTTCCTGTCCAATCGGTTCAATTGGTCAAGAAGATCTGAAGTGGAAAGCTGATGCCATGGTTGAGTTACAAAAGGCATTTAGAAACCCACTATTCAAAGCTTTTGATCTCCTCTTTTGCCGTCAGCCTCCTGTTGCCGAGTCACCCTCGCTGCGAAAGATTTGAAATGTTAATATTCAGTCTGTGTGCTTTCTTCTGCATTCCAGCTTCCATTGTGGAGCTGAAGAAATTAGACCTCAAGACCATAAGACTCAGGAGCAGAAGTAAGCCATTCGGCCCACAGAGTCTGCCCCACCACTCCATAAGATCATGACTGATCTGATTGTAACATCAACTCCACAATCACATCTACCCTGAAAGCCTTTTATTCCCTTAAAAATACGTAAAGGCCTGCCTTACACTAAGTTTCAAGGAAGAGTCTTCCAAAGATGGCTCATTTCTGTCCTAAATGTGAGACCGCTTATTGTTAAATCTAGAATCTCCCACAGCAGAAAACATCTTTTCCACATCTACCTTGTCAAGAATCTGCAGGATCTTATAGATTTCAGTCAAGCCACTTCTTAATCTTCTAAACTCCGGCAGATACAAACATAGCCTGTCCAACCTTTCTTCATTAGACAATACACACATTCCTCCAGTGTCACAATGACACCACCTACAAACTGGAGGAACAACACCTCATACTCTGCCTCAGGAGCCTATAGCCCAATAGCCTAAACATGGAATTCACCAGTTTTAAAATTCGCCACCCCCAACCGCATCCCATGCCCAACCCTCCCTCTCATCCCCGCCTCCTTGACCTGACACAACCTGTCCATCTTCTCTCCCACCTATCCACTCTACACTTCTCACTGACCAATCCCCACCACTCCCTAACTGCACTCACCTATCACCATCCCACCTACCTTCCCCAGCCCCACCCCTTCTCTCTCTATTTATTTCCCAGCTCCTCTCCTTCTCCCCATTTCTGAAGAAGGGTCCCGACACGAAATGTCAACTTTCCTGCTCCTCTGATGCTGCCTGGCCTGCTGTGTTCCTCCAGGTCCACACCGTGTTGTCACAAACATTCCAAGTGTTTGCCTAGTAAACATTCTCTGCATGGATTCCAACACATTTACATTCTTACTTAAATACAGAGTACTCCAGATATGGTTTCTGTATAAGTGGAGCATAAGGTCCCCACTTTTGAATTCAATTTCTAAAATGGGAAAAAATGACAAACAATAGAAACAAAAATCTCTAAAATTCCTCAGATGCTTTCAGAGTTTTTTTTATCATTCGTTAGTGGGACGTGGGCATCGCTGTCTGGCCAGCATTTCTTGCCCATCCCTAGCTGCCCTTGAGAAGGTGGTGGTGAGCTGCTTTCTTGAACTGCTGCAGTCCTCCTGCTGTGGGTTGACCCACAATGCCAATAGAAAGGGAACGCCAGGATTTGACCCAGCGACAGTGAAGGAATGGCGATATATTTCCAAGTCAGGATGGTAAGTAACTTGGAGGGGAACTTGGAGGTGGTGGTGTTCCCACATATCTGCTGCCCTTGTCCTTCTAGATAGAAATGCTTTGTCCTGGGTGGTGTCAAGCTTCTTGAGAGTTGTTGGGGCTGCACTCATCCAGGCAAGTGGGGAGTATTCCATCACACTCCTGACTTACGGCTTGTAGATGGTAGATAGGCTTTGAGGAGCCAGAGGTGAGTTACTTGCCGCAGTATTCTTAGCTTCTGAACTGCTGTTGTAGCCACTGTATTTATGTCGTGAGTCCAGTTGAGTTTCTTGTCAATGATAACCCCCAGAATGTTGACAGTGGGGGATTCTATGATGACAGTGAATACAGTGGAGCAATTTTCCATTGAGCTGCACCCTTGACCCCACCAGAGAATCAGTGGTTAGTATTGTGTCACCTCAGTTGAACATTCCTGGCAGGCACCCAGACCAACATGTATGAACGCTCGGAATGTGGGAGGCAGAAGATGAGACACTGAATTGCCTTTTAAAAAAAAATTCTTTCAAGGGATGTGAGCATTGCTGTCAAGGCCAGTATTTGTTGCCATTCCTTAATTGCACTTAAGAAAGCAACTTCTTTCTTGACCCACTGCATCCATGTGGATGTTAGGAAGGAAGGTCCAGAAATTTGACTTATTGTTGTTGAAAGAGTGGTCATATACATTGGCAGGAAGGAGAATCAAGCAGGGTATAAAGGAGGCTTGCAATCGGATATTGGCAATTAGCTATTGGCCATGCTGTCATAAAGTCATAGAGTCATGGAAACAGACCTTTCAGCCCAACTCATCCATGCTGACTAGGTTTCCTAAGCGGAGCTAGTCCCATTTGCCCGTGTTTGGCCTATGTCTTTCTAAAACTTTCCTATTCATGTACCTGTACAAGTATTGTTAAAATGTTGTAATTGTACCTTCCCTCTACCACTTCCTCTGGCAGCTTGTTCCATATGCACACCACCCTCTGGAATTCCCCCTATCAAGTGTATTTTTGGTCAATCTATTTTCCGAAGAACGTTGCCAGCTTGAAGGCATTTCAGGAAAAAAAAAAATAGACAGAATCATAGAATAGTGCCTTACGGACGGAGGCCTGGAAATGTACGTTGAGGGCAAAATCATGGAAATGGGCTTGATTTGCTGGGGAAATTAATGATGAGAATGAATGAGAAGTAAACCGATTTAATGAGGAGAGACATGACCATCATCTATTTAAATAGGTTATTTAATCTAGTTTGTGAATAAATGAGTACATTTTATTGCCCCAAATGGAAAATAAGTTACCAACGGAAATATCTAGTGATATGACAATTCAGTCTTAAGAGCAGGATTTATTACGAGAAGAATAAACGCAGACACTCGTCTATGGAACACCATGTTCACTGGGTCATTTAGAGTTAGGGATGAGTCAACTGTGGAATACAGTTGGTCAGATTTGTAAGTGTGGGCGTAAGGATCAATTTTCCTTCTGGGATTTGATCCTTCATTCTCTGGAATAGTGGCAGCTTTTTTTCTCACAGTTTTTATTTTCCTGGACATTACCTGTCAGGGGAAACTGATTATATTGGATAGATTCCATAGTAGGACAAAATGAGTATGCTTTCTGGAAATTATGACCTGAATGCCTTTTTCTTACTAATTTATTTGATCATCTTCTAAAGTAGAAAATCAGCTACCACTTGTATTTTAAGAGCATAAGAGCACCATAAATAGGCCATTCGGTTCCTCAAGTCTGTTCTACCCTTCTGCAGGATCCTGATTAGATCTTAAATATGCTGGCTATGTTTCCAATGAGCTTCACACCTATGTGAACTGTTAGATTGAACTGATCACTCAGAAGGAGGGAGAACCGAAATGACTATTTTTCATTATGTCATGTGATAGAATCAATCATGAACTAAAACATCTAATTAAGCTGTTTAAAACAAGCCTTCCTGATTATCTCACTGTTGTTATTGATGGATATCTAGAATGTCAGGTTTAAGTGTAAAATAGCAGCCAAGGACAAGTTATTAGAAAAATCAGCTAGTCATTGTGCAACAATGCCATGGAGTAAGAGATTTGAAAAGAAAGTTGAATGACAGTGATGGAAAGTGTAAAACTAAGTTTAAAAAAAAACTTCAGCTGTTTTCCTTTGATCCAATTCCATTCACTTCGATATCCAATTCCTTCATTAAAAGCTGTAATACTTCTGCCTAGTACGGAAGTCTAGCTTCTGTGTAATAAGCTCAGTATAACTTGTTTTCAATTGTATCCCTCAATAAAGCCAAAATATGACGGAGCAGTTATGGGTGTAGGAAGCAATCAGAGTCGGGAAATGATGTGCTGTTGCTCACAAGTGTTCCTTGGCTCCAGTTTCACTGTTATACTGCAGGGCTGAGAGCTGGGTTAAATATTAGACTATGCCGCCACTCTGTATACACAGCTGTGGAAGGAATGAGTGAACGCCTTCAGCAGACAGGAAACATCCAGCTCCCACTTAGACCAAAATAGCCAGCCAATATCAAATCTGACTACAGATCCTAATGGCAAGCAAAAGCAATTTATTTTTCTGAATCGTAGGTTTAACTCAGCCTGGTTAATCTTACTATAACTGGAATGGACAAGACATATGTTTTATTGCTTTATAATATTTCAACCTAAACGTATATGTCTGAAGATTAGAGCTTATGTATTAGAGAGGTTAGAATTTCCATTTGACAAATTTGCACCATAAATATGTATGGCAAAGTTTGGTTTGAATGAATGTGAGGTCATCAGAGAGAGTCAGCTTGGATTTTTAAAGCATATATCAAGTGGAACAGTTTAAGTTTTGCAGCGGTAAATAGGAGGTGGGACATGGGAGGTATGGGACAAAAACAAGTTGCTGGAGGAACTACACAGGTCTGGCAGTATCTGTGGAGAAAAAGCAGAATTAATGTTTCGAGTTCAGTGACCCTTCTTCAGAACTGGTTCTGAGTTCTGAGAACTGCTGAGTTCATCCAGCGATTTCTGCTTTTGTTTCAGATTTCCAGCGTTCACAGTTCTTTGTTTTATGATGGTGGACAAGGTTGATATTATTGACTTCCAGAATGCGTTCAAAAAGATTCCAGAGAAAAGGCTATTAACAGGAATGGAAGTGTACAGTATAAACCTGAAGTCAAGCTAGAGAGAGAATTGGTTAGAAAGTGAGAGAGAGTTCATAGATAATGGTTATGTAGTCAAATTGACAGATGTGACAAGATTCACCAGGAATCTATATTGATACCATAACTTCTGACATTACTTATACATGACTAGGATGAAGGAGTAGAGAGCTGTACATCTAAAGCTACTTAAGACATTAAGTTAGGTGGCAGAGTTAAAAGAGAGATGACTGGTGGTGGTTTAACCTGAGGTTGAGAAGGAGAGTCCTACATGGTAACCTTAGCTGGTGTAGGAATTGAACCCATACTGTTGGCGTTACTTTGCATTACAAACTAGCCAATCATCCAAATGAGCTAACTGACCCCAGCATAGTAAAGAGTGCAGACGTTACCATGATTTGCAAAGGAACATTGATAGAGTATGTGAAGCAAAACATCAAAAACATTTGAGGTTCAACATAGGAAACTGTGAGAATACACACATTGGACTGAAGAAAGTCAAATTATTTTCAAAATGGTATTACCACCAGTCCTTTGGTGAGGTTCCCCAATTTTGTATGGTTTCAGATGTGATCATTCAAATCATTAAGCTCCAGAATGAGAAGAGGTGAAATGGTTTTCCTTGGCTATTATTACCAACTCGGTTGGTTGTAAGAAAGTTAATTTTAAAAAGCATCCTTTCTCCCAAATTCAGATTAACTTATGTTGTAAAAGGAGTTAATTTATTCCATCTTTCTTGAATTAACAAGAGAGATTTTATTAGTTACAATACATGAGGAGAAAAAATGTAAGTCACGTACTCACAAAATAGAAATAAGCAGTGAGTCTAAAACGATAAAAGTTACAAAAGAAAAAGTGGAGAACAGTCTCTGCATTGATTGTTGCAGCCATGATGGTGGATTTACTGGTTGGCTTGACATTGGTAGTTGAAGAGTCGATTTTGAGGTTTCTAGCCTTATAGGTTGACTGGACCTGTTTTGTCTTGTTTCCTTTCAGCGGTGCTGACTGGAAACAGATTGAGAAGAGTCTTTTCCTTTTGTTTTGTTTGCAGAGCAGTGGTCTTTAACTGTTTTCAGAGCTCTGATCCTCACAGCACAGTAGTCCAAACACTGGGATATCAGGCCTCCACACAGAGAGGAGTGTTGTACTCATTTTAATCCTTTTTTTCTATATTCCTAGAAGGTCAAAACACAAAAATGCTACAAGATGTGACTTTCCGCTGAGAAGGGGAGATAGTCAGCTCCCTTGTTATGTCTTTGTGTTACACATCTCTCTCTGTTTGAGGTCCTCTTGACACTCTGTAGATGCAGCATTTCATGGGTCTCACACTGGACGTTGACAGACAGTAACTGAATTTACAACTGCAGTCATTTTTAACTGTAGCAAACATCTTTTTAAAAACACATTTTGAAGTTAAAAGTTATCAGTATCCATAATACTTTGGGGATCTGATTTGTCAGATTTCTTCCAGGACAAATCATGGAAGAGCCACTCTCATTTAATTACAAAGGAGAATTTTTCTTTGAAAAGCCTAATAGAGAGCAACAGATACATCCACGCACACATTCATTCCTCTAGCCGCAGTGATTATTATATTTTCAGTTCTTTAATAGAGCTCTGGCAATCACGTGTTTTCCCAGCAATGTGGGTGAATTTTTTTCAAAAACTGAAAGAATTGCAGATGCTGTAAACCAGAGACAAAAATAGAAATTGCTGGAAAAGCTCAGCAGGTCTGGCAGCATCTGTGGAGAGAAATCAGAGTTAACGTTTTGACCTGAAACATCGGTCTGTGTGAGCTGGCTGCAGTATTTCCCTGTGGAACCTCAGTAGCATAATACATTGTGGATCACTGTCCACTCCTCAGTCCCATGTCATTGAGGGGTTTCCGTTTCCTTATCAGCAGCTCACTTCTAATATAGTAACACTTGAGGACTGCTGCTGCCTCAGCTTCAGTGTGAGCTTGTGCTTTTAATAGTGGGTCAGCTTGTTAGGCAGTTACTAAGGAAGTTCTATCTTTATCCTCCTTGGGGTCTACTCAATTCTTGCAAAACATTTCAAATTAACAGATCAAGGGGACTTCAATTTGCAGCATCATCTCAGCTTCCACTGGCTGAGCTTCTCTGGCCATCGATTGTGTAACCACATAGTCATGGAATATTCCAGGCACTTTATCTGCAGTTGTTCAGCCTCGCTGCCCTCAGGGGGCATCTCAGAGACCACTGCTGATGCTATTACCTTTGACCCTGGTAGGTCACTACCCCGACCACAGGCAAACTGGGGACGACTGCCATGGTCACTGGTCCTGACACTCAGATATACCTAGTAAAGGGGCCTGTGCTATCCTTCAATCTCTTTTACCAGCACCTTCTTGTTAACACTCTCTACTGGAAAGGTCATGCTTTTTCCCAGTTTTTTGGCTGGTCATGGTCTCCGTCGGTATCACCACAGGCTTATGCACCTCACCCTAGGGAAATGTCGTAACCCTTCCTTTGTATACAAACTCCCTGTAATTCTCAGGGATTTCTTTAACTTACTCTGCAATCTCAGACATACTTGGACAGTGATTCTCAGCTGCAGTCGCTATAACTGGTCTGTAATGTTTCCTCACTGACTCTGATTCCCTGCACTGATTTATCCCGTATCCACTAGCAGCTGGCTTGCCCTGACCAATTCACTCTCTTTTTCTCAAGGTGTATTTTTGTTGGGAATGACATGGAGTTTTTAAGCTCCTCAAAGTGAAATATTTCATGGAGATTCTCATTAGTCGCTCCTGCCATAAGTGCCTGTACACACTAGTCAAAAGTAAGTGGAGGCAATGGCCTTGTGGTATTATCACTGATTAATCCAAAAACCAAGGTGATGTTCTGGGAGCCCAGCTTCAAATCCCACCATAGCAGATAGTGGAATTTGAATTCAATTTTAAAAAAAAAACTGGAATCCATTGCTGATTGTCATAAAGACCCATCTGGTTCACTAATGCCCTTTAGGGAAGGGAAATCTGCCATCCTTACCTGTTCTGGCCTACCTGTGACTCTGGATCCACAGCAATGTGGTTGACTTGTAACTACTGTCTGGGGAATGGGCAATAAATCCTGGACTAGCTAGTGACACTATCACCCCATGAATGATTAAAACAAAAGTTGTTTAAGCTTTTCAAATTCCGTGGAAACCTGGGTAGGTCATTTGCTGAATTTCTGACAGTATGCCTCCAGCACTATCTGGTACATACCTAATATAGCCTTTTTTACTGTCTCATAATTGGTGGTCCTCTCCTTAAAGTAAGGGAGATAAACCTTATGTTCCCCAAAGGTTTACTCTGCAGTAATATGAATATAGATTGGACTGAACACTTTAACTGCTGTGTCACCTGCTCAAAAGAGGTTAAAAAAAAGTTTCCATTTCTGCATCCTCAGACAGATTCTGCGAGGAATGCTCTTGCATCAAATGCATACATTTGCATACTGTACCAATGCAAACTCAAAAGCCTTTTGCAATTTTTTTTCTTTTAAAGATTAATTTTGAGGTGACAAGTTACCCACTTTAATTCTTTCATTGCATCTGTGGGTTCAAATCATGGACAAAAGCCTAAAATTTGTTATGTCCAGTACTTGGGTAAACTTCCTACTTTGCTATGGTTTCAGGCAGAATAGCTTAAAACATTAAACTCCCAGGTAAGAAGGCACTCCTGGCTGTATTTCTTTACACGCCCTCGGTTAGTTGCCATTAATTTTAAAAGGATGCCTTTTCTTTTGGGTACAAATGAAATTATGTTTTAAAAGAAGCCACTTTTGCCAGGCTTTCTTGAATTAACAAAAAGAATGAGTTTATTAATTACAAACCATGAGAAGGAATAGTAGCGCAACTCGCATGCATATATATCAGGCATCAGAGGTGAGTCCAAACAGATAAAAGTTAAAAACTGGATATACAAAGCAGTCTCTGAAATGTTCATGACAAGCAGATATTAAACGTTGTGGCCACTGCAGTGAAGTTTGTTGGTAACATTAATGTTAGTTGTACAGTCAATTTTGAGATTTCCGGTTTTGTAGTTTAATTGAAACTCCTTTGCCGTGATGCCTTTTGGCAATAGTTGCCTGACTGCACTCAGAGTAAGAAAGAGTCTTTCTCTTTTTCTTTACCTGCAGTCTAGCATTGTTTAAATAGCTATTCTCAGCGCTGTGACCCTCACTGCTCAGTATTCTGGAATCTAGGACACAAGGCAATTACCACACAGAGACTAGTATTGCAGTCAGTTTTTAACTCCGTTTTTGTATATTCCTACAAGGCCAAAACACAAAGATGCTGCAAGAGGTATCTTTCTGCTGAGATGGGAACATTGTCAGTCCGCTCGTTATCTCCTTCTGTTATATCTCTCCCTCTATACATTTCTTTGACTCTCTACAAGTGTGACATTCCATGGGTCGTACACAGGACTGTGCCAAACAGTGGCTGGATTTGCAGTTGATTTTCTGTTGT
Source organism: Rhincodon typus (assembly GCF_021869965.1). Taxonomy (NCBI): domain Eukaryota; kingdom Metazoa; phylum Chordata; class Chondrichthyes; order Orectolobiformes; family Rhincodontidae; genus Rhincodon; species Rhincodon typus. The sequence continues at coordinate 21,018,265 of NC_063342.1, read as the reverse complement.
AGTAGACTTCTTCTGAAAAACACATTTTGGAGTTAACAGTGTCCACCGTTCTTTGGGGTTCTGATCTGTCATGATAGTGGTCAAGACTAGGAACTTTGGATAAGCACATGAATTTAGGAATCCGGTTAGAGAAATCACTACAATCTAATAGCAGAGAAAAATGTAAAAGTGTAAAAAACAAATGAGTGGAATGTTAGCCTTTATCTCAAGAGGGCTGAAATACAAGCAGGTAGAAGTTATGCTGTGATAACACAGGTAAATGTTTAGAGTTTTCTATTCCCTATGACGTTTGAGGGAGATCTTTGCCAGAATGATACAAGGGACAAACAAACTAAATTATGAGGAGAGATTGAATAGACTAGGCTTGTATTCTCCTAAATATAGAAAATAAAAGCATAATTTAATTGAGACAACAAGGTGCAGAGCTGGATGAACACAGCAGGCCAAGCAGCATCATAGGAGCAGAAAGGCTGACGTTTCGGGCCTAGACCCTTCATCAGAAATGGGGGAGGGGAAGGGGGTTCTGAAATAAATAGGGAGAGAGGGGGAGGCGGATAGAAGATGGATGGAGGAGCAGTGGGAGGGAAATCCCCTGAGGTTTGTCCGGAGGGAGGAGGGTAACTTCTTCAGGCTAGGCATCCTTAGAAGAGGCTTGATGTTTAAGGCAATGAAAGTATTTTGTAGGGAGTTCAAGTGGACCCATTTTATTTAGTAGGTATAATCTTAAAATTAGACTAGATCCTTCGGGGATGACATTTGAGAAAGTATAGTGGTAATCTGAGCTCTCTCCCTTCAGATGCTGTTGAGGCTTAGGGAGGGCCAATTGGAAGTATGAAAACTGATACACTGATACATTTATATTTGGCAACAATTAAGGCTTATAGAACCAAGGCATGCAAAATGAGTTAAAATACAGATTAGTCTGTACGTTATTGAATAATGGAATAGGTTGGAGGGTCTGAAAGGCCTACTTCTGATCATATTTTCTATGTTTCCTTCCAGACGTTGTAAGTTGTGTCTGAGGACCATATCCATTGGCGACATTCAGTTAACTCAATTTCAACAGCCAAACAGCTGTTGCTTACTAATTTGGTTTGGACATAATCATGGAGCCCAGCCATTTAAAAAAGACTATGCCATGTCTCTTTCTAGGAATTGAAATTGAGATCAATGTGCTTTCCATTTCATGTGTGGCTCATTGCAGATTTGGCTCATTAGCTGAAAATGTGTCAGTCACAGAAGTAATACAAAAAAGACAAAAGAAGGGATACCCAAAGTGTTATTTTTAATGGGTCAGCAATTGGATGATTTGCATCATTGTTACTCCTTGTCCACATCCAGCTGTGAAAAACTATACAAAATCTGAAACATTTATAAGTGCAAAGAGAGACCGTAGAACAGTATATGTTTGAAACGCAATGTCAGAGTTTAATTTTCAGGACATATTAAAGGCCCAACTACAGGAAGAAAAATAACCCACTTTGTACCATTCTGATGCATTCATTCTCAGGTAGTGTCAACAATAATGAATGTAATTGATAGAGTAGGTGGAGACGGGCTACTTCCCTTCACAGGCATAAGCGTAAAATTAGACCTATGTCGTTGAATGAAGATATTGGTGAGCACTTTGTCACCTACACAGTGGAAATCTTGAGCTCTCTCCCTCAAAAAGCTGTTGAGGTTTGGGAGTCAGTTGTAAATTTGAAAGCTGAAATTGATAGATTTTTGCTAGGCAATGGTTCTGAGGTTATTGAATTAAGTGGGTGTTTCTGACATTTATTGCCCTCCACTACTTGCCAAGTGAAAACAAAGGAAAGACTTGTTCATGACCTCAGGATGTTGCAACATAGTGCACAACTAAAGAAATACTTTTGAAGCATAGATGATTTTGTTAGGTAGCAAAAGATCAATGCACGGCAAAGTTTTGTAGACAGCAATGTGATCATGACCAGTAAAGTTGATTGAGGACTAGATTTGGCCAGAACACCAAAGATCAGTTTACATGTGCCTGAAGTAATAGACATGGCCTTGATTTAACTTTTCAACAAAAAGTTTGCACATTTGACAGCATAGCTGTCCTTCAGTATTGTGTCAGTCTAGATGTTTATGCTCCACTTTCTAGAATTGGACTTGAACCCACACCTTTTTGATTCAGAGGCTAGAGTGATGCGAATTGAACTGCAGTTAATAGACTGCAGTCCACAAATAGAGTGCCCTTCAGAGGGTAACTGGAGTCAGACTATTGATATGAGACTGGAGTCACATTTAGGCCTGACCCATTATTGGCAAATTTCCTTCCCTAAAGGACATTGATGAACTAGTGTCTTCTTTAATGATCATTCAACAGCCTATATAGTCACATTTACTGATATTATGTTCATATTTTCAGATCTCAGTTTTACCTGCATTCAAATTCGTAACTGCTATGTTGCCATTTGAAATCTGTAATGTCTTGAGCAAAGGAATTCTTCCTTGACCTGTTGTCTCACGACAGTTGAGGCCAAAAAAAATCATACTGTAAATTGCTGAAAACTGTAATGTACTGTTGAAGTTTTCCATCTTGAATTTATCAGGAAGAATACCAAATTTTGAATGAATAATAAGTTATATTACATGAGTAAAGGGTACACATTTGGTTGGAAAGTTGACTGATTGGTTGAGGCTTTGCCATAGACAGTGCAGAATGGAACTATTTTCCCTCATACTTTCATTTAATTTTTAAAAAGGCATAATGCCTGGTAATGTTCCTTTTTGATGCAGAGAACAAATAAACATAGGTACCTTCTAACAAACATAAATGAACCTAGATCATTCTGATAGTGAGTTGTACGTGCCAATGACTGGTGGATCTTGTCAAATAACCTGTCTCATTGGCTGTTATCAATAGACAAGAGAGGGTCAGTTAGCTCAGTTGACAGGACAGCTGGTTTGTGATGCAGAGTGATGTGAACAGCACGGGTTCAATTTCTGTATTGGCTGAGGTCACTAAGAAGGTCCCTTCTCAACCTTACCTCTCATCCAAAGCATGGTGACACTCAGGTTAAACCAATTGGTTTTCTCTCTAATAAGAGAGCAGCCTTATGGTTCTATGGTTCTCTGGGACAATGGTTTCTTTACCTTATCGATAGACAGAGTACTGACCAAACTGAAACAACACGTTTGCAGAATATGGAAGATAATGTTGAACAGAAGATGTCTTTCCTCAGTTGGGCAGTACTTGTCAAACAATCCTGAGTGTGTTAAGAATTACACTAACAACTAATTTAAGATTACCAGTCAGTCATACAACGAGGCTGAATTATGCTTGTTAGGAGCTGTATATGTTTACATGCACTGACCACTCCTCTGACAGCAGAAAGAACATACATAGTATGATGAAGGTTTACGTTATGTTATTGCTATTTGGAAACTTGGGTTTTAAAGTGGACATTTTAAATTTAATTTTTATTTTCATAATGCATGGATTAAGAATAGAAGGATATAGTTTTAGTTACATTTTTGATTTATGTGAGTGGTGTAATATTATTTGGAAGTGTGGTTACATGCATTTAAATTATTATATTTAATTTTAGAAAAATAAGGTGAATAGCTCTATGGTGTAGAAAATAAAGAGTAGAAGACAGAAAAGATTGGTTGTTGCCTAGCAACAAAATGTGTTAACAAAGAGGGATACAGATACGGAAAAGCTTCCTTTCAGAAAGAAAGAGATCCATCCAGAAAATCAATAAGCGTGTTTCAAATCTTTCACATTAAAGCAGGCCATTCAGGGAGAAAATGACCTGTAACATCAATTGAGCATTTTACCAATATCCAAAATTGTCAGAGCAGAAGAAGTCCTTAGTGGCTTGATGTCAATGAGAGAAAAGCTCTAGAAACAGAAGGCTGTAGTAGACTGGTTTAAGCAATCCATGTTAAGAAATAAGTGAGCTAAGTTAACAGTTTGTTTAAGGGTGTCAGGAAGAGACAGTGACTAAAGGAATAGTGTTGAATGAATGCAGAAATTTGTTTGTGCTGAAAAGTGTCAAATAACATATGTGCCAGGCAATGGCTAACTGCAATGAGAGAGAATCTAACCATTGTCCTTTGACATTCAATGATGCATTACCATTGTTCATGGAATCCCTATAGTGTGGAAACAGGCCCTTTGGCCCAACAAGTCTACACCAGCCCTCAGAGCATCCCACCTAGACCCAGCCCCCTAATCTGCACATCCCTGAACACTATGGGCAATTTAGCATGGCCAATCCATCTAGCCCACACATCTTTGGACTGTGGGAGGAAACCTGGAGGAAACCCACACAGACACAGGGAGAATATGCAAACTCCACACGGACAATCGTCTGAAGTTGGAATCAAACCCGGGTTGCTAGTGCTGGGAGGCAGCAGTACTAACCACCGAGCCACTGTGCCACCCCATTGCTAATCCCTCACTCACAATATCCTGTGGGTTATCATTGATCAAAACTAACTGGATGAAGTTATGTGAAAAGAAGATCACTGAACCAGAAATAGGGAGTGTACAGGGTTAATATGTTCCAATAAAGACAAAGGGTGGAATTAACAATCTTGTGAACCCTGGATATCAAGTGATATACAGGATTTGATAAATAGAGAAAGGGGGCTTAATGGCAGATACTGAGGGCTCAAATCAACAGAAACCCTATAGGAGTACAGAATGTGCAAAGAGAAACTTAAAAAGGAAATTAGGAGAGAAAAAAGGGGGCATGAAAGAATAATAACAGATAAAATAAAGGAAAATGCTAAGTTACTTCACAAGTGCATTAAGGATAAAAGGATAATTAGAGAAGGAGTAGAGCCCATTATGGACTACAGTGGAATTTTGTACATGGAGCCAGAGGATGTAGGTAAAGTGCTAAATTGCTACATTGTGTTGGTATTCACCAGTGATGGGGATAATATGGGAATAGAAATCACAGAGAAAGACTGTGATAAACAGAAAGAAATTAGCATAGTCAGAGGAGAGGTTTTGAGTGGTCTGGAAGACTTACAAGTAGATAAATCTCCAGGGATAGATGAAACAAATGAGGAAATAGTAGGGGCACTGAAAACAATTTTCAATTCCTCCCTGGCCACAGGAGGAGTGCGGAATGACTGGAGAACAGCAAATGTGGTATTGTTGTTCAAGAAGGGACCAAGGGATGAACCAGGAAACTACAGGCCTGTCAGTCTAACCATGATAGTGGGGAAACTACTGGAAGCAACAAATGAAGGACAGAATTAATCTGTATTTGGAAAGGCAGTGATTAATCAAGAACAGTCAACATGATTTTGTTAAGAGTAGGTCATGTCTGACCAACTTGATTGAATTTTTAGACGAGATTATAGAGCTAATTTTTGTATAATTTCCAAATTTTCCCAATCATGTCTCCTACATTCAAATGAAATCATTAATATGTGCCACAAGCAGCAAGTGACACAACGCCGAGCATAGGAGAGAGCAATGCTCTTGATGTAGTCTATTTGAACTTCAACAAGGCTTTTGATAAAGTCCCACACGGGGGACTGATAGTGAAGGTAACAGCCTATGGGATAAAAGGGAATTTGGCTGATTCAATCCATAATTGACTGAGTAGCAGGAAGCAGAGGACAGTGGTCGAGGACTGTTTAAGAAGGCATATTGTGATGATACTATTGTTTCAAGAGGTGTATTTTGTCCTGGTTTTTTTGAATTGAGGTTTTGAGCCATAGCAGACGAGCTGTCCCCTCTCCCATGCCCACAAGCCAATAAAGTATGCAGCTTGTGAGGCCTTAAGGGTTTTTTTGTAAGTAGGAACAAAGAAGCAGCATGAATAGGTGGAGTCAGGCTCCCACAGAACCAGAGTTATATTTTAAAGATGAGCAGTTTCTGGGGTTTTGGAGCTGGTTGTGGAAACTTCTCTACTAAAAAGCTAAAAGCTTTGGTTCTATCTCTGACAGAAGCACATGTGAGATGGTCTATTTTACTGAATTTGTCTTTGCAAAGCATGTGGTTATGGGATGTTACTACATTGGAACAGTTGCTGTTTAGTAGTTAAATAATCAATTATTCTGTTAACTTTTCCAATCAGGTTAAAGTTGTACAAATTTTTCTTAATTTTGTTTGTATTTTAACTGGGGCTAAGAGTAAAGTGTGTTTTGCTTAATGACAAGTAGATCATTCGAAATACATCTGGAACCTAGCACCTTTTATTTGCTTTTAAGTAAGATAAAAATTAGGGTCTAGGCTATCTTGACATATTTGCAGGGGGTTTGGTCTGATCCATAATACTATGATATACTTGCCTTTATTAGCCGAGGCATAGAGTTTAAGACCAAGAAGGTAATACTGAAACTATATAAAACATTGCTTAAGCCACACCTGGAGTATTGTGTGCAGTTCCAGAATCCACATTGTAGGAGGAGTGTTATTGCACTGGTGAGGGTGAAGAAGAGATTTGCCAGGGCTGGAGAGTTTCAGTTTTAAGAGGGATTGGATAGGCTGGGGTTGTTTTCCTTGGAGCTGAGGAGACTAAGGGGCACTTGATTGAGATGTGAAGAATTATGATGGGTGTAGACAGAGTAGACATGCAGAAACTTCTCCCCTTGGTGGAGGGATCAATGACCAAGGGCACAGATTTAAGTTAAGAGGCAGGAGGCTTAAAGGGGATATCTTTCAACCAGAGGGTGGTGGGAATCTGGAACTCGCTGCCTGTAAGGGTGGTAGAGGCAATAAACCTCCTAACATTTAAAAGTATTTAGATGTACACTTATAATGCCGAGGCTATGGGCCAAGTGCTGAATAATGGGATTGGAATAGTTAGATGGTTGTTTTTGATCGGCACCAGGCTTGAAGGGCTTTTTTTCTGTTCTTATAGACGGTGATTCTAAACAGTTAAAATCATGGCACAAAAAGGCCATTTAGTCCGTTTTGTTAGATCCACCAGGAAAATACCTAGCCACTCATTCTAAACCCACTTTCCAGTGCATGGTCTGCACCTTCTGCCTCTATCTCCAACTGGGCGGCGAATTCCAGCAAATTCAACCATTCTGGGCATCAATATTTTCCTCATTTTCTCTCTGTTCCTTAAACCTGTGCCTCCTGGTTATTGACCTCTCCACTAGGAGAGACAGATTTTTCCTGTCCACTCTAATATGACATAATTTTGTACGCCTCAGTTAAGTCTTCCCTCAGATGTCTTTCTGTTAAGGAAAGCAAACTCACTATTCAATGTTTCCTTGTAGCTGCAATTTTCAAGCCTGGCAACATTCTTGTAAATCTCCTCTGTACTGCCTCCTGCGGAATTATATCCTTCCTGTAACATGATTATCAGAACTGCACACAAAATTCCAGCTGTTCCCTATCGAGTATTTTATACAGTTCCAACATTATATCCCTGCTGTTGTATTCTATATCTCCTCTGATAAAGGAAAGCATTCAATATGCTTTTTAAACTACTTTTTCTACTTGTCCTGCCACCTTCAGGGATCTGTAGACATGTATTCCAAGAACTCTCACTTCCTTCATGCCTCTCAGTATTTTCCCATTTAATTTGTTATTTTCTTGCTTTGTTTGCCTTCCCCGAATGCTTTACCTCACACTTCTCAGAATTGAATTCCATTTGCTATTTTTCTGCCCACTCAACCAAACCATTGATACCATTTTGTAGTCAACAGCTTTGCTATCAATTATAGGGCTAATTTTTGTATAATTTCCAAATTTTCCCAATCATGTCTCCTACATTCAAATGAAATCATTAATATGTACAACAAGCAGCAAGGGACACAACACTGAGCATAGATTTGAAGCCTTGTTCCATTTGTAAAAACATCTATTGACAAATGCAGTTTGTTCCCTGTCACTGATCCAATTTTGCATCCAAATGGCCATATTCCACTGTATCCAATGAGCTTTTACTTTTCTGACCAGTCTGCCTTGTGAGACCTTATCAAATGCTTTAGTGAAATCCATGTAACCAACATGTTTAGCCAATTTATTCGTCCTCTTTGAGGAAATCAAATGTGCTGTAGATAAAGGGGGACTCATGGATGTCCTGTAGACAAGGTACTACGTAATGGTTATTATGGAAAATAAAACCTCATAGTGTAAGGATAACTTTTGCATGGATAGAACATTGGCTGGCTAACATTAATCAGACAACATTCATAAATAAATCATTTTGTGGTTGGCAATACGATGCAACAAATGGTGTACCACAAAGGTCAGTGCAAGTATCTCAACCTGTTATAATTTATAAAAATCACTTGGATAAAGGGATCAAAGATATGGTAGCTGAATTTGGTGATGACACAGAAAAAGGTAGCATAATGAGTTGTGAAGAGAATGTAAGAAGGCTGCAAAGGGATATAGATAGGGTTAATGTGAAATTGTCCATTTTAGCAAGGAGAAAGATATAGAAACATATTATCTAAATGTGAGACATTGCAGTGCTCAGGCATGCAGGGGAATATGGCTGTCCTTGGCATAATCACCAAAGGGTTTTGTTAAATCAAATTGTTTGGACATGTTATGAAAAGTCTCTGTAACTATCACAACGCAATGTAGAACTTGAACCCAGACTTCCTGGCCTCAAGTGGGGATACTACCATTGCATCACAAGACTGTTTATTCCTTTCCGGCATTAGTGAGAGTGCAGAAAGTTATTATATAGGAACTGAAAATAATTAGGAAAGCCAGTAGAATGTTATCATGTATTGTAAAGGAAACTGAATATAACAATAACGAGGTGGTGAAATAGTGGTTATAGCACAGGACTAGTAATTCAAAATCCCAGACTAATGTTCTGTGTTTTTGGGCCTGGGCATCTTCTCCCATGTCTTTACGCCTGGTCCCATTAGCAACTATTGATTCTCCCAGGCTGACCTTTACCCATTCCTTTGCCCAACTGTTGTTCTCTCTCTGGGCCCCCGTCCACCCACCCCATCTTCAGCATATATAGGAACATTTTCCTAGCTACACTCAGTTCTGAAGAAGGGATACTAGACCCAAAATGTTTACACTGCTTTCTCTCCACAGATGCTGCCAGACCTGCTGAGTTTTTCTAGCAATTTCTGTTTATATTCTGGTGTTATGAGTTTGAATCTTACAATGGCAGTTGCTGAAATTTGAATGCCACAAAAAATCTGAAATTAAAGGTAACCCAGTCCAATGGTAACTATTTAATCATATCAATTGTCATAAAAACCCAACCGTTTCACTAAAGTCCTTTTGGGGAAGGAAATCTGCCAGCCTTACCTGAACTGGCATATACATGACTCCAGACCCACTGTGAAATAACTGCACAGAGGCCGGTATCCAGTCACCAAGTGACCCTTTATTTGCTCGTGCCCAGTACACTGGCTGTGACCAGCCAGCTTGGAGTCAGTCCTCAACTGAGTCAGCAATGGCTTTCCTGATTGGCCCAGGTTAACAACCCCGATCAAGAGCCTCATAGTCAATGAGGTCTACCTGGTTCCAATCACTACACCCCTCTTCCCCAACCCACCCCCCAACCCCCCATGTCCGGGGTGTAGGCCTGGTCTTTCGCTTGTAGCTTCTCTTGTGACATTTTTGCCCCAGGTCCGGTGCCTCTGACTCGAACTCGGACTCAGACATGGGTGGCATGTATCAGACTGTGGCCCGTCCCTTGCAACCGGAATGTCTTCAGAGAGTTTCCTCCTCTTCTACCAGCGGTATCTGTATCGAGGTGGCGTCCGTCTCGGACTCTGAGGTTTGCTCAAAACTAGATGGAGGGGGAGTACCTACGGTTTCCGACAGGCCTTCCAGCTGCTCTGAGAGGCCAGGTATGTTTTACCCCTGCCCCATTTGTGAGGTAACAGTGTTCAGGTGATCCATGTGTTCGTTCAGCACTGTGTCACCTACCCGAAATTTGTAAATCACGGGATCTGACCTCGCGTCACCTCGCCTCGTACCCATACAGGGCCATTTCTATGGTTCTGGCATCAAACCTCGTTGCCTGAATTAAATTGTCTCTCTCACTTACAGGAGGCATGTGGCGGGCATTGGCGTTCCTGCTGCCATTTCACCCTTGCTCCCAGGTTTGGAAATATCAGGTTTAACCTGGTGTGGAGTCTTTTCCCCATCAGCAACTCTGCTGGAGCTATCCCTGTAGTTGCATATGGGACAGTCCTATACTTGAACAGGAACTGGGACAGTTTGGTATCAAGTGAAGCTGTAGGCTGCTTCTTTAAGCCTGCCTTCAACGTTCGGACTGCCCTTTCTACTAGATCATTAGATGATGGATGGTATGGAGCTGCCCTTATGTGCCGAATGCCCATGTACTTTAGGAGATATTCGAATTCCCTGCTGGTAAATGATGTCCCATTTTCCGTGACCAATACTTTTGGGAGTCTGTGCATTGCGAGCCATGCTCGCAGCTTCTCAATTGTCATCCCTGTGTTTGCTGAACAAACTTTATCCACGTCCAACCACTTTGAATGGGCATCCACAAAGACCAGGAACATTGATCCCATGAAAGGACCGGCATAGTTGACATGCAACTGAGTCCAGGGTTTACCTGGCTATTCCCACGAATGTGGGGGCACTGCTGGTAGCAATTTTTGTCCTTGTTGGCACTCTGGGCACTGCCCCACCAATGCAGCTATGTCAGCCTCCAACCCTGGCCACCAGACACAGCTTCTTGCTCATTTCTTCATCTTGGAAACCCTTGGATGACCCTAGTGGAGCTCGGCCAGTATCTGGCAGTGACCTTTATTCAGGACAATCACTCTTGCTCCCCACAGTAACATGCCATCGTCTACGGTAATCTGATCTCACCAGGTCCAAAAACATTTTGAGGTTGGTTGCGATGGCCCTTCTGTCTCCCCCATTACTACTAGCTGTTTTAGTTTCACTGTGTCATGATTGTTTTGTATCCATAGTTAGATATTGTCTGTGGTAACTGGAAGGGTGTCCAGAAAGTTTAAAACCAAAACGGACTCTTCCAGGGGAGGCACCAGTAGGAGGTGGCTCAAGGCATCCGCATTAGCCATTTGGCTTCCTGGACTGTGTTCTAACTTGTACTTGTATGTGCTGAGAATAAGGACCCAATGCTTTATTCTACCAAAAGCTATGGGCGTCACCCTTGTGTCTTCCTTCAGTAGCCCGAGCAGGGGTTTGTGATCTGTTACTGTGACAAATTCTCATCTGTAAAGGTACTGGTGGAACTTCTTCACACTGAAGACGACCGCAAAGCTTTCCTTCTCTAGCGTGGCATACTTGTGTTTGGCATCAGCCAGAGTCCGGGAAGCATGCACTATTGGGCGTTCTTCTCTGCTGGGCCACCAGTGAGCCAACAGTACCCTGATATGTAGGGAGGTATCACACATCAGGACCAGATCTCTCTTTGGATCATAACGTGCAAACGCCTTAGATGATGATAGCTCCTTTTTCACTTCCCTAAAGGCTGCTTCTTTTCCAATGCTGACCCTATTTCAATAGCAAGTGTAAGGGTGCCAAGATGGAGGCAAGATTAGGTATGAATTTTCCATAATAATTCACTAACCCAAGGAAAGACCTAAGTTCCGGGACAGACATGGGAGCCGGGGCTCCTTTGATCTCCCTCATTTTCTCCTTCAACGGGTGTGATCCGGTTTTGTCAACACTGTAACCCAAGTAGGTCATTTGGGGTGCCTGGACACACATTTTTCCTTTCTGAGGTGTATGCCCGCCTGGGAGAAATGTGCAAGTTCTCTAAGTGATCTTTATTGGTCTCACCTGTTATTAGTACGTCATCCAAATAAATAGACTCGCACCACCGACTCCCAGGACTGTACGGATGCAGGAAACCTACAAGGAAATGGGGAAAACATGCTGGCCTGAAGGTGAGGTTGAAACAATGTGGTTTCAAGACACCACGCCCCCCCCTCCCCCAGCATAGTCCTAGCAAATGTCTAGGCTATTGAAAACAAAATGGACAAACTCAGATCTCGACTTACCTTTCAGAGGGAACTGAGAGACTGTTGTGTGCTCTGTTTCATGGAGACTTGGTTCATCCCTGCCATTCCTACATGCTGATGGGTACTCCATACATTTCATGGACTGCATGGCATCCTTAGGTAAGGCAAAGGGTGGTGGGGTATGCTTCCTGATCAACGCTTTCTGGTAGTCAGATGTAGTGACCCTAGCAAGCCATTGCTCCCCAGACTTTTCTTTAATCATTCACAGGATGAAGGCGTCGCTGGCTAGGCAGCATTTATTGCCCAGAGGGCAGTTAAGAGTCAACCACATTGCTGTGTATCTGGAGTCACATGTAGGCCAGACCAGGTAAGGATGGCAGTTTCCTTCCCTAAAGGGCATTAGTGAACCAGATGGGTTTTTCTAACAATCAACAATGGATTCATGGTCATCATTACATTCTTAATTCCAGATCATAGAATCATAGAATCCCTACAGCGTGGAAACAGGCCCTTCAGCCCAACAAGTCCACACCGAACCTCAGAGCATCCCACCCAGACACATTCCCCCATAACCCACCTAATCTGCACATCGCTGAACACTATGGGCAACTTAGCATGGCCAATCCACCTAACCTGCACATCTTTGCACCAGGAAGAAACCCGCAAAGACACAGGAAGAATGTGCAAACTCCACACAGATAGTCGCCCGAGGCTGGAATCGAACCTGGGTCCCTAGCACTGTGAGGCAGCAGTGCTAACCACTGTGCCATCGTGCCACCGTGCCCCAAGATATTTATCGAATTCAAATTCCACCAAATGCTATGGCGGGATTTGAACACAGGTCCCCGGAGCATTATCTGGGTCTCTGGATTAACAGTCCGGCGATAATACTACTAGGCCATCACCTGTCCACCTAGAATACCTTACACTAAAATGCCGTCTCTACTCTCTGCCGTTAGAGTTCACCTCTGCCATCCTGACAACAGTCTATGTACCACCCCATACGGTTGTGAAGAATGCCCTTGACGAAATTTTTATATTGCCACAGACACTCAAGAGATGAAATTCCCTGATGCCCTACTCATCATGGCTGGCGACTTCAACAAAGCCAACCTCAAGAGGTTGTTGCCAATGTACCACCAACACATCTTCTGCCCCACCAGAGGACCAAACATCCTAGATCATTGCTACGCAGCCATCAAAGACACCTACTGCACCATCCCCCAATCAGATCACAGCTCTGTGTTCTTCCTCCCAGATTACAAGCAGAAGCTGAAACAGGTGGGCCCTTCACAAAAAGACTTACAATGTTGGTTTGAGGCAGCAGAAGACCGTCTCTGGGACTGCTTGGAATCGGTGGACTGGACCGTATTCAAGCATTTAGTGGAAAACCTCAACGAGTATGTCACTACCGTCACAGAATTCATTAGCAAATGTGTGGAGGACTGTGTCCCAAAGAAATCAGTCCGAGTGTTCCCCAACTGGAAGACTTGGATGAACCAGGAAATCCATTCCCTGCTGAAGACCAGGCGTGTAGCATTCAAGTTGGATGACCCACATCTATACAGGAAATCCAAATATGTCCTCCACAAAGCCATTAGGGATGCCAAGAGGCAATACCGGACCAAGTTAGAGGCCCAAACCAACCAAACAGACTCCCACTGCCTGTGGCAGAGCCTAAACAACATTACAGGATACAAAATGAAACAGAGCAAGATGGTGAACAATGCTTTACAAGCTCGGTTTGAACAGGATACCAGCGGCGCGGTGTCACCTGCCCCCACAGCCCTGGACGCACCTGTTCCCACTATCACCACTGCAGAAGTCAGATTGGTCTTCCTGGGAATCCTCCCAAGGAAAGCAACGGGTCCGGACAGAGACCCCAGCTGAGCTCTCAGACCCTGTGCGGACCAACTGGCGGAGGTATTCACTGACATCTTCAACCTCTCCCTCCGATAAGCAGAAGTCCTCAAGAAGAAAACCATCATCCCCGTATCTAAGAAAGCACATGCAACGTGCCTTAATGACGGCTGCCCAGTGGCAATGACCTCCATAATCATGAAGTGCTTCGAAAGGCTGGTCATGGCCCACATCAACCTGAGCCTCTCAGCCTGCCTAGATCCCCTGCAATTTGCCTACAGACATCACAGGTCCACAGCGGTCACCATTTTCCTAGCTCTGCTCTCATCCCTGGAACATCTGGACAACAAAGAAACCTACATCAGAATCCTGCTTATCGATTACACCTCCGCCTTCAACACCATAATCCCCTCCAGACTGATCTGAAAACCGTGAGACTTAGGTCTTGGCTCCGTCCTCTGCAACTGGATGCTCAACTTTCTGACCCACAGACTGCAATCATTCAGGATAGACAACTGCACCTCCTCCACAATAACACTCAACGCTGGAGCCCCCAAGGATGCATACTCAGCCCCCTACTGTACTCCCTGTACACCCATGACTGTGTTGTCAAATTCCAACAGCACGCCATCTCCAAGTTTGCTGATGTCACCACCGTGATAGGATGGATATCAAACAGCAATGAGTCAGAATACAGAAAGGAGATAGAGGGCTTGGTGATGTAGTGCAGTGAGAACAACCCCTCTCTCAACGTCAGCAAAACTAAAGAACTGATCATTGACTTCCGAAAGAAAAGAGGAGAACACACCCCCATCTACATTGACGGAGCTGAGTTTGAGAGGGTGGGGAGCGTCGAGTTGCTCGGAGTGATGAGAACAGACAACCTGTCCTGGATTTCCCACATAGATGCGACGGTCAAGGCACAACAACGCCTCTTCTTCCTCAGGCGGCTCAGGAAATTTGGCATGTCTGTAAGGACCCTCACCAACTTCTACAGATGCACCATTGAAAGCATACTGTCCGGGTGCATAATGACCTGGTACGGCAGCTGCTCTGCCCAGAACCGTAAGAAACTACAGATGGTTGTGTGCACAGCCCAGACTATCACGTTTGCTTAAAATCCCAACAAAGGCGAACTGAGCCGTCAGGTTTCACAATGGGTACGACGGTGCTGCCCATTCTGCAAACTGCACTGGTTTGATGATTCCTTCACTCTCCAGCCTCCTGCTTTCTGCCTCTACTTTTACCTGCAAGGCAAATGGCATCGGGTGGGCCTTGCAAAATCTCGGAATTGTGTCCTGGTCAACATGTAAAGTGGCTTTGGTCCATTTGATAGTCCCAAGCCCTTCTTGAAAAACTCTTGGGTATTTCACTGGACTTCATTGAAGCAGCCATTTTCCAATCGAAAAATGTTGAGCGAATCAAGGTGAATCTGTCTCAACCAATTCCACTCAATAGGCTTGGGCTCAAGCCTTTTACTACCATCAGTGGTAACTGCACCAACTGCTTCTCATAGGTGATCGGAATCGAAGCCATACCCTTAATCTACAATGGTTCCCCAGTGTATGTTCCCAGTCTGTCTGAGGTCCTGCACAAGCTTAAAGGCTGGAATCCTGAGTGAATCTTGTTAAAGACAGATTCTGCAACCACAGATACAGATGCGCTGGAATTGACCTCCATGGGAACTGGGTGACCATTTAACCAAGCCTTAATTTTAATCGGTTTCAATTTGGATGTCGCTAAACAATTTAATTGCTCCAACCCACATGTGTGGGGACTTTCCAGGGTGTGCACTCTCCTGGATAGTGACCTTTGAGTTTTCTTAATCGAGTCAGGCCTTACAGAACCCCTTTGGTGTCTTGAGTCCACATTCCAGCAGCAACTACAATGACTTACCGGCCCAGATCCTGAAGAACTGTTTGGTCACTTGGCTGAGGCTTGGCTTTGTTGTGGGGCTCTGCTGTGGGTTGGCCTCGGGTCTCTCTGCTCAGGATATACCCTGTGTGAGGCTCTGCGACTGCCTATAGTCAAGTGGTGTTCCCCAAGCTCAGTTGGAGAGCACTTCTGCATGGTGACTTCATCAATCCCACATACCAAATGCTCTCTCAACATCTCATTCAGGGTTAACCCAAAATCACATGCATCTGCCACTTGTCATCCTTGTCAAAAATCCTGATATGGATTCACCCCCGTTCTCTAACAGCCGAATAAAACCGATAGCATCTCAGGATTAGAGGAGGTTTAGGGTCCTAATATTCCTTGACCAGTTCCGTCAACTCTTGGAGGATTTTATTGTCTCGTGCCTCTGGAAAGTTAGGCCCCTTATAACCGAAAATGCCGCGGATCCATATGCAGTCAGAAGGATTACTTGTTACTTTTCATCCACCCCAGTGTCATTTGCCCAGAAAAAATATCACATTCTTCGCCCCGTCTTCGCCAGCAGGGTCAAATGAGTCAAGCTTCAAATAGAGGAAGGATGCCAGAAATGCTTACCTCTACTCCAAGATAGTTGCAAGTGAATGTCCTTCAGGCATATCTTGTTTTCTCCTGTTGCCACTGAAATAACTGCACAGAGGCCGATTCCCGTCAAAAAGTCACCCTTTATTTACTTGTGTACTGGCCATGGCCAGCAAGCTCGGAGTCAGTCCTCAACTGAGGAGTTTGTAATCTCCTGGTTTTTTTTATATACTTCACATGGAGCATTTTCGGCCAACACATGCGGAACATCTTTGGCCTACACACACGGGGAATCTTCACCTTATGAACACAGAGCATCTTCAGCTTGCACACGAAGAGCATTTTTGGCCCACACACACGGAACATTTTCGGCCTACACACGTTGCTGTCAGCCTACAATGCGGTGCTGTCAGCCTACAAACGGCACTGTCGGCCCACATGGAGGCCTGGTCCAAGGCTTACATAATGGAACAATGGCACAGAAGCCGGTCCCATCACCAAGTCACCCTTTATTTACTAGTTCCCGGTACACTGGCTGTGGCCTGTCAGCTCACAGTCAGTCCTCAAATGAGTCAGCCAAGGTTTTCCTGATTGGCCCAGGTTAACAACCCCAATCAAGAACCTCATAGTCAATGTGATCTCCCTGGTTCCAATCACTACACACTGAAATGTAGATGACTGTTAAAATGAGTCTGAAATGGTCTAGCAAGTCACTCAGTTGATGAGCAATAAAAGTAGACCTATCCAGAGAAGCCTGCATTTGTCTCCCACCTCAAAAACGTGGTGGAAGCAGAATAATTTTAAGGCTTAGGTGAAGCAATTCTTGATATGTCTACATCTGATGATCAAATTAAATAAAATCAGTTATATAGGGCATTGGAGAACATTGTATAGCACAGGTCATTTCATTTAAGGAAGGATAGTAATGCATTAGAAGCAGTTCAGAGAAGGTTTACTAGACTAATATCTGGAATGAGTGGACTGTCTTATGATGAAAGGTTGCATAGGCTAAACTTAGATCTGTTTCAGAAGACCAAGAGACAATTGATTGAATCATATAAAATCCTGAAGGATCTTGCGAGAGTGCATCTGAAAAGATGTGGCAGAATCTAGAATTATAGATCACTGTTTCAAAATAGGAAGTTGCCCATTTAAGACAGAAGTGAGGAGACATTTTTTTCTCACCGTGGGTTGAAAGTCTTGGGCGCTCTCTTCCTCATAAACGTGGTGGAAGCAGAGTCCTTGAATACTTTTAAGGCTTAGGTAATCAATGCTTGATGTACAAGGGATATTAGAGATATATAGGAATGTGGAAAGATCAGACCAGCCAGGATCTTATTGAATGGCACATCAGGTTTTTGGGGCAGAATGGCTTATTCCTGTTCCTAATCAATGTTTGTACACAAACACATTGCTATGAGTTCTAAATCAGGTCAAATATTGAAATTTCTGAGCTGAATATCTCACTTCCTGACTCCCCAAAGAGTGTTTGCAGTCTGCAAGGTACTATTTAGGAGTGTGATGGCATACTTTCAACTTGTTTCGATGAGTGCACCTCCAAAACCATTCAAGAAGCTAAACAGCCTCTAGCACAAACCAATGGGTGGGATGATGGCTCAGTGGTTAGCGTTTCTGCCTCCCCATACTAGGGACCTGGGTTCGATTCCAGCCTTGGGTGACTGTGTAGAGTTCACACATTCTCCCCATATCTGTGAGGGCTTCCTTCTAAAGATATGTAGGTTAGGTGGATTGCCCATAGTGTCCAAGGATGTGCAGACTAGATAGATTAGCCATGGGAAAAATGCACGGTTACAGGGATAGGGTAGGGTTTGGGTATGGGCTGAATGGCCTGCTTCCATGCTGTATGGATTCTATGATTCTAATTCTTTTGATCAATACCCCTGCACTATCTTCACTGAAACACAATAACAGCAGCATGTCACATCTAAAAGATGTACTGCAGCAGATCACAAGGCTTCTCCAACAGCAGCTTCCAATCTGGTGACCTGTGCCACCGAGAGGCACAGGAGCAGCAGATTCATGAGCGTACTTGCAAGTTTATCTCCAAACCCTCACACCATCCTGACTTGCAACTATATATTGCTGTTTCTTCACTGCTACTGGATCACAATCTTGGAACTCCCTTCCTAACAGCACTGTTGGCATATCTGCACCAAATGGACTGTAGTATTTGAAGAAAGTGACTCACCATTATCGTCTGAAGGGCACTTAGGAGAGGTGATGGCCTAGTGGTATTATTGTTGGACTGTTAATCTAGAGATCCAGATAATGTTCTGGGGACCTGGGTTCAAATCCTGTCACAGCAGATGACGAAATTTGAATTCAAGAAAAATCTGGAATTGTGTCAAATGACAACCATGTCAATTGTCGGGGAAAATGAAAAACATCTGGCTCACTCATGCTCTTTAGGGAGGTGAATCTGTCATTCTTACCTGGTCTGGCCTACATGTGACTCCAGACCCACAGCAATGTGGTTGACTCTTAACTGTCCTCTGGGTAATTAGGGACGGGCAATAAATGCTTCCACATCTGCCAGAGATGCCCTCATCCCATGCATGAATAAAGAAAAGCAACAAATATTGACCACTGAAAGAATTTTGAAAAAAATGATTCAAGAAGCAGGGTGGCATGGTGGCTCAGTGGTTAGCACCGCTGCCTCAGAATGTCAGGGACCCGGGTTTGATTTCACCCTCCGGTGACTGTCTGTGTGGAGTTTACACATTCTCCCAGTGTCTGCGTGGGTTTCCTCCCACAGTCCAAAGATGTACAGGTTAGGTGGATTGGCCATGCTAAATTGCCCATAGTGTGCAGGGATGTGTAGATTAGGTGGGTTACAGAGCGATGAGTCTGGGTGGGATGCTCTGAGGGTCAGTGTGGACTTGTTGGCCTGAAGGGCCTGTTTCCACACTGTAGGGATTCTGTAATTATAGCTCCACATCTGAACCTTGTTAACGTGACCTGGGTATGCTGATGCCTTTGCACTAACACCCTTCATCGTGATACACCCAAAAACAAAATAAACCCACAGCTGGGCAAAGTTATTCTTCCATCAGATTTAGTTAAACTTTCCTCCCAAGTCTCTAAGCCTAAAAACATCAGTGTACAGGAACATGGGACAAATGGCAGCTATCCCAGAAAATCTCAGCCCCTTCCCAGTCACACATTGTTCAGGAATGCACCCAGCAGCGAGTGCCTGACCTTTTGGAAATAGAAGCATTTAGAGTTTGTCAACACAGAAGCCAGGCCAACATCATGCCCCACAGTATTCTGGTTGATTCTTGTACATGTAGAAATCTTTGAAGAAAGTGAATACTTGATTCAAGATCAGATGAACAGCAGGTGGTCAGACCACAAAAACCCGAGCATCTGAAACACAATTGTCTTACTTGTTATTTCTGCCACTTTTTTTTTTAAACATTCAGCATCAGATGCTGAAGCAGTCAATGCCAATAGGCAACAAGACCTGGACGATATCCAGGCTTGATACGGCAGCAACTGACCAAGACTCCTTCAGCATCATCCTTCAAACTGGGGTAACATCTGCCCTTTAGAGGAACAAGGGCAGCAGATGGATGGGAACACCACAACCTGCAGTTTCCCCTTTAAGTCACACACGAGCCTGACTTGGAAATTATTTTACTGTTCCTTCACAGTTGCTGGGTTATAGTCCCTGAACTTCCTTCCTGTCAACACTGTAGGTGTCCCTACACCACATGTTCTTCAGTGTTTTGAAAGGCAGCTCACCACCTCCTTGAGGGCAATTAGGAATGTGCAATAAATGTTGATTTTACAAATGATATTAACAATTCATGAATACATCGAAGGAAATTCTAATTGTGCTAAACTTAGCAGTACCCTCAGCATTGAGATGCGATAGCCCTACTGGTATGAGTGAAGATGATGGCACCCAATGCCGTGGAAAAACCCATTACGCTGACAAAGGTGTGTGTACTCGACCTCCTCCTCTCCGTTCAAAGGGAACAGAATGATTTTCCCTCTCTCCTGCAGAAGGAACTACTGCTACCTTTCTAATAAAGCAATTGATGGCAAACTGGGAGATGCCAGCTATGTTGCCTGGAGTGCTCCCAGTGCAAAGAAATTTAGGATCATGCTTACTTTCACAGCCACTGCCAGAGCTGTCCTTTCTTGTGACTACAGGTTTGCTAAAATTTGGCATATTGCTTTGACTAACATCTTGATGTATCTTGAATTAGGTAAATGTAAGAAAAGATCTCCCAGAAAATCTTGGTCAAGACCTCCTGCTGAGAGTTCTCTCCCTCCCTTGTCTTTTCTCTGTGAGCAGCTTGTCTTTTTATTTGCACCATCTTCCCTGCACTATGTGCCTCTCATACTGAATGCGACTGCTATCACAGCACCTATGACTGGGAATGAGTGTTGTGCGCATTACCGTTGAAGTCATAAGCAACACTGTTCCAAGTGCATATCACTCCACACAGACTTCATTAACTGTAAGCAAAGCCTCAGAACATCCAGTACTTTCATAAATTCCAACGGAGTCAGCATACAGTAATCACTAACTAACCTGAAAGTTGCTGATGATCACTTTAAATCTTGGTCATAGAATCCCTACAGTGTGGAAGCAGGCCACTTGGCCCATCAAGTCCACACCGACTCTCCAAAGAGCATCCCACCCAGACCCACCCCATCCGTGTAACCCTGCATTTTCAATGGCCAATCCACCTAATCCACAACTTTGAACTGTGGGAGGAAACCCACACAGACACAGGGAGAATGTACAAACTTCAAGTAAACAGTCACCTGAGGCTGGAATTGAATCCAGGTCCCAGTGAAGCAGCAGCGCCAACCACAGAGCCACTGTGCCACCCCATGTGTTTGGATGAGATTCTTCCTGCTACTGAAAGCTTGTTAAGCATTTTTAATGAACAGAAAGGTATAACATGACAGTGCTGACTTCAGACCAGTGTTAAATGCTGATGTGTCTATTCTGCACAAGTATGGCACATGCTTGTAATGCCAGATCCCACTGTAACCAGGATGGTGTTTGAAGTTGAAGTAATCAGTTGCAGTATGGCTGCCATTTTGGTACTAAAATGGCACTAGAGTTACCAAAATTACTAGCATTACAATGCTGAATTTTGCTATCATTGATAAGATTTTGTATCGATGTGAGACAAATGCAGAGCTGTTTGATGTTTAGCTTTGTCAGGAGTGAATTCTTTTATGTATTTTCGTCAGCATCATATCAAACCTATTAATACTTCCTGATCTCTTATGTGAACATTCGTATGTTGGAGAATTGTGGAGCATTTGTAAACACCAACCAATGTAAAAAGCAGAGTGAAGTTAATAAGTTATAAAATATAAAATATATATATAAAATATCGTAACTTATATTGAATTTTACCATAACATATTAGAAGTGCACTTTAAACATAGTATTTTTAAAAGAAAGTAATACATTTTCAACCATTTTAAACTGTAATATTGCTAATGTTATGAATTACCTTAAGTATAAGGAAAAGATTATTGTCGTAGTCTTTTTAATATTCAGTGCAAAATTTGGGACTGCGTTATGAACCAGCTGATATTGATACTTGACAAGTCAGATCTCAGAGTGAAACTGGCTTGATAGACCATAAGTTTTGTTTTTGTAATTTGTACGTGTCTTATTACCAATATCAAAAATAAAGTTTCAACTGTTTTTGTCCTTAGAAGTTCGTTGTTCAGTGGGTATGGCTGAACTTGTTTTCTGTCTGGCAAACTTCTGCGCTCACTTGATGCTATCTTCTTTCGCTATTGTGTCTTTATGAGATCCTTAAACACTGCTGACATTGCTCACTTATTTCTTAACATGAATTCTTTTAAGTGCTTTTGCACATTCTTCTGTTTATGGACATTCTCACTAATTCTTTCCCCTGCCACACTGTTCTGGAGTCTGCTAAACTATACTGCCTTTAGGCCTTCTCTCTATGAAATAAGCCCATATATCCTACTAGGAAAAAAAACCTGGCCCATTCATTGACCTTCTGGACTATTCTGACTTTCTAAAAGAATTTCTTTTCTTGCATCATAGAAAACCTTGTTGCTATGTAACTGCCCCTTTTCTCTCATTTATTTTTGCTGCCAGTTCATTGAACTAATAACCTCAAGGGTTTTAAAACCTCATTTAACTTCAGCCATCCCAGTACCATTCACATACCACACAAATGAAATTAAAATTAATGCCTTCCATTTTAACACACACAACGTAGGTATTCAAATCAAACTTAAACCGATACATGGTTCTGTCCACTTTACAATCCAAGATTCCAAATATTAAAAATAATATGTCATGAACCTTCATCACAATTGCTCAACTTGCCAACTACTTAAACCAAATGTGCCCTCATCCAATCCTGTGAAAAGCTACAAACTGCTTTAACTAACAGATCACTTTATGAGAAATCAAGAACTTATTCTAGTGATATTTTGAAAAATGTCGCAATTAATCTCTATTGAACAAGGCTTTCAATTAAAATCAGAGGTTGAATAAGTAATGTCCTAAGAGTAATAATTTTCCAGCATTTTAAAAATGCTTCCACTACCTTAGCAAAAAACTGTCCAGTTTCTAACTTACATTTTTATTAGTTTTGTGTTGAGTGCCTGTGAAGGATCTAAATTTAGTCTGCAGGGTTCATATTCTTTGATATTGTAAAATAATTATCTTGCACATTAACTTTGCAAAGGAACCAAACTCTATATGACTCTTGAGAGAATAAACTTATCATTTGACATCAATCTGAGTTCAGGACAGCTTCCAATGCACACACATCACTGCCTTCATTTAACATCTGCAGAAGTAATCTTCTGTTATTATTTTTGAATGTTGACATCAAAAATGCAGTTGAAGATTGGATTGAAGTACAAAATGATTTAATGTTGTCAGCCAGAGTTTGCAGTTTTATTTTAGTTGGTAGCAGTCTCAGAAAATCTGCACATTGTTTGAGAGCTTGAGATGAAATTTGATCAAGACTGGTACTGTCGTGCAAGACTGAAGAAATGTTTCATTGTTGGTCATGACAGCCATATACAAGACATTAAACTCCCTGTGTCGTTCAGATGGAGTTTAAGATGGCAGAATTCTTTCCTTTAGTTTCTGGCTATCATTTCTCCTCTTAACAACGACTGTATGGAACAATTTCATTTCATCATTGTGTGGCAGTCCATGTCAGTGCACACTTTTTGCCCTATTTGCTTGTACAAAATCAGCCACTTTGCATTGAAGCAGTTCATTGCATAAAACAAAATGCTGAGAGTATTTAACATGCCAAACTGTATTTGTAAAAAGAAGAAGATGGGATTATTGCTCCAGTATCTTTCTTTATGCAGTGCTATATTTCTGAGTAACTTGATAACACACAGTATGTATTGAAGGTAGATGATATTGGGAATAGAAAGATAAATATACCATAGTCCCAGAGGGGTGATCTCTTATTGGAGAGAGACAGTTGGTGGTAGGTTTAACCTGAGGGCCACTATACCTCAGGCAAGGGGTGGGGTTCAGAAGGTGGAATCTTCCTGGTAACCTCAGCTGGCATGCGAATTGAACCCACGCTGTTGGTATCAAACTGTATTGCAAACTAACTATCTAACCAGCTTAGTTTACAAACCCCTGATTGGGAATATACACCAGGTTCATGAGCATTGCTAACAGGATAGATTAACATTTCAAGGGACATATCCTTCTCCAACTTAGTACATATTTATTTTATTTTTAGAGCTCCAGAATTTGCAGGATTTTTTTCCCAAGTATAAATTCAATTCCTTTCTCAAATCGCTCCCTTAATGATCTGAGTGCAAAATGTTACACTAAATCAGATTTAAATCGAACTCGATGTGTCTTGAAAGAAAACCACATGCTTAGTGGTTAACAGTTAGATACTTTGGTTTGATCTGGTAGTTTCAATGCTGAATTGGTTGCCATTTAGTGTTTCTTTTAAACCCACATGAACATTTATCTTGATACAAACATTTTTTTGGCTAACTGACAAAGCATCTTATTTTTCCTTTCAATTCTTCTTGAGCTTGCAAAAAAGTACTTTCATGTGCACCCAGCTTCCATCTGAAGCAAGTTTGCAATTAATCACTTTTCTTGACATCAATGCAACAGCCTTGGATAAAACTATTGGCTTAATAAGCCACTTCCTGGAGGAAGCTGGGGAAAAAACCAGGCTCTTTCAGGGATGATTCACAACAGGCAATCCTCATTATTTTCCTCCCCAGTGCAGTGACTATTTTTTTCATTCTCCATGCAGTTGGCTATACAGGAAACAATAACAGCTTAATCTCAACAAAAATTTCCTTCCTGCACTACAGCACTTCTCAGGTATTCAAAGGCCGCCAAAGAAATCAACTGCTACTTGAGCCAAGAATAAGCCATCGTGGCCAATTAGCTTCAGTTCTTTTTTTTTGTGCGGGAGTTAAGGCTAAAAACAGCAGAATACTTTTTTTCCTTTCATGTCAATGTGTTCAAACTCTTGTGCATTTAATCTCAAACTAATTATGATTACCGACAGCTACTGATGCCACATGGGTCTTGTGTGTACACTGCAGCTACT
Source organism: Rhincodon typus (assembly GCF_021869965.1). Classification (NCBI taxonomy): domain Eukaryota; kingdom Metazoa; phylum Chordata; class Chondrichthyes; order Orectolobiformes; family Rhincodontidae; genus Rhincodon; species Rhincodon typus. The sequence continues at coordinate 20,993,453 of NC_063342.1, read as the reverse complement.
CTGTGTATTGTGCTGCCGGTTTTAAAAACCTAAATGTCAAGCTTTCATTCCCTGCATGCTGTTATTCACTTTCTGTTAAAGTCACCACTATCTCCCAAAACCATACTTCTTTCCCTTTAGTCAGTCGACTCTACCATCCCCACCATGTTTGTTGGTTGGGATGCTTGGAGCTACAATGGAGTCCAATCTGTCTTAGTGTTTAGCCTGCTGTGAGACAGTAAAATGGCTTCCTGCCACACATTCTATCAGTAGAGCTTAAAACAATTGATTATGGCCCATTTTGCACAACCACCTGAGATTATTTCTATACCCTATTGTCAGTTGACTCCACATTGGCCATAGTGTTTTGTTATCCCTTTTTGGAGGTGGAATAAATTTGTCTTATGCTCAAATTTCCATGTAGTCTCAGGTCCATGCACATTACAAAATATATGGTGCCTCATGGTTTCATGGCTCTTAAAAATGCATATCAAAACTTTGAGTGTCTGGCCAGTTCAGCACACTGGGTAATACTAATTGCTAACAAGGCTGAACTTACTCAGTAGGACATAGAGTCATAGAGTTGTACAGCACGGAAACAGACCCTTCAGTCCAACTCGTCCATGCTGACTGGACATCCCAATCTGACCTAGTCCCATTTGCCAGCATTTGGCCCATATCTCTCAAAACCCTTTCTAGTGATGTACTCTTCCAGATGCCTTTTAAATGTTCTAATTGGACCAGCCTCCACCAACTCATCTGGCAGCTCATTCCATGCATACACCACCTTCTGTGTGAAAAAGTTGCCCCTCAGGTCCCTTTTAAATCATTCCCCTCGCCTTAAGCGTATGTCCTGTAATTTTGGACTCCCCTACCCTGGGGAAAAGACCTTGACTATTCACCCTATCCATGCCCCTCATGATTTTATAAACCTCGAAAAGATAAGCCCTTGGCTTCCAATGCTCCAGGGAGAAAAACTGCAGCCTATTCAGTATCTCCATACTACCCAAACACTCCAACCCCTGCAACATTCTTGCAAGTCTTTTCTAAACCCTTTCAAGTTTATCAACATCTTTCCTGTAGCAGGGAGACCAGAACTAAAAGCAGTACTTTAAAGTAGCTTCATCAATGTCCTGTCCAGCTGCAACATGTCCCGATTCCTGTACTCAATGCACTGACCAATGAAGGCAAGCAGACCAAACACCTTCTTCACCACCCTGCTTCAAGGAACTGTGCACCTGCACTCCTAGGTCTTATTTTGACTTTGTCAACACTCGTTAACTAATGCAATGCTTTGCAAGGAGTATCATTTGAAAGCAGCAGTTAAAGGTGGACTCTTCTGAGAAAACTGATGTGTTTCCACTGTAATTAGTGATCCAGAATTAGCTGTAGTTTTGATGAACTGCTTCATTTTTTAAAAACTTTCATTTGTCTGTTGCAAACACATGAGTCAATAGAAGCAATGAAGCTATGCATTAAATATATTTACAATAAAGTATGAATTTTCTTGGTCATTCATTCAATCTAGTCATCAGAATGGGACAAATCCTTACTATGTCCAGCACAGTGATGTTGCTAATGAGTATCTAGAAAGATTGATAGCCCAAATAGTATTGCTGATTTCAGTTAGCAATTCTATAAACTGAGAGACCAATCATGCAATTGACCAATATCTTCTTTCGAAACCAGGAAACTACCACTAATGAAAGGTTTTTTTGCAATTCTACATTGTGTAAATAGAAAAAAAATTTCAACTTCCCAACTAAATAATGGGATAATCGCTCTCCATTACCATTATACCTTGATCCAATGTATCACTTTTTAAACCAACATAACTATCCTTCAAGCTAATTAGTATAAAATGTCTTGCTGATGAATGATATTACCAAATTAGGGACAACAGAATGCAAACTATATTTGACACACAATTTCATAGAAGTTATCCTGTGACAAGCACGGAGCCAAAGGGAAGAATGACATACTATTTTTCCCTTTGATTTAATGGAAGTTAATGACCAATCATGGTAGTGAGCTTGTGAAGGATTCAGATGATACCACAAACTACAAAACCCAAGGTTAAGATTATTTCATAACAATTACTTGAACTGGAGATTAAGTTATGACCTTCAATCATTCTTGTCTATTTCTTATCTTTTGTGAAGTTAACAGCAATGATTTTATTTGATTGTTATTGCTTGAATGGCAGGAGACTCCACGTAATGTCCTTGCTAAATGTCTAATGATGGTAAAGTAGTCATTGCAATTTAATGAAGTAATCATTTGAAACAATTACAACAAAATAATGGTGAATGCTGAACACTCTACATTTTAGCCTTTTAGGTTAATCTAATTTGTTCCTGGTTAGTTTTGCTCATCCATTCTATAGTGCCATTTTGTGCTTTTATTCACTTGTGTGATGTGGGTGTTGCTGGCTGGCCAGAATGTATTGGCTGTTCCTCGCTCCCCTTGAACTAAGTAGCTTGCCAGGCCATTTCAGAGCAGTTGAGAGCCAACCGCATTGCTGACCGTCTGGAGTCACATGTAGGCCGCACTAGGTGAGGATGGCAGGCTTCCTTCGCTGAAGGACATTAATGAGCCAAATGGATTTATCTGACAATTAACAATCATTTTATGGTTGTCAGTACATTCTTAATTTCAGTTTTTTTTAATTGAATTTGAATTTCGTCATCTGCAGTGGCTGGATTTGAATCCGGATTCCCAGCAGATTAGCTGAATTTATGGATTAATAGTCTAGCGATTATACCACTAGGTCATCGCCTCCTCAAGACCTATTATAACTCAAACCAGTACAACAATCGGTGGTCCTTTCTGCTGTGCTGGGACGTGTCATCTAGTTACAATTGAAGAAGGGTCCCAACCCGAAAAGTCAACTTTCCTGCTCTTCTGATGCTGCCTGGCCTGCTGTGTTCATCCAGCTCCACACTGTGTTATCTCTGACTTCAGCATCGACAGTTCTTACTATCTCCACAATTGAAGAGTGACCGATTTTACAGCTGGGAGAAGTCTGGGCATGAATAGTTTTGGAACTCATGCTTAGAAGTTCTCACTAATGATTCAGTTGGATTTAATTCTCATTGAGCTAATCTCAGCCAGGGTTGTGACTGCTAATTTTACTGAGTGGCAAAGTGGAAATAAACATCAGGACCTCCATGATCACTTTGCAGAGATTCTTTGAGCTGACGTTTTGGGTATGGGCTCAGCTGTGATGTCCCTGCTGTCACAGAGCCTACCAACATTCATCCAAACTGAGTGCAATACCCTTCAGCAAAATTACAAAGGGTAGTCATTGTTCATGCAAAGAGACCTTTGATAAGCCACTACTATTAGGAGAGGAGAATATTTGGTGTGGGGGAAGAACCACGTCAGAATTAATAAAATTACACTGTGAACATACTGTCACTGCACATTTTCCACATGATAGAACAATGCAGACTTTATTTGTTTCAGGCAAAATGATTAAAGATTGAATTGAATAATGATCAAAAGGTAGAGCTGACCAAAATAAATCAGATATCTGGATTATCTATTTAAACATCTGGTCAAAAATTCCTCTGAATGCTGTGAAATAAAACCTATTTTTATAAACTAAAGCTTGATTTTGCTTCACATTTTGGTAATTGCAGGATCCAAGAACTGTTACAGTGAAGATAGTGGCCATGTGGCCATTTGTGTTTGTCCAAGTTCTCTGAATGAGCATGACTTGATGCCATTTTCCTGCTCTTTCCCCATAGCCCTGTACATTATTCCTATTTAAATAATAATCTACTCCCTCTTGAATGCCTTCATTAACGTTGTCTCCATTATTTATGTATGCATACTATTTATTTATGGTAATTAGTCATTGAATTAATAGTAAATATTACTTTCTGGCAAATTGATATTTCCATGCTTGTCAATCTTATTTACCAATTCAGAACTTCTTGATCAGCATCAATTGTTCATGGGTAGTCACTATTCTAAAGCACCTCAATGGCAGAAAGCCTGTGCAGCACATGTGTCAAAGACAGCTACTTATATTATTATGACCAGGAGAAGTGGATGGAAATCAGCTTCCCTCTTGTTAAGGGTGTTTGGGAGAGTGATCTAGGAGCAGAGACAGCTCAGTGCCATTTGGACAAGTTGAGTGGATGAGAAAATGTATGGCAGATGAAGTATAATGCAGATAAATATGAAATTATCCAGTTTGGTAACAAAAACAGATCATTATATGACTAGAGATAACACAGTATGGAGCCGGAGGAACACAGCAGGCCAGGCAGCATCAGAGGAGCAGGAAAGCTGACGTTTCGGGTTGGGACCCTTCTTCAAAAAATCTTTCATCCTTAGAAGAGGCTTTGCAGTGGGGTTATAACTCACTCAGAGATAGTAAGAACTGCAGATGCTGGAGTAAGAGATAACACAGTGTGGAGCTGGAGGAACACAGCAGCCCAGGCAAAATTAGAGGGGCAGGAAAGCTAACCCTTCAGAAGTAGGGTCCTGACCTGAAACATCAGCTTTCCTGTTCCTCTGATGCTGCCTGGCCTGCTGTGCTCCAGCATCGGCAGTTCTTACTATCTCATTATATGACTAGCAATTGTTTGGGAAAGGGGGAGGTGCAACAAGATCTGAGTCCTTGTACACCAGTGACTGAATTTGAGCATGTCCTTTGTCTTGAAGATGTTGAGTGATTGGAGGTTGGTGCCTAAGCAGCCTATATGATACCTAAGAAGCCTATTTTGATTGACATATCTGCCACAAAATATTATGAAGCATGTGTAATGCCCTTTCATCTACTTAGAGTCCCAAGGCCTGGAAATCTGAGCACCTGCTAAAAATTAAATGAATCAAAATGGAAATATGGTCCCCTTAAAAGCTCTTAGTGACCTCCCCCGAGAGCAAGTTGTCTTCTCCCCTCACCTTCCTAAACCTGCAAAGGGAGCAAAAGCTTAGCTGGGAATCAGACCTCTGGTTTTTTTTAATTATCTTTAATTCTTCCCACCCATGTCCTCCACCAGTTGGTTGGGAGTTAAATTGTACCCTGTATTTCATGCTCTCAGGATCCAAACCCTGCCCTGACTTTGCCCCCTCTAAAAGATGATTAAAGTACATTCAAAAATGTTGCTCCTGTGGTAATGTAGGAAACTGTGTCTGACATCCTGCACAGAGTAAACAGCAGTTTAATAAATGACCGGATAATTTATTTTTGGTTATTTTGATTGAGAAATAAATGTTGGCCAGGACACACAAAGAATTCTCTGGCTCTTTTTCAGTTGAAATTTCAAGGCAAAAAACGGCCTGATTTAATTTGGATTCCATGACAGGATTTAAAAGAAACAGATTGAACAGCAGCATATTAAAGTAGGAAACAATTGTTAAATATAGGATTTTAGCTGGGGGCAGGCCTGAATTCAGTCATAATGGAAGGCAATGTTATAATCAGACCAGGTTCCCCAACTGATCGTGGTTCCAGACAGGACACCTCAAATTATAACCTCATTTGTAAGGAGGGATGAACTGGTTTCTCATTTTTATTTGCCCATCTCATTTGGTTTGTTTCAACAAGATTAATTTGAAAAGGATCCATTTTCTTGTGGATACCTTCCTCCCAGATCCAAATGAACTTATGATTTAATTAGGAGCTGATTTAGCCAGGCATTCTTGAATAAACAAAAAGAGAGAGTTTATTAATTACTTAACATGAGAAAAAAAGTAACAGCACACAAAAATATGAATTATAAATAAAAGATGAGCCCCAAAAGACTAAAGTAAAGAAAATGTCATACAGATTATGCTCTGACATATGCATGAAGAGCAGATAGTTGAATATTGAGTCAATTGCAGAAGAGAATACTGCTAGCATTGACATTAATAGATCAACAGTCAGCTTCATGACTTCAACTTTTGTGGTTTGTTCGAGATTTTGTAGTTCTGATTTCTTTCAATTAAGTTCCAGTATTCAGGGTGAGAGGGTGTTCCCTTGATTGCTTCTGTCTGGCTTGCAACACTTAGAGTGAGAGAGAGAGAGTCTACCTTTACCTGCAACACCGGGGTGGCTACGGTACAGTTTTTTGACTGTGATCTTCACTGCATGTTAACTATCAAAGGCAGGCTTTGGTAAACAATAAAACATTCAGTCCCACTAGTGCACTAAAGTTGAAACTGTTGTTTTAACTTTGTCCTTGTGTATTCTACAAAGAGAAAATCACAACATGTTTTGGCAGTTTGGGGTATAATCCACAGAAAGTGACTTGCTGTTGAGCAGGAGGTGTCAGCCCTTGTTATCTTTGTAGACGTAAGAGAGCACATAAGAGATAAGACATAAGAGATAACCCTGCAGCCCAATGGTATCAATGTGAGCTTCACAAGCTTCAAAATCTCCCCTCCCCTGACCGCATCCCAAAACCAGCCCAGCTCGTCCCCGCCTCCCTAACCTGTCCTTCCTCCCACCTATCCAGCCTTCCCACCTCAAGCCCCACCCCCACCTCCTACCTACCAGCCTCATCCCCCGCCTCCTTGACCTGTCCGTCCTCCCTGGACTGACCTTTCCCCACCTACACTCACCTTTACTGGCTCCACCCCCGCCTCTTTGACCTGTCTGTCTCCTCTCCACCTATCTTCTCCTCTATCCATCTTCCATCCGCCTCCTCCTCTCTCTATTTATTTCAGAATCCCCTCCCCCTCCCCCATTTCTGCAGAAGGGTCCAGACCCGAAACATCAGCTTTCCTGCTCCTCTGATGCTGCTTGGCCTGCTGTGTTCATCCAGCTCCACACCTTGTTATCTCAGAGCACAGTCCAGTCTATTTTGTCTTGCCTCTTCTCCCCTCTCATAGAATCCCTACAGTGCAGAAGCTTGCCATTGGGTCCACACCAATCCTTCAAACAGCACCCCATCCTGACCCATCCTATCCTCATAACCCTGCATCCCCATGGCTAATCCACCTGGCCTGTACGTCCCTGGACACAATGTGTAACTTAGCATGGTCAATCCACCTGACCTGTACATCTTTGGACTATGGGAGGAAACCCACACAGACACAGGGAGAATGTGCAAACTCCACGCAGACTGTCACGTGAGGCTGGAATCGAACCCAGGTCTGGCGCTGTGAGGCAGCAATGCTAACCATCGAGTCACCATGCTGCCCAAGTATTGTTGTTTGAAATTCCCTTTACATTCATAGGTGTGACGTCCTAGGCTCTCTCTTTCTCTTCCCACACAAGTATGTAATTTACTTTTTCGGCCATCTTTGGCTGTATCAATCCTCTTTAAAAGAAAAATTGGAATTACATGTTAAAAATATCCAATGTATTTCAGCGTTCTGCCTGGCGGTCATAACAGTAAGAAGATCAGAGGGAACTGTTCCCCCTCCATCCTGGCATTATTTCTACATGTTTGGCAGTTTGCCTATTGACTAAACAACTTAGCATGGCACAGGTGGAGGAAAACAGAAAGGATATGTTTGATTCGAAGGAAAGAATGCAATGTTGACTGTACACAACATTGAATAGTGATTTGAAAATTTGAAAAAATCATTTCGGGTCTGGTGACCCTTCCACAGAACTGTTCTGGCTCCCCCAGTTCTGAGGAAGGGTCACCGAACCCGAAACGTTAACTCTGACATTTTCTTCACAGATGCTGCCAGACCTGCTGAGCTTTTCCAGCAACTCCTGTTTTTGTTCTTGAATTACAGCAATTGCAGTTCTTTCGGTTTTTATGTGCAGAACATGATTGATCAGAATATACCTGGGCTGTGGAAGAAAAGGCATGAATTTTGTTTCTCATTCCTATTCTCTCAAGAAAGTGAATGGGGAGGTTTCTGTCATAGAATAACACAGCATGCAATGAGGCCGCTTGGTCCATGATGCCTATTCTTATTCCTTGAAAGATCTATCCTAATCACACCACTAAATTGTTCCATAACTAGAGCCATTCTCCTGTTCTTCCTTACTGTGAGGAGAAAATGTCACTCTTTAGGTTCAATTTCACATTACTTATGATTGAATTTTTCATTTGGTCTTAACAATATGACCTTATTAAGAATTGACAGTGCTGTAGAACTCTAATGAGCTCAAATTTACTAAGGAATAAAATTAGATGAAATTACATTGCATAACAGTGGATGTTCCATAAAGGCTCGTTCTATTTTCTTGTCATATATTAATTAATGTCAAACCAGAGTAAACTTGAATCAGGTCCATTAGTAAATAAATGGTTGAATTAAAATTTAATTTGTTAAAGAAATTCATACTCAGGGTAACTTAATTTTTTATTGATTTATATGACATCTATAAATTGTCCAGCCAAGGGATCTTGTAACTTTAAGTAAGAACTAATGCTTTTGAAAGTATTTCACAGCATTACGTTAGTCTATCTAACTATGGTCGTGTTTTGTGGACATATACTCCATAGTAAATGATTACATTTTCAGCTGCTCAAGATAAACATGAGACAATGTTTATAATAGAATGATATGATGCAATGGAACCGCATAACACTGGCAGGAAGTAGTACTTTAGAATAATTGCAGGAATTTTCTGAAATGAAATGGTAAAAGGATGGTTATTATGTAATTATTGATTTTAGATAAGCTCCATCTTTCTGCTTCTGTATGTTGTGCGCATGCTGTTACTGCACAGAAGATGTCGCCCACTGCAAACCAGGATGTGAAAAAACATCTCCATACACTTTTTCACCTCTGGTTTCTTTGCCTTTGAGTTTGCTATTATGAGGAGGGAGGAAGCTAGTGGAGGAGGTCTGACACCTGTAGGAACCTGTGAATTAAGAGGAAATCGCTAAAAGTCACTTTATTATGAAACATGACAATCGACTTAGACAAAAAGGCTTTGTATCATCTCAGGGATATATTAGGGAGAGGGACTAATGCAATAGTTAACCTGCTGTAACACCTAGAGGGTGAATTGGTAATCAATCTATTTCAGCAGTAGTGTCAAAAAAGGTAAATATAAATACTTTTTTTTGATTCTTCATCAAAAGGAAAAAGATTTAGTTAAATTTTACAACTTTCTATTGTTGAGGGAAGAAAGTCCTACTTTCAGTTTTGTGAAACTGGAGAAATACTCCTGGTGTTCCCTTTAAAATATTGAAAATCTTTATGCTATTCTCATCAAGGTCTCCACCTATCTTCTCCTCTATCCATCTTCTATCCGCCTCCTCATCTCTCCCTATTTATTTCAGAACCCCCTTCCCCTCCCCCAATTCTGATGAAGGGTCTAGGCCCGAAACGTCAGCCTTCCTGCTCCTCTGATGCTGCTTGGCCTACTGTGTTCATCCAGCTCTACACCTTGTTATCTCAGATTCTCCAGCATCTGCAGTTCCTACTATCTCTGGATATTTGAATATTGCTGAAAAGAGACACATTTTGATGAAGTTTTTGGTTTTGCATATTACCATGGGATCCTCTCTAGGCTTAGTTCTCCCAAATATCTTGGTTGAGTTCAGTGAGAAACATGTCATTAATCGAATGACACCTAAACTTTTGCCCCTTGTATATTGCTAATCTGTAAATGATATCCTTATTTGTAATATTTGAACCTGCAGTTGCATGTAAGAATTTCCTTACATGTCTTAATGGGCTCCATCCTGTGTTCTAATTCGCTTTTGAAATGGAACAGTCAAATGAACTCCTTTTCCTTGATGTCCTAATTGAGAAATTGACCAGAGGGTTCTCTAGTACTGTCTACCACAATCTTACATTCACTGGCCAGTACACATATTTAGTTTTCTACCTTTTTGCATGCTATAAGATTGGACTTATCAGCAAGTTCATAATTAAGGCCTGTGCCATTTCCTCACTGTGTAAGTCTGATGCTGAAATAGGGCACATCAAAGCCATCCCGCGGGATAAGGACTACCCCGATCCATAGAATCCCTACAGTGTGAAACAGGCCCTTCAGTGCAACAAATCCACACCAACCCTTGGAGCATCCCACCCAGACCCATTCCCATACCCCAATAACACACCTAATCGCTATAGGCAATTTAGTATGGCCAATCCACCTAACCTGCACATCTTTGGAGTGTGGGAGCAAACTGGAGCACCCGGAGGAAACTCATGCAGACGCGGGGAGAACATGCAACCTCCACACAGACAGTTACCCGAGGCTGGAATCGAACCCGGGTCCCTGGTGCTGTAAGGCAACAGTGCTAACCACTGAGCCACTTCTCATTGTATATTCTGTAATCTCATGAACGGGTCACAGAAAATCATTTTTGACCCTAAGAAGTGCCCAACCTTCTTCAGATTATCCTGGCAAACTAAGGTATCTGAAATGTTTGAGCAACGGGTAAAAGCCAACTGTTTCACTCTGATACTATGCTAATCACAAGTAACAGGATGCTGTTGTCAAGCCAAAAACACATTTGCCTACCACACAACTGAGTAATGTGGTATATGAATTTCAGTGCTGCTGTGTTGATAGGTATCTATAGGCTATATGTTCCAAAGATTTATGGATTCTATCACACAGCTTTGGCTGTTCACAATATATAAAGCCCTGATCTGTAACTAACTGGCTTGCAAAACTCAAAACACAGTGCCTAACATTAAGTGCCATTCTGTAATAAGACAACACCTTTAAAATAATTCTGATTGTGCAAAGAACTATGCTGACAACCAATTAGGATTATCAGATGCACTTGATTGTACTGGAAACTACATACATTAATACACAGAACTCTTGTTCTTTGTAGACTGAAAGAATATTTACATACACTATTACAACTGTTACATTTACACACAGTATTAGAACTCAACAGTGTAGGTGACAGCCATTCACTGGTTCATTCTCAGGACAGTACCTTGACCAATCATTGTCAACTTGTCTGTTTTAAAAAATTAACCATTGCATGGCAGTTCACTGTCAGTCATCATCTAACTGGTGCAGTGTCAATGGCAATGCCTCTACCAATCAGAGTCCATTTATAAACTAAACAGTGCTCTCCTCTCATATAGTATAATTGTTGTTTTCTCTTTATGTTGATATTTCTTGCAAATTGTCCTGATGAGTGCAAGAAATAAAGTTTCAAAAAATGTCTTTTAACAGCAATGCTACCCTTCAGGGGAAGTGATGGCGTAGTGAAATTATCACTGGACAGTTAACCCACAGACCCAGATAATGTTGTGGGGACCAGGGTTCAAATCCTGCCACAGGAGATGGTGGAATTTGAATTCAATAAATATCTGGAGTTCATGAGTCTGATGATGACCATGAATCCATTGTTAGGAAAAACCCATCTGGTTCACTAATGCTGTTTAGGGAAAGAAATCACCATCGTTACCTGGTCTGACTCCAGACCCATAGCAATGTGGCTGACCCTTAACTGTCCTCTGGGCAATTAGGGATGGGCAATAAATGCTGCCTGACCAACAATATCCTCATCCTGTGAATAAATAAAGAAAGAGAAAAGAATAAAGCTCAAGTTCTGTACTACCAAATGATGATTTGATTTTTGGAAAATTACATCCTTCCATTTGCTATTAACATTTCCGTTAGTATTTTATAGCTTTTCAGTACTCTTTTCATGTACCATTCTAGGTGGCAAGAGGATAGAGATATGGGAATAAATTTGTAATCGGAATTATTTTTTAACCTGAACATCAACATGGACCAGTGGGCCGAATGAATTCAGTGTATTCTGTGAATTAGAGTGAAGACATCCCATCTGTCTCTTTGGCTAGAATTTAATGCTCCCCTGGAGGCAAATTTGAAAGTAGGCAGGGTATTCGATCAGGTGGGAGGTTGCTGGTTGAAGACCCCACCATCACCCTATTTCTATCCATTTAAGTTGGAAGGCTAGAAGGCTTTTGGACATTCTTCTCACCTGGACAGTAACTGAGACTTAAGGTGGGCAATTAATGACAACATAAGGGCACCATTGCACTGCAGTTCGTATTCAACCAGCGGGAGGTGTGGGTGCCCTCTCAGTAGTGAAGGGGTAGTTCGTCCAAGGGCACTCAGAGCCTGAAGAGGGACTTAAAGTTGGGAAGAGTAGGCCTGTCTGAAAACAACACACTGTCGGCATTCCCTTGACAATCCTAGCCATTTTCTGGGCTGCGCTATTATTGGCATTGTTGGCAATGAAGAGCTGCTGGACTCTGATGGGCTCCAGTTCTCCATCCCCAGGGTCCTAAATCCCTGGAAAGTCTCGATGCTGGCCAATTAGACCCTGATGGGCAGTTAATTGTATCTTCTTAATAAAAAAAATCGCAAAATTCCTGCTGTTTTCCAACCGGAAGGAAGACCCTATCTTCAAAGTTAAATTCTGTCTCTTGTTACTACCTTAGTATTGTGAGCAATTTTGGGCTCCATACCTCAGGAAGGATGTACTGGCCCGAGAGCGGGATCAAAGTAGAATGATCCCAGGAATGAAAAGCATAACATATGAGGAATGTTTGAGGACTCTGAGCCTATAAACAATGGAGTTTAGAAGGATTGGGCGAGGGGGTGTTCTAACTGAAACTTAAAGAATATTGAATGGCCTGGACAGAGTGGACATTGGGAAGATGTTTCCTTTGGTAGGAGAGACTAGGACCCAAGGGCATATCCTGAGAGAAAAGGGAGATAAGGAGAAACTTCTTCAGCCAGAGAATGGTGAATCTATGGGATTCATTGCCATAGAAGGCTGTGGGGGCCAGGTCACTGAGTATACTTAAGACGGAGATAGATATGTTTTTGATTGTCAAGGGGATCAAGGGTTACGGGGAGCAGGCGGGTGAATGGGGTTGAGAAACTTATTGGTCATGACTGAATGGTGGAGCAGACTCGAAGGGCTGAATGGCCTAATTTCTATTCCTATGTCTTATGGTCTTATGGTCTAAACAGTGTTTCAGCTGACTGCTTTGCCTGAAATTGGCTCAGAACAATTCATCTTTTCATTGTTGTTCCTTGTGTGGGAAACTATTATAGCACTTAACTATGATTCGATAACATTAGTACAGAAACACATAAAAGAACAGAACATTTCAAGGTTTGCATTCTTCCTGGAATTACCTGAGAGATATTTTTAATCAACCTGTTCAGTCATGACACACCTTAGCAGCAGGATTTAAACCCCAGGTCTTCTTGGCCAGAGGTAGGGACTCTATGAAGAACCCTTAATAATTTTAATCAACACATTTAGGTATGTATGACATACCTCCAGGGCAGGTGGGACTTGAACCTGGATCTGCATTTAGACTCAATAGAATCCCTGCAGTGTGGAAGCAGTCTATTTGGCCCATCAAGTCTACACCAACCTTCCAAAGAGCATCCCACCCAGACCCATCCCCTACCCTATCCCTGCATTTCCCATGGCTGATCCATCTAGTTTGCAGATCCCTGGACTCTATGGGCAATTTAGCATGGCCAATGCACCTAACCTATGCATCTTTGGACTGTGGGAGGAAACCAGAGCACCCAGGGAAACCCGCACAGACATGGAGAGAATGTGCAAACTCCCACAGACAGTCATCTGAGGATGGAATTGAGCCCAGGTCCCTGGCGCTATGAGGCAGCAGTGCTAACCACTGAGCCACCGTGTTGCCCTACCAATGTACCACAAGACTGCCTTGGAATTACTTGAGATATTGTCATCCTATTGTCTTTCAGCCTGATGAGAAACATTTTTGCATGCTCAGTGTTTAAAGATCAAGTATGTCAGTTTATCTCTGGTTGATTAGTAGTGATTGAGAGCTCCTGATTTTACTAATTATGGCAGTAATGACATTGACTTACTTTAATGAAATTGACATGACCTGATTTCTGGCAGCATCTGTGAAGAAAAAATCAGAGTTAATGTTTCGGGTCCAGTGACCCTTCCTCAGAACTGGTGGTGGCTGGGAAAACGTCAGTTTCTATGCAGAAAATAGGGAGGGGACTGGGGGAGGGAGTAAATGATAGGATAGAGCCCGAAGAGAGAGAAGAACAGTTGGATAGACAAAGGAGTTAATAATGATCTGACGAGGAGGGTGAATAGCTGTTAATGGGGACTGTTAGTGACTAACAATAGGTAGTGTGTAATGGCAGGCTATGTGACAAATGTATATCAATATACAAATACCTGAGTAGCAGTGCTTCATTCTGTATTTGGTGCCTTCTTGTTTCACTGCCAAATTAGTTACATTTTCTTAAAAGGAGAAACATTAGAATTTTTAACTCCAGTTCATTGTCGTCAAAGTAGTGAGTTCCATATAATTTTCATGGTCGAAAGAATACAGTATGCTGTTATGTAAGAGCATCCACTTTATTGCTGTTTTGTGTTCAGAAGGGGTATGCAGCCTTGTCACGAATCCATATTCATTTGATTCCTAGACAACAAGGTGCAGGGCTGGATGAACACAGCAGGCCAAGCAGCATCATAGGAGCAGAGAGGCTGACGTTTCGGGCCTAGACCCTTCATCAGAAAAGGCCACAGCCGACGCCGACGCAGCTCCGCCCACAGCCGACGCCGACGCAGCTCCGCCCACAGCCTCCATAGCCAGCAGCTCCAGAGGAGGCAGCAGCACCCAGCCCTGCCGAGTCTTCACCATCCCCCCAGACCTACCCCTTACTGAGGACGAACGGTCAGTCCTCAGTAAAGGGCTCACCTTTGTCCCCCTCCACCCACAGATCAACGAATACCGCTCACGCTTGGACATAGAGCAGTTTTTCCGCTGCCTCCGCCTCCACGCTTACTCCCTTTTCTGATGAAGGGTCTAGGCCCGAAACGTCAGCCTCTCTGCTCCTATGATGCTGCTTGGCCTGCTGTGTTCATCCAGCCCTGCACCTTGTTGTCTCGGATTCTCCAGCATCTGCAGTTCCTACTATCTCTGATTCATTTGATTCCTGGTATTTTCATAGGGGAAAGATATAAAGCTTGTGTTACAAGGATAATGGGTGTCAATTGACTCGTGAATGAGCGTAATTGACATCCCGCCGTCAGAGGCTGAGAATCCCATGTCAATCCCTTCTTGTCTTTTGACCTATTTAGGGAAGCTTTGCTACCATCACAATCACGTGATTCAGTGGGTCTGCCCCCCACAGTTCCTGATATGACTGGCTAGTTAAATTCCGTCAAATGTATCTACTGAATCTTCCTTTGGTGAATAAGGAGTTGGTTAAAAATATAGCTATAAAAATATCAATGGAACATTCGATAGTTCATTTACAATGTTCTGAAAACAGTGTAATGGTATGACACAAAAGACAGAAATTGCTGGGAAAGCTCAGAAGGCCTGGGAGTATCTGTGGAGAGAAATTAGAGTTAACGTTTCAGATCCACTGACCTTTCCTCAGAACAAAGCTTCGGCAGTTCTTTTGGGAATGGTATTAAACCTCATTTCATGAGAAACCACATACATGTTAACCAGCTCTGTAATGTGTGGGCTTTTCATACCAGGTTTGTATAATTTGCCATTCTATTGATAGTGACACAAGTCTTTGACTGATTAACATACATTATTGAGCCAAGGGTTAACAATTCTGTTTCTCATTAGGGGGCATGGTCTCAGAATAAGATACAGGCCAGTTAAGACTGAGGTGAGGAGGGATTTTTCCCCTAAGAAGATGGCGAATCTTTTGAATGCCCTGCCTAGAGAGTTGTGAGCTCAATCATTTACTATGTTCAAGATGGGAATTGATAGATTTCTGGATAATACTGATGCTAAGGAATGTGGAGATAGCATGGGAACGTGGATGTGAGGTGGATGGTCAGCAACAATTGAATAAGACAGCTGAGCATGCTCGATGGACTGAATGGTCCATTCCTGTTCCTATGTGAAAACAAATTGTCAACAGGGCCAGCAAATGGAAGAATGGGAACAGGGTGAGTGTTTAGGTATAGAAATTGATCCGTTGTCCTCTAACCTTTAAAACATTGAATGCTTAAGATTAATAACTACTTTACATGAATTGTGTTAGTTCAGAGGAGAATTCACTTGTAAAATATATTTTTCCCATCCAGTCATTACTTTTCATAGAGAAGGAGAAGCAGAGGTGCAGTGGTAATATTGCAGAATGAGTAACCCAGAGACTCAGGATAAAGTTCACCTGCACATCCGCTAATGTGGTCTATTGTGTCCGCTGTTCCCGATGTGGCCTCCTCTACGTCGGTGAGACCAAGCGGAGGCTCGGAGACTGCTTTGTAGAGCATCTGTGCTCGGTTCGCAACAAATGACAATACCTTCCAGTCGTGAGCCACTTCAACTCCCCCTCCCACTCCCTGGATGACATGTCCATCGTGGGCCTCCTCCAGTGTCACAATGATGCCACCCGGAAACTGGAGGAACAGCACCTCAGATTGCACCTTGGGACCCTACAACCCAATGGTCTCAATGTGGACTTTACCAGCTTCAAAATCTCCCCACCCCCCCCCCACCTCATCCCATGACCCACCCTCCCTCTCATCCCCTCCTCCTTGACCTGTCCGTCTTCTCTCCCACCTAGCCGCTCCTCCCACCTCACTGACCAATCCCCACCACTACCTACCTTCCCTCACCTATCACCACCCCACCTACCTTCCCCAGCCCGACATCCCCTCTCTCTATTTATTTCTGAGCCCCCTTCCCCTCCCCCATTTCTGAAGAAGGGTCCCAACCCGAAACGTCAGCTTTCCTGCTCCTCTGATGCTGCCTGGCCTGTTGTGTTCCTCTAGCTCCACACTGTGTTATCTCAGACTCCAGCACTGGCAGTTCCTACTATCTCTAAAGTTCTGGGGATGTAGGTTCGAATTCCACAATAGCAATTTGAATTGAATAAAATTTAGAATTAAAAGCTAGCCTTTTAGCCTCTGTACAACCATTGTTGATTGTCATAAAAACTCATCTGGTTCACTAAAAGCTCTTTAAGGAAGGAAATCTGTCATCCTTACCTGGTCTGGTTCCTTGTCCTCATCTTCCATCCCATCAGTCTCTGTATTCACAGTATCCCCTCCACTATTAGCATTCTGTATTGCCCATTCTCTCTGCAATACCCTGGTCAACTCCTCCATCACTCTTAACACTTCTTCATCCTCCATGGCGCACTCCTATGCAATCACAGAAGTTGTAACACCTAGCCATTTACCAACATCCCAACCCCCTCACCTCCCCTACCCCCACCATCTGAGGTCCCAAACACACCTTCCAGGTGAAGGAGTGTTTTACTTGTACTTCTTTCAATCGAGTCTACTGTATTTGTGACTTCTAAAGTGGTCTCTTGTACATTGGTAAGACCAAACTCAGACTGGGTGACTACTTTGTGGAATACCTGTCCTCTATCTATTGAAAGATGCTAACCTTCCCGTTGCTTGCCATTTTCATAAGCCACTATGTTCCTCATGCTAATATTTCCATCCAGGGTCTGCTACAATGCTTCAATGAAGCACAATTAAAAGAAACAGTACCTTATTTCCCTCTAAGGCACCTTACAGCCCCTAGGACTCAAGATTTAATAGCACAACTGCAGAGATTGACCGCTGTCCTCTATTCAATTTACATCCACTGCCCCCAACCCCCAGCCTTGCCTTGTTAACTTTGCTGTCATCAGAGCTGACTCCTTTTCTCCTACCCACATCAATTTGTACTTACTTTACATCTGGATTTCTTCTTGATCTTCTGCTCTGGGCACTCTCACAACCTATTCCACACACTCCTCCTCCTATTCTGTCAACAGCAGAAAATATATCATTTCCCAACCCCTTACAGTTCTGCAGAAGTCATATTAGACTCAAAACATTAACTCTGTTTCTCTCTCCACAGACGATGCCAGACCTCTTGAGTTTCTCCACAACTTTCTATTTTTATTCCCCTAGAATCTGTTATATTTCAATAGGATCACCCCTTATTTTTCTCAACTCTAGTGAATAAAGGCATAACGTGTTTAGCTGTTCCTGATAAGTTAACCTTTCATCCCACAAATTAACCTCGTGAATCGTCTTTGAACTGCCTCCAATGCTAGTACACCCTTTGTTCAATATGGAGACCAAATTTGTACACAGTACTCTGGGTGAAGCCTCATCAACACCCTGTACAGTTGTAACAAGACTTCCCTATTTTTAAACTCCAACTCCCTGGCATAAAGACTAAAAATCTATTTGCCTTCTTAATTATTTGCTGCATTTGCAGTCTAAATTTTTTTGTTTCTTGCAAACCCAGATCACTCTGTGCTGCACTTGTTTGGATTCTTTCTCCACTTAAATAATAGTCTGCCTTTGTCCTACCAAAGTGCACAATCCCAAAATTACCTACATTAAACCTCATCTGCCAACTGTTTGCCCACTCAACCAACATATCTTTTTCTTTTTGCAGATTCCTTATGTCCTTATCACAAACCCTGCCACCTATTTTGGTATCATCAGCATATTTGAATACATTACACTTTGCCCCCTCCTGCAAGTCATTTAATATGGGAAGTAAATTATTGAGGCCCTGGGACTGATAATTTTGGCAGTCCTTTAGTTAGGTTTTGCCAATTTGAAAAATGACTCATTAATCTGGACTCTGATTTCTGTGCATTAACCAGTCCTCAAACTACACTAATACATTACCCGATACAGTGAGATCCTATCCTGTGCAATAACCTTTATGTGGCACCTTACTGAATGCCTTCTAGAAATCCAAACACTACAGGTTCCTCCATTTATCAACTTTGGTTGATATGTCCTCAAAGAACTCTTGCAAATTTCTCAAACATGATTTCCGTTTCACAAAGCCATATCGACTATGTTTGATTTTGTTAAGAACAAACTATTGGTCACTTGTTTGAATATAGCCTTCTGTGTCTCGGGGGTGTCAAATATTATTTAATACTGTTCCTGAAGCGTCTAGGGACAATTCTTGATCTTAAAGGTGCTCTATAGATGCAGGTTGGTGTCTCAAGTGTTAACTGGCTGCACTTTGAATACTTTTTAACCTAACTGTTGGTGGAGAACTGGACTGTTGTCATGCCCTAGGCTGTTTCTGCCCTTCACTAATGTTCCTTTTGCAATGGCAACCCGCTGACTGTGCAATATGACTTTTCGGTTCGCAGTATTAGCAGCAACCACAAAAACCACCACACAGGCTAACTGAACAGATCAGTGGTATAAAAGCAACTTGTGGAGATGAAGATGAACATTAAATTAAGCATTGAACACTCATGAGAGAATGACTATTAATCTCTAGTTCCTCAGTTTGAGCTGATCATTATTAATGATCCTGTTTATTGATATCTTTGTTGTCTGTCATTATTGAGCTGAAATCTTAATGGGAGGGAAGTTGGCTGCTGGGGTGCTTTAATGAGAAAATATGCAGCCGGATTGAATATTTATCAGGGGGTGAGTTTTCAACATTCAGGCATTAAAGAAGGCAGTCTCCTTGCAATAACTACTCCCGGTTAGTGCTATAACGGAAAGCTGCCGTTTCTGTTTACAAAGTGCTGAATTTACCTCAGCTCGGACTTAATATACTGGGTATACCTGCTGGTATCAGAGAGCCCAGAATAACAATGTAGTAATGGATTGTTCAGTCCACAAATATGACTGATGTTTTTCACCATATGAGTCATTGAAGCTTTCCTCACTGTTCTAGCAGGTCCTCCTGTGTGTTAAGTCTTTCTTTTTTCATTATCTAGTTAATTTATTTAATAATTTTTGCTGGCTCCTTCAAGAAAGTAATTCACATAATTACTTATTGTTTTATTTGAGTTGGGAATGTGGGCATTGCTGGCTGGCCAACATTTACTGCCCATCCCTTGATAAGGTAGCCGTGAGTTGCCTGTTTGAACCACAGGTACACTGACAATGCCATTAGGGAGGGAATTCCAGGATTTTGATTTAGCGACACTGAAGGAACGGTGATATATTTTCAAATCACAGTGGTGAGTAGCTTGGGGGGAGGGGGGCGGAATTTGCAGGTGATATCCCTATGTATTTGCTACCCCTGTTCTTCTAGATGCTTGAGGTTGTGGGTTTGGAAGGTGCTGTCAAAGGAGCCCTTGGTGATTTTTTGCAGTGCATATTGCATATTGCAGATGGTGCAATCTGCTCACATGGTGGTGGAGGGACTGCATGTTTGTGGTATTGCCAATCAAGCAAGCTGGTTCGAGACAAAAAAACACTGCAGATACTGGAATCCAAGGTAGACAAACAGGAGGCTGGAAGATCACAGAAAGCCAGGCAGCATCCGGAGGAAAGGAGCAGTCAACGTTTTGGTTATTACCCTTCTTCTGTCCTGAGAAAGAGTAATGCCTGAAATGTTGACTGCTCATTTCCTCCAGCTGCTGCCTGGCTTGCTGTGTTCTTCCAGTCTCCTGTTTCTCTGTCTTGCAATGGTGTCAAGCTTCTTGAACGTTGTTAAAGTAGGACCCCTCCTTCAGTAAGTTGATTGATGATCCATCACCATTCGTGACTGGAGGTGGCAGGACTGCAGAGCTTAGATCTGATCTGTTGGTTGTGAAGTCTCTTTGTAATATATTGCTTGGTACGGCTGTTCTTGATTTCCTTCTGAAAACAAATGCACTCACTGTACACCAGCTTCTTCAGTTAAGACCTCTTCCGCTAAAAACTGCTTACACAGCTCACTTATCTTTTAACATGGATTCCTTAAACTCTTTCTCCACAGCCTTCTGTTTCTGGATTTTTCTCTTTTTAACATTAAGTGACTTAGGACTTCTTTCCTAATACCCTGACTATTCTGGAAACTACTAAGCAACAGCACTTTTGCTTTCATAGATCTGTTCTCTTAGACAGAAACCTGCACACTGCCTGAAGGAAACCTTCTGGAAAGTTCTCTTCTTTAAAAATAACTAGCTTTGGTCTCTGTCTCCACATGTTTAGAAGGCTTTTTGCTCAACCACAACCCAATTATTTTTATTCTTCCACCCTTGGATTTCAAAAGCACTGAACTGCTCACCTCAAGGGGCTTCTTTTAAAGCCTCATTTAAATTCATGTGAACACATTTGTAAAAACCCTGCCACCACTCACAGAACTCAAAAATGAAACTAAGTCCATTCCTCCTTAACCCATACAATATAGAAATACAAATCAAACTTAAAGCAATATATGATCCTGTTCATTTCAGAACGCAATTTTCCAAATAATAATACCATATCATAAATTTTCATCACATAATAGACCAATTTAATAGAATTTTCCTTACTTATTTTTATTTATTCAAAATAATTTCATAGAATGCCCCTTCCTCCTGTTGGGACGTTGTTTAACTTGTATTTCTCCAGAGTTGATAATTCTCTAATAAAGGCAAAATACTGCAGATGAAGGAAATCTGAAACAAACACAGAAAATGCTGGTGAAACTCAGCAGGACTGGCAACTTCTGTGGAAAAAGGAAAATAGTTAACATTTCAAGTCTGGTTCACTTCTGAAGAAGAGTCTTACTGTATTCAAAACATTAACTCTGTTACTCCACCAATACTACCAAATGTGCTGAGTTTCTCTAGCAATGTCTATGTTTGATTTTTTTTAATAATTCTCTATTGTTAGTCAATTGTTTCAAACTAATTAGCATCTAGAGAAGCAGGAAGTGGGGCAGTTGAAGCCAAAAAGGCAAAGAGTAGACAAAGGCAAAGACATCAGCCTTGTCTCCATGGTTAACACTCTCCTTTCTAAGTAAAAGACAATAGATTCAAACCCCACCCCAGTAACCTTAGCACATAAGTTGCACTATGATTCAGCGCAGTATTGAAGGTATGTTACATTGTTAGATGTGTCATATCTCTGACTGATATTAAGTCAAGACTATGTTGGGTGGGTGTAAGCATACTAAATAAATGGGAAACAGCAGAATATTCAAAATAACTTCAATCCCCTCTCAATAATTAGTTACCTTATTTGTTTTCTTCTTTAACATATGACACCTGCATTCTCCTTGAACTTGTATTGAAAACTGAAATATCACAAATAGATCACACCACTGAAGTGTTTCCCTCCCTCCCTCCTCCTCTGACCAAAAAAAAGGGTTATTGGAAAAGTTGTTTCAGAGATAGCAGAAACTGCAGATGCTGGAGAATCTGAGATGACAAGGTGTAGAGCTGGATGAACACAGCAGGCCAAGCAGCATCAGAGGAGCAGGAAGGCTTTGGCTCGAGAGGCTTTGGTGAGCAGTGGCTCAGCAGAAAGTACAGGAAAATTAAAAGAAAGTCACCTTAATTTACCTCTACAGTCTTAGAGCAGTTGGGATGGTAGTTAGGGCAGTGACATGCTCCCCTTGCAGGGTGTGGGAGCTCAGGGAGACTTCCATTGTCCCTGACGACCACACGTGTGGGAAGTGCACCCAGCTGCATCTCCTGGGAGACTGTGTTAGGGAGCTGGAGCTGGAAGCACTCAGGATCATCCGAGATGCTGAGTGCATCATAGATAAGAGTTTTAGTGAGGTGGTCACACCTAAGGTGCAAGCATAGAATAGTTGGGCGACCACCAGGAAAGGCAAAGGGAGTAGGCAGAGAGTGCAGGAATCCCCTGAGGCCACTCCCCTCAAAAACAAGTATATAGTTTTGGAGATAGTGAGAACTGCAGATGCTGGAGTCAGAGATAACACAGTGTGGAGTTGAAGGAACACAGCAGGCCAGGCAACATCAGAGGAACAGGAAAGTTGACATTTCGGGTGGGACCCTTTTTCAGAAATGGGAAATTTCTGAAGAAGGGTCCCACCCGCAACGTTATCTTTCTTGTTCCTCTGATGCTGCCTGGCCCGCTGAGTTCCTCCAACTCCACACTGTGTTATACTGTTTTGGAGACTGTTTGGGGGGATGAACATTCAGGGGAAAGCAGTAGTAGCCAGGTTGGTGGCACTACAACTGGATCTGAGGCACAGCGGGAAAGGGCAAAGGTAAACAAGACCTTAGTGATAGGAGGAGGCTCAGGGGAGGCGATGGCCTCGTGGTATTATTGCTGGACTATTAATCCAGAGACCCAGATAACATTCTGGGGACCTGTGTTCAAATCCTGCTTTGGCAGGTGGTGGAATTTGAATTCATTAAGTTTCTGGAATGAGGAAATGAATGATGACCATAAATCTACTGCCGATTGTCAGGAAAAACCCATCTGGTTCACCAGTGTCCTTTAGGGAAGGAAGCTTAATTATAGACATTAACTTGTCTATGGTTTAAAACTATAGAATTCAGTCCCTTCCTGAAAATGCTGACTTAGTTCACCTGAAAGGCAGGTTCAGCCATTCTGTGACAATACTATGGTTTTAAGAGATATATTTTGTTCTTTTTTTTATGAAGAACACGTGGCAAGTGGTCTGTTCCAAGCCAATAAATTAAACAACTTGTGAAGCCTTGTGTTTTTTTGAAAATTGGAACAATAGAAGCAGCACAAATAGATGGGATCAAGCTCTGACAGAACCAGGATTTAATTTAACTTTCAGTAGCTGTTGGAGTCTAGAAGCCTGCTATACATGTCTCTCTGTTACAGCAAAAATGCTTGAGTTCTCTTTCTCTGTCTCTCCCTCTCTCTCAGAATTTTCTCTTGATGTTCTTTCCTCCTGGATGGGAGAATTGCATGTGAAACAATCTATTTTACTGAATTTACTTTGGCAAGGGTGTGTTTAAGGGATGTTAATGTATTGGAACAGTTGCTGTTTACTAGTTAAATAACCAATTACTCCTTAAGTTTTCCCTTAGCATTAAGTTATTCCAATTCTTCTTTCTTTTGTTTGTACTTTAACCATAGTGTAAGAATAAAGCATGTTTTGCTTCAAGCCTGGTAGTTTGATCAATTGAATTGCTTCTGCAACATAATGCCTTACACTTGCCTTTAAAAATAAGAAAAGGTTGGGATCTAGGCTATCTTCTTAATAAATTTTGGTGGGTAGGAGGGGGATTTGGTGTGGTCCATAACAATTTTCAAGCCACGGAGTGACTGTGCTCCTGATCTGAATACCTTAATGTCTTGTGTGCCCTCAACTAACTCTGGACTTACCCTTCTCAGACCCCTTTGCCTCTTTACATCTCTCTCATCCTTTAGATGCTGGGTAAAACAAACCTCTTTCACCAAGTATTGGATCAGCTATCCTCATGTATTTCTGGGTTCCTTATCAAATTTGTGTCCAATTCTGTTTCCTGTGAAATACCTTGGGCTATTTTGTTTGCTATATCAATGAAACTGGCTGATGAAAGTGTTCATTGTGGAAGATTCCTTATGCTAAGTGTAACATCTTTTTTTTCATATCTTCTTTATAAACACACAATTTCATTCATTGTGTAGAGACAACATCTCTCCCTGTAGGTATGCATGCAACAGTATTGAGTTCAAGCATAACACAGATAGCTGGTATAGTGACAGGGTGCATCAGTACAGAATGGGTTCAACAAGAGTTGGTGGCAGCGAATGAAGCAAATTTCAAGCTATTCTCCCAGATGGCTTTCTCTGCAAGTACAGTACTGTGCTGGAATTCTCACTTTGCTTTCAGGAGCCTTAGCAGTTTATTGGATTCTAATCCATCATCAAAGGGATCTATTCAGTACAAGTGAGGTGCTGTTTAGCTGCAGGTGAACTGTGTCAATAAAGTTTAAACTCTTAATTTATTGCTTTTTAAATGTGTCAGTTGCTCTGTCAGAACCAGTATTGCTGATTTGGAACCAATTGACTAGTACCAACAGATGAACAAGACAGCAATGTGCAGCAGGGTGGAATGGATTTCATCTGTAACCCTTTGAATGTTGAACAGGAAAGTAAGAAGCAAAGGATGCAAAAATACTTTCTAAAAAATATATAAATAAATAAAACATTGCCATGCTTTTCCATACACCATATAAAGCACAATGCTATTAATTTACTATTGCTATTCAGAATTTATTGCATTCTCAGTGTCGTGGACTGACTGCGGTATTATGTTACAGTGCAATGTTGTTTCAGTTGCAAATATACACAATGACACTGCAGTATTAAAGCTACAAAAGGATTGGAATTAAATATAAAGCCAGTATTGAGAGTAAACAGACCTCAATGATTCGCTTGCAGTTTCAAAGTCTTACATGTTAGGTAATTTCGAATACCTTATGAAGGTTTGTAAGATTAAGTTTAATGTCTGAAACAGTACTCCACTTTGAGAATTGCATATCATTCAATGTGTGAATAATATGAAGATTTCTTGAAGCAACTGGAAAGTAATAAAGGGTAGAAATTATGCTTGTCAATTGGACTTTAGAAATGTGGTTAAAAACATACTTTTTTTAATCTTGGCCAAGTCTTTTAAAAGATTAAGATATGTACATGTCAGAGGTTTGATTTGATTTATTATTGTCACATGTACCTAAGTACAATGGAAAGTTTTGTTGTGCGTGCAATACAGGCAAATAATGACATACAAAGACACACAGATCATAGGATGACTTAACAGAGTGAGGCATACAAATTTATGGCTGCACAGAGGGTGTACAAAAGCAAGCTCAACATTAGATTTGAAATTTGAGAGATCCGTTCAGCAGTCTAATAGCAGCAGGGAAGAAGATGTTCTTGAACCTGTTGGTATGTGGGGTTAAGTTTTTGTATCTATGTGATGAGTGTTAGCATCAAAGTTACTACGTATGGCCTAAATAATTGTGATGTTCTGAGAAAATAGACACTGCTACCTACTCTGTCTGAACTTTGAGAAGGCTGACTGAGGTGCAAAGTTTTGTATGTGAATATAGATACACATGGACAGAGCTTTCACCTAGTGGTCTGATTGTAAGGCACAAACCAGACTATAACTTGTCCTTTTCTTTTTGTTTTCTAAATCACCCATTTGACAAAGTTAACAATTGACAAGTACTACCCACTGTTGCAGTGCGACTATAAAACATAACTCTTAACAGCTCTGCCTCATGATCTGCAGCTGCTGACTTCAGACTTCTAAGGTAGTATCACTAGTCTAAATGGCACTAGTTGACATTTACTCTAATTTAGCAAACAAGACAACTTTCATCACTAATGAATGGTTTTACTTAGGAAAGAAGTGTGAGCAAGTGTTTCTGTAGCCTAGAGATAGCAGGAACTGCAGATGCTGGAGAATCTGAGATAACAAGGTGTAGAGGGTTTTTTTCCCCCAAAAAGTTACCCCATGGTTAGAATCATCTAGAGTCTTCTGAGGAAGTGTCACTGGACCCAAAATGTTAATTCTGATTTCTCTAACATATACTGGTGGACCTGGTGAGGTTTTCCACAATTTCGTTTCTTTTGCTGATTTACAGCATCTGCAGTTCTTTCAGTTTTCATCTAAGAGTCTTGTAGTGCAATGGTGGTGTCCCTAGCTCTCGGCTAGAAGGCCTGGGTTTAAGGTCCACCTGCCCGAGAGGCATATCATAAGGTGTCCAAATAGATTGATTAAAACAACCAGAAGCAGAATCATGTAAGTGATTGCTCTAGGATGAGTTCAGAAGGTGGGTGAATGCAGTTAATATTTAAAAGAATGGACTTGTTCAATCGAAAAAGGCTGTTTTCTGGTTCTGATTCTTAAGTTCTAATATATTAGGTACTTGAAGAGACTTCTCCATAATAACCTAAATATTTTGTGCTGGTTGCTGAGACACTAATCGATTTAAAGGGCCCATTCTGAATCAGGTTAATCTACTTTTATTATACTTCCAGCATTATACTTCTCATTAAGCAAAAATATAAGACAGCCCTCGCTTCAACTACTGTGACAGTTTGTACAATAATTAGAAATTTGATTTTAATAATTCATTGAGTGACCAGGCTCATTTGTTCAATGCAATACAAAACTCAGTGCATGTAAGATCAATATAATTCAATTCATTTTCACAGATAGTATTTTTTTTTAAAAGATGCTGAGATGAACAGATGATACTTTGGTGAAGATTTGGCAGTGTTTAAACTTGTGCTTTAGGAGCCGGTAAAATTGTAAAGTGTTTCCTAATTATTTGTAAAGTGCAGAACATAAGTCAGCCATTTTCAAGAGTAATTGGCAGGGATGAGTAATCAGTCTAGCTGTAATTGGACTAATTAGAGACATTCAGTAAAGCAGGTAAAATATTAAACACTTTGAAATACTGTCAATTCCACACTGGGACCAACATCCAGCTCATTAGCTTGGAAACTAGAAAATGTATCCGGACGTGGGAAAGGAAAATGCAATAATGCTTGACAAAGCTACTCAATCTAAAATAGGTCTTTTAACTGGAAATAAAAGACTAAATACCTTGAAGTAATGCAGTGGTACTTAAAGGAAGAGTACTATAGAGGAAGCACTTGCTAACTTAAATTGCCAGTTTTTTTATACCCAATTTAAAATTTTGTTTCCATGCGGACTTCACAGTTAACAAGGCGATGGAGGTCAGTTTTATGGTATGTTTAGTAAAGCAAACATCTCCATTCAAAGAAATTCATAGGTGAAAAATTAACTTAATACTCCACCATGCCATTTGTCTGTTATACTATCATCTCATTCTCCTCACTTTATTCACAAAGGCTTGTGATTTTTTTTGCAGAATTTGTTGGAGAGGTAGCCTGTTTTCTGGTGTGTGCTGGCCTGCGGTATTCCTTCAAGTGAAACTGGCCTTGTTCCTGCCCGGGAGGAGGGATCACTTCAGACACTGCAGCATAAAGTAGGATGACCGTGATGATCTGGTCTAGTTTTGATAACCTGAAGGGGTCAAAGAGGAAGTTGCCACACTTCTGCCCTGTAAATGGCCTGACTTTATTTCATCTGTACACCTCTCCCAGGAGGTGACTTGGTTCTGGGATGTGGGGAGATACATAGATATCACAACTGTGTGGTATGGACTGGATGGACCAGGAGGACTTTGCTTCCCTGTCGTTTTTATATGATTCATTTAAGAGCTTCTTTCACAGTTGAGGAAGTAGAAGTAAGGTGAACCCTTCTACTGCATTTTGCCTTTTTGATTTTCTTTCACAATCAGAAGAAGCTCGTTCAAGAGAAAACATTACAATGAATATTAACATGTGGACTACTTGATCTGTTTATGAAACATTTGAATGAACATCACGAAAGGAAATGAAACACGAGTTTTGCAATTATTTCTAAAATGAATCACCATCTTGAGGTGTTATTTGTGTTCAAGTGCACAGTTATGTTACTGTCAGCTCTTAGTCCAAATGTTCGATGTCACACCTGCTGATGTCAACCCTCACAGAGACAATATTAGACCCCAAATTACCAGTGTTAGCCCTTGCAGCCCTGATGTTACACCATGTACTGCTATTACTAGATCACACAGCTCTGAGGCCAGATCAGGAGCTGTAACTTATTTTGCGGTATCAAGAAACGTTGGCATTGATACATTTCTGAAACTAACTTGTATCAAAAAGAAGTGATTCCTACTATGAGGAATGAAACTGACAGCCGAGAAGTCAATCATTTTTAAATGAAGTCGATGGTCATAAATGAAGGTAAGTTAATTTCAGAAATAGTTGAATGATGGGAGCTATCAATTACTCTCGCACAGAAAGAATTAAGTTACAGTTGACTTTTGGTACTTGTTTTTTGCTGCAGCATGATGTAATGTTCAGGTTTGAAGGTTGTTTAATTCCAGCAATGGCTGTTATCCAGTAAGTCATCAAGTGTGGCACAAAGTGTTGTGTGAATGGGGGAATGAGTGTGAAAGGAGAATATTGGTGTAGCTAGGGCAAAAGTTGTTGATAAGCGCAATTTGAACTTGCTGGTTTAAAGCCCATGTTTGTGGCTTTATGTTTTGCACTTGAAAGCAGCGACATTTTCTGTGCTATTGTATACCCTGTGCAGCTGAAGAGGCAGCAATTTATTTCCAAGTAAGAGCAGTCACACATTCTGTGTTTTGAAACAAATAGCATTTTTTTTTGCTGCAGGCAGGAAAAGCCTTCCAGCCCGGGATTCCCCTGGTACAGAGTGATTGAATGACACACACTGGGACCTGAGCCGATCTCATTGCCAAGGCAGTCCTCAAGCTTCACTCCAGTTCAGATAACCAGCAAAAGGAAATGGAGGGGGGCTGATTACATGTTGCTGGCTGCAGAAGGCATGGGTTCTCTTACAGTTATTTACTAAAAGAAAGGTTAGTCATAACGTGCCATTTGGACTCAATTGCAATTCAGAACAGGCAAGTCTACATTGTTCGTTTTAACACACTCGAGGGACCGGAACTCTACTTCTGGCAACTATCTGTTGCTTCCAGAGTAGCCATCTGTTAAAATAATTTACTCAGTTCTTCAGAACTTCTACAGGCCTTAAAGGAACTGTGAGGCATTAACTGTTCCGAAAAACCTTCAGCTATCCAGTCTGACCACAGAAACAGTCCGAAGCTGTGCAGTTGCATTTTTCCTAATAGGACACATTTTACTGGATTGGAAAAAAAGTGTTTGTGATATCAACGTGAAAAAGAGCATTGTGTTTCTTTGCTAATGCAGACATGAAACTGTGCACACAGTTTAAAATCTTACTTCACTAATTCACTTACTTCAGTTCCATCGGAGCTACTTTATTTTGAATGGCACTGCACGTAGCAGTGAAAGCGATTCTACCTTCCCAGGTGAAGGTGTTGTATCAGATAATTAATCTTTGTGGATTGAAGGTTAAATTGAAGAAATCTTGACCAGCTTCGGATGTGACTCAGATTAATGCAGACATTGGACTAATTTGTGTTGAAAACAAAAAAAATGCTGGAGATCACAATGGGTCAGGCAGCATCCATGGAGAGAAAGCAAGCTAACGTTTCAAGTCTAGGTGACTCTTTAAAATGTCCATGGATGCTGCCTGAGCCGCAGTGATCTCCAGCACATTTTGTTTTCAGCACAGATTCCAGCATCTGCAATAATTTGCTCCTATGACTAGTTTGTGTGTCAGCCAGTGAATATCATTATGCTGTGTGCCATTGGATAGCAATGTTTTGCTTAAAAATGTAACATCTTATCTTGTCAGCCTAATTGGCCAAATTTACACCACTGAACCTCACCTCCAGGAAATAACTTATCTGTGCGTCCGTACTTCAAAATCTTTAATTGTAAAATATGTGACTTGTGTGTGTCAAAACAAAAAGCATCTTGGAGGAAATTTCCAGCACTCCTGAATTCACTGTCTAAAAAAGGACAATTAGCAACTGATTCAAGCCCACAGGCCATTTTCTGTCATTCATATTCTCTTCCCTCTGCTGTATTGGAGGCCAAAATTTCAGGCTGGAAGCAAACACGTCTGGAATTCTTCTCAGGACAGAAAATCTGTGAATCACAGTCAGAAGAAGTCACAGAGTGACTTGCTGTGTTTTCATTTGTTCTTGCCAGGACTGGGAGTTGGCAGTCCCACTAGACAGGTGGCACTGGTCAATATGGACAAATGATTTTGTACTGCCTGGAATGGAGATTTCCTAATCAACCTGTTCAGAGATGTTATTACACACCACTGGAGCAAGGGGGAGTTTTGAACTTCGACCACTGGCTCAGAGGTGGGAATCTACCAATGCAATGGGTTACTGTGTGGGATAGGCAATTGGTCAATGATTCTGCAATAGAACTGGCCAATTGTAAATCTGTGCAGTCCATGTTAACTGGGAGAATTCAATCCTCTCATTCTCCAAATAACTACAAGTGGCTTTGAACGGTTATTCTTTTCAGAAAAAAGTAACATTTTGATTTGCAATGTAGCACTCTAGTTGTGAGAGATATTTACATGTTTATTCGTTGCTGTCTCTCAGTACTCTTTGTCTATGAAAAGTAATGCAGTCTGAGAATTCTTCTTCAAATATTAATGGTATTATTCTGTATTTCAATAAATAATAAACATTGCTTTTAAAATTGTAGTGATGCAGCACTATGTCACATCGTGGGCTCAGTGCCCAGTCAATGCTGAAAAAGTTGATTTTAAAGATGGCAGATTCTGGGGCCATTGTAAATACACATCAGGCTCCTGGGCTAGGGCGGCAAAAACAAGAGCTGAAATCACAATACCTTGATCCTTGCTCAAAAGTATACACTGAGAATGACAACAGGATTGAGCTCAGTTGCAATGTGCTACGCAGTTAACAATATTCACTGTCCAGCTGTCAGAAGAATATGGCCACTTGGTCAATGTATTGAAAGCCCAGTTGTGTCTGTGTGACCATAACTCATCATGCGTTCAGGATAGTGCTTTCAGGATAGATGGCAAGTCAGTTGAGGGACCAAATATTTGGGGTGAACATTTAAGTGAAAATGCAAGCTCCCTGTCCCCTAACAATATCACAATATCTAATGCGTCAGGAATCTATATGAACATGTACGTGTGCTGGGTATTAACCATATAGAGTCTGAAAGAAATGCTATCATGTAGCATAAGCAGGATTTGTTTGTGCACTGACTCAGGTATCGTAAAAGAACATTCTGACATTCACTGGCATAAGAGGGAACAAGCAGACAGGGGCAATTCATTATTATTGAGACAAATGACCTTTAGATTGAACAAATTGGAAATAAAATTATTTTATTTACATCATCTAATACTTTTGGTGATTTATGATGCTGTAGTTGGTCAAAGGGCAGTGCATGGAAAAGAAGGGTGAACATATGTGAAGGGATTCCTATTAAACATATGGTGATGATGTTATGTATGTTCAGCATCTCAGAAGAAAGTGTAATATTCAGTTACTCTATATTTTAAAGCTGAAGTATGAAGGTGACTGGGACTTGGGGAGATGAATGCTTCAGTTATGATTGAGTTCGTTCTTCATGAAGAGGGTGTGAAATGGTGAGAGTGATGGTGAAGAAAATGAATTTTAAGGCACATTATTCAGGACTCTCAATGAAAATACTGCAGGAGCGTCAGAGTCTGGAAATATTTCTCGTAATAGATCAAGAGTTTGCAGAGAATAATGTGGCAAAATAATGTGTTGAAATTGGCAGGTGTGACTTCAGCAAGTGTGCAGAGAGGCAGGAAATTACAGACTGCATAAGTTACTAACCTGTGAAGTGGAAAATTATTCCTGGGAAAGGAAGAGCGGTATGGTGTTAGGGAAATAAAAGGAGAGACATATCTTTTCAATTACAAATGATCTGGTGTGGATTAATTCACTGACTTTGTCTGTTGTTTTCTTGAAGTCAAGCGGTAGTGGCCTAAACCAGAATAATATTTGATTTTCTGAGGTGATAAGTGGGGTAAAAGACAGACTGATTTTGAGCAGAGCATGGTTATAGTTCCATCCACCAATCAGACCAAAAGACGACATGTCATCTCGTTGCATGAGGCACTGCATGTAAGCACCATGTCAATAAAACCACAAGAGTGTAAATGCTTTGCAATACAACGTGCTGTTGCTGAGGGATAGAGAGAGACTCCTGACCCTTTTAGAAGAGGTCAGCATTGATGAAGAATTAAATACTGATGTGGAATCTCTACCAATGCAGAATCCCATTTTTTTTTAACATAAAATGCACCAAGGACATTATTTAACACTCAATTATTACATTTCCTTCAGATTAAAAGGGATAGATGAATGGACTAGAAGGTATGTTTTCCACAAGAAAATAAAACCTGCTGTGGAAAATGTTATAAATTGAGATGTAAATTCCAGTGAGTATATTTTTTAGGTTCAGACTCGATGTACAAAATGCTACTTCACCTCCCTGACATTTATAATCAACCCCTTCAGAGGTGCTACATCACACCTCTGGAGTAACTAGAACTTGAACCCAAGCCTCCTAGCTGTACAGGTAAAGGCACTACCACTGCACCACAAGAGTGCCTAATTTACCTGCTGTAATTTTCTTCTAAATTTAACTCATCAGACAAGCTCATTAGAAATGAGCTAAGGGAAATGTAGCTCTTAAAGTGCACTGTTGTTATTGAAAATGACCGCTATTGTAGCCCAGAGATTAGACCAATGTTTCCCAAACCTTCTATTGTTGTGACCCTGTTTTGTTGCTTGAGTGTCGTCTAGACACCAGACCTGTGAGATTTAGTGGATCAAAGACACCAGACCGGTGATAGTGCATGGGGTGAACTACCAGATCAGTGAAAGTGACTTGATGTGATGGTGTTGGTGGTGGTAGTGGTTATGGGTGGTAGGGAAGCTACAGACATGGCAGAGCAATGTAGTCAAAGCCAGACCTGGAAGGATGGGATTGGGAAGGAGGTAAAGCACCTGTGTTGGTGGCAGAGGCAAACATATTAAATTCATGAGGTTTTTAAGTAAAAGCAAACACATTCCCATTGGGGTTTTAGGACAAGTTTTAACCTGGCAAGATTAGACAGTTGCGTTGTACCAAATCTTATGAAAAAGGCAACCTTTAAAGGGTCCTTTGTAGATATATGCACTTGGTCAGAGCTCCACAGAATCTTCATCTGCATCAGAGTCCTCCAACACTGGCTCAATTCACCATTTTGGTAGCCCTGGATTAGGCTATGGGCATTTTAAAACTTCTACAGATTTTTTTAAATAAGATCTGTTCTCTGGGAGGTGGAAGATGCAAATTCTTTCCTAACCTTTCTGGCACCTTTCAAACTTGTAACCACTACCATCGAGAGGGACAAAGGCTTCAAATACATGGGAGCACCAACATCTCGAAGTTCCCTTCCAAGCCCCTCAACATCCTGACTTGGAAATATATCATAGTTCCTTTAGTGTCCTCAAGTCAAAACCCTAGAACTTCATCCTTAATTGTGTTGTGGGTGTATCTACACCAAATGAACTCCAGTGGTTCAATATTGCAGCTCACTACCACTTTATCCAGGGCAGTTAGGTATGGTCAATAAATAGTGGCTAAACCCATGATGCCCACATCCTGAGAATAAATTAAAAGAAGACAAGGTTACCTTGAGAAGCTCAACAGCATTTTTGGCTGGGATAGTCATAATCTTTTCATTCATTCATGGTATGTATGTATCACTGGCTTGGACCAACATTTATTGCCCGGCCCTAATTTCTGTTTGAAATGACTGGCTTTCAAGGGTCATTGCAAGTCAATTGCCTTACTGTGAGTCTGAAGTCAGATGTAGGCCAGCTTTCTTTCCATAAAGGGCATCAGTAAACCAGATGTGCTTTTACAACAATTGACAATGATTGCATGATCACCATTAGGCTAGCTTTAAATATCATGTCCCCAGAGCTATTAGTCTAGGTCTCCAGAGTACTAGACCAGTGACAATACCACTATGCCACCACATTCCATTGAAAGTAGAGCAAGATTCTAATTGTCATGATGACAGAGGAACCCAAAGTACTTGCAGACATATTACACTTTTAATTACAGCATATGTTACAACATACAATTGTGGATATAAATTCAGTTGTCTAGGAAGAGTGGCCCTGGAATGTCACATCTGATGAATGTCAAGGAAATTTCAAAGGGATGGATATAAAAGGGGAGAAATACCTACCAACTGAACTATAATTACTGGGATTTAGCTCAGATTGTAAACATGATTGGAGAAAAGACAGCAGTGATATGTGAAAGATATGTCCCCTTTCAAGAATACACGGGAAAATGGGTTAAAAGGCAGTTTAACCCTAGTCCCTGTGTGTTAGTGGAAGCAGGTATGCTAGTGAGTTGAGATTTTCATGTAAGATGTGGACTGGGGTGCTTGAGGATACCACCCATTTAGTTCATATGCAAGCATACTGTGAAGTCAAGTGCAAAGAACCATCCAGTAGTCACCCCTGTGTTGAAGGCAAAATGGTTCCTCACTTTGAGGCCTCAATGCCAGATAGCCTTTTTGTAAAAGGAAACAATTAGAATGTCTTGTTATGAATTCTGTCAGCCAAACACCTTCAAATGAAAACAGGGCAAAAGTATTTCAATAACCTGCAAAACTGAAAATCTCCTAATTGACTGTCTAGCTATCAATATACCACTATCTACACTTCATGAGTGACCCATAGTGACTTTTCTGTGCATCTTTTAAAGTCTACTTTTTTAGTCTCATTTCTCTAATCTGTGTATCCGTGCTGTGTTGTTATTTCTTCTCACATTTAGTAATTAATGACCTCACTGTTTTCTTAACTCAAGAAAGCTTGGTTAAATGATTCCTCTTAAAACATAAATTCACTTTGGTCTCAAAGAAAAGCATCCATAACAATAGAGATCCTTTGTACATTAACCTTGTTATAGCCAATAAAGTGAGCGGATGTGTAATGAGGGAGAGCCAGTTTATCCTTCCTCACCTGGGAGTGTGATAGTTTGGGATGTCCCATCTGAAAATGTAATGACTTGGGGAACCTCATCTGGGATCATGTAACATATTTAACCAGGTATAGATCGTCCCATTTGTACAAAAACACAGCAAATCTGGTGTATATAAATAATATACAATTTTTCATAATAATGAAAGTATGTGCACTAATCACTAGAATGTTCTTCCTTCCTTTTTAGGGAACTGTTTAAGATTATATAAATGTAGTTGCAATTGGAAAAGTTCTGAGTTCGGATTGTGTGGTGGATTGGTTTAACGTACTGTATTTCAATTCTTGAACCTGGAATTGCATCCAACTCAGTTGGGATGCTGTCTTCTTTCTCTAATAAATTCTAAGGGTTTTACGCAAGAAAAAGTCTGAACAGAATGAACTTGATTCTTTATGAACATATAACCACAGACAAAACTACCAGTTATTATGCACCAAATTCAGAATTTCCCTGAAGCATCTCAAGGATTTCTGGTATAGAGAACTGAATGTATGACATTGTTCGAGTAGGAGCTAAAGAGCACATCTCTGTAAGCCTAACTCATGAGGCACCTGACCTTTGGCTTCAGAATCCTTCCTTCGTTGTCAAATGCGACTCAGAGAAGCCCATGTTTTGGGACCATTAATCTAGCTGTAATGTTCCTCAGATTAGCCAGGTAGATTAGAGGGTAGTTCTTGAAACTGGAAGCAGGTGTTGACTATATAATATGAGAAAAAAATCAAGATGGAGTAAACCATCTTTTAAATTTTCCATTTTAAGAAAATGACCTTAGCAACCAGGGGACACCATTTGCACAAAGATGGCTTAAGGCTGCAGGTGAAACCAGACAGGTAGGGAGGGCAGCTAATCCGTTCCCTGACGTCACTTGGGACTTGCAAGCTAATTGCAAATTCCACTCAGCCTGTAAGGTTTGGCCTTTTAACGAGACCTATTGTCCAGTTACCACCATCGGGCATGTAGTCCTGTCCCACAGCCTCCTCCTCTGGTCCTACCTTTAAAAAACACCCTTGGGGTGGAATGGAGCCAAGAAACAGGAATACAGGCAAGGGACATGAATTAATGCTTTCACCTGCCTCCCTTCTTGCCCCTATTTGGGCCTAAAAATTTAGCCTTTGGAACATAGTGTTAGCATCAAAGGCATCAAAGGGCATATAAAGCTGGTGCAACTCACAATTGCTCCTCTGATGCTGGGGCAGCTGCACTCCATGATAACGAATATGTCTGTGGAAATCCCAAACACTTTGTTCATGATGGACTGAGAGTGCCAAGGTTATTAGGAACTCTATTATAGTGCACCACCAAATGCTGGTGACTATCCTTCAAATGCCTACTTTTTTTTCCAGTTAAACACTTCGAGGTAAAAGGCCCTCTTTATCAAGAATTGACATTTCAGAAGTCAATGCCAGGTCCATAGCTGGTTCTGTTATGTGTAGAGAATCACACAGGAGTAAAATATTTATAAATTAAAGTGTGCCTTTTTCTGTAATTGAAGCATGTTTGAAAATAGTATTCACTGCATGAAAAGCTATTCAGGTACTTAGGTACATTGTCTTTGATTGTGTGCAACAAATTGGGGAGATCTGTGATAAACGTCATCTACAATGAGTTTATATGGGGCCCTAGTGTCCAAAGCATGAAAGTGCTTTCAATGCCTCCTTTTACATTATAGGCTCTCAATGTCTTTTTATGGAAAAGTGTTCCATTTCTGTTTGCATTTTATTAAAAGTCTTGTGCATACAGTGCATACTTTCTCTCCTGTCTCCAAATTACTTGCACTGTCAATTTGTTTTGCAAACACCATTATTGTGTAGCAATGTATCTTTCAACTTGCTCAACTACGTTATGGGACACGTCTGAGACGTACCATATTCCTATGAGTGGCGTTTAGTTCCTGTTACTTCCCAATCACACATTTTTTGATAATATTCTTACTGTTAAGAAACACTACTTTTATATATTCAATGCAAGCAATGCCACACCACATCTGTTAATATTTTGTTTTACACACTAGCTAAATTAAACTACACAGAGATGAGAACTGGAAGTGAAAAATAATTTGCTGGAATATTGCTCTGTAACTGATGATCTCAGGAGCTGTCAGATGAGGTATTAAGTAGCTAACTATTCGAACTGTCACTCCACTTCATTGCAGGAAACCTGAACTTGAATTTGGTTCAGAGAATAGAGATGGGGATCTTGGTGATGGTTGCCAAGTCATGGAGAGACAGTTCCCAAAGGGGCTGGGTCAGAATCACAAATTTTCTCGAATTAATTATTTCATTTAACCAGTTGAAATTCTGGCAATAATGTGTCAAGACAGGAGAGGCATGGTTAGTTCAGTGTATGAGCTGAAACATTTTTTGTGTGGTACTATTGTAAATCAGAAAACGTTTAATCTTCTGCCATTCACATTTAATAAGTACCAAGTGATATCACAATTCAGATACCAGCTGCAGTAGAAAATTACAGGCATGCAATACCTGTGAGAGGATCTTTTGACCCATCCTGCTAGGCATGTAATTCTTCTGACGTTTAAAGTCCCATCCTTCCTACAAAAAGTGGTTAAACTTGTGATATATCTTGTTTTTGTTGGAATTGTCAACAGATCGCCAATGATATTGCTCTTGATGAGTCCATTGACATTGCTTTTCAGTCACAGGTATTATCAGTAAACATAATCAGGAAAGTGTCACAGGGAAAGTGTTACAAGTGTCATACATAAAAAATTGCTGTTTGCAGATGGAACCTATCAAACTTCCGGAGGTGGTTTTACAGATGGATGAAGGAGTAAATTTGGATAAGTGTATGAGAATTCATCTCAGTGACACGTGTTGCCTCTGTAGCCTTTAGTAATTACCAAGTAGACAACAGTCATCAACCTACCTCCTCTGAAGTGAGATTTTGGTAGCATTGAAGTGTGAAACCAGAAGTGTGTAATTTTTCCAAAGCAGTCTGAACTTTGAGGATTTGTTTGGATAGCAGGGTACACCTTTGGAGTGGTAAGCCACCCCTTTGGATTTACCCCTGGGACACACTTGAGTAAGTCCAGTGCCTTTGGAATTGTTAAAAGTAGGCATGGCTGTGTGTAAAAAAAAATGTGTAAACCAATTACTGCAAGGTCATTAGAACTGTCAATGGAGATGTCAAAATTAACTGCCAAAACTATGATCTGCCAGAGGGACCTGTCAAGTGTCAACAAGCCTGTCAAGAGAACCTGCTGAAAGTGCATGTTGAAGGGAGCTGTCAAGGCATTTAAAAATTCTGCCCTTTGAATCTTAGAGAGAAAAAGTGGTCTGCAGTCTTTATTGGCCCTTGCTAATTGGCTCTGTCAGTTGGCATAATCCTGAGCTTTTCCATTACTGGATTAGTACTGCATAGCTGATTTTATAACCATCCACAATCATAGTAGGGTGCTTGACAGTATGCTGTTCGATTGACAGCTACAAGTGGTTATAAATTTCAACACTTATTGTTCTAAAAAGTTGTACACTTGAATGAATATTTCTTGTTATAAAGCTTTATTTGACTGAAGGATGCCAATATAGTAAATACGTTTTCATGAAAGAATTAAAGAAAATATTGGGTTAGCAATAGACACTTAAATAAAATTTACTACAGTTATATCCCATCTCTGTGTGAATCCTGAGGCATGCTAATTGTGGATACTAGATGAAATAACGTGGTAGGTGTTAAGGAACAAAGTGGTGGGTAGGAGCCATGGTTTGGTGCTAACTTTTCATTGGGACTATAACGGGCCATGGGAGTAGATCAGGAGCATAGGTTGGCATGGACAGTGGTGGGAAGAGGGAAATAGGTTGTATGGAGGGTCTGAGGAGCCATGGGTGGGGGTGAAGGGGCTTAGTTTAGCATGGAGGGGACAAGGGACCACAGGGGATGTTTGAAAGGACATGTGAGGGACATAGGACTTTAGACTCCATGGAGAGGAGGCAGTGTAGGGATTTAAGGTGATGTATGTAGGCATGGATGAAGCATGGGGCGTGTTTTGGGTTTATGGGAGTTGGGTGTTTCAGGGCAGGGCTAGAGGAGTGTTTGATTGTTAAAAAATCTTTAAACATTGGACACAGTGTCAGGTCCCTGATGCAGGTCTTCCATCTTCAGGCAACCACCTCCTCGGTTCTTCCAAGGCCAGGAACTCCCCCAGTTCTGTGCATCTAACCTGGCAGCAAACATCTCAGCCTTACAGCTGATAGATTTATGACCTTCATTTGAGCTTTCAAAATAAATCATTTGAAATCTGGAATTCTCCCTTTTGCCCAGAAAAGGTTTGTCAATTGAAAATTTCAACATCAACAAATTTCTCTTTTGGTCAAATAATTGAAGATACAAATTAATCATGACCAAATTAAATAAGAGAACGCAATGTAAGGGTCAAATGAATTACTCATATTCTCATGTTCCCAGAGTTAGTTCCTTTTTCTTTATCTGTTTTGTCTTCAAGTTATAGAACATAAAACCAATCGCTTCCGCCTGCCCTTGGTCCATATCCCTCCATTCCTTACAAATTCATGTGCTTATCTAAAAGTCCCTTAAATGACGCTGTCGTACCTGCCTCCATCACCATCCCTAGCACTGTGTTCCAGACTCCTATCACTCTCTGTGCAAAGAACTTGCCCTCACCTCTCCTTTGAACTTCCCCCTCCTTTCACCTTAAATGCATAATCTTAATATTAAACATTTCAACTCTGGAAAAAAGATTCTGACCATCAACCTTATCTATGTCTCTCATAGTTTTATAGACTTCTATCAAGTCTCCCCTCAGCCTCTGATGCTCCAATTTGTATTTCCCTTTGGACTTGCTTAGCTAAAGATAGTGACTAATTTTTGAGTAGAGTTCCAAGTGCATGGATATCTCTCCAAGTTGCTCGCAACCTTGATTTGACAGTGGCCACCAGTGAGAGGGTCATCCAAATGAATCTGATCACATTCCTAAGCATTGTCCAACCTGAGAGGCTTTAAATAAGAGTTGAAGGCTAATGGCTTGGAATATGCACTTTACATGAAGAATACTTTCCTACCACTGGGAACACAAACGTCATTTATGAACAGCCTACTGGCATTCTGACTAACTGTACAGAGCGCCTGCATCTTAGCACTCCGATTGCTCCTGGCCATTTAAAGAAACATTTTGCATTAACTTTGCAAGGCCTCATCTATCTCCCAGTCAGCCACAGGTCAGCTTCAGGTTTGATGCAGTGAATCCCTGTTCAGGTGAATTGAAAATTGAATCTATGTTCTTTTGATGCAATCAGACCTAATTTGCATGAATTGATGATGTCTCCTCTGACCTGTAATTTTTGCCGACAGGTTAAAATGGGAAGTTGCATAGAAGGATCAAGCTTCCGTCAGGTGAGTAACTTGCTCACCCACTACTATTTTTGTCCAGGAGTAAGGTTAAAATTGAGTCCTTTGATCAAGTTCAAAAATATGCCATATCATATTCCGCTTTGGGAGCCTACAACCCAATGGTCTCAATGTGGACTTTACCAGTTTCAAAATCAGCCCATCCCCAGCCTCATCCCATGACCAATCTTCCCTCTCATCCCCGCCTCCTTGACCTGACACAACCTGTCCATCTTCTCTCCCACCTATCCGCTCCTCCCACTCACTGACCAATCCCCACCACTGCCTACCTGCACTCACCTGTCACCATCCTACCTACCTTCCCCAGCCCCACCCC
>NC_063342.1:20911140-20952637 GCF_021869965.1 Rhincodon typus | reverse complement strand
TCCCCATTTCTGAAGAAGGGTCCCGACCCAAAACGTTAGCTTTCCTGCTCCTCTGATGCTGCCTGGCCTGCTGTGTTCCTTCAGCTTCAAACTGTGTTATCTCTGACTCCAGCATTGGCATCTGTGCTTAAAGTTGTGTTTATATTATGTTTTTCCATGCACTGTTCTAAGAGTTTCATTTGATGTAAAGGTTTTCCACCAATTTTCTAAGTGACAGGTAAAAACATTTGACTGAAAGCTGTTAGTTTGAACAAATTGAAACTATATTGAGACTGCAGAACAGGAGATAATGTTACTGGAAGTTTAATGCTGGAGATATGGAGAGTGAATCAGTAACAAAACATTGTTACTCTGGGATAAATGTCCTGTGATGAAGTTTGTTTCTTCCTGTTAACCATGTCCTGAAACAAATTTATAACGCTGATCTATAAAACGTATCTATGTTAAATCCAATTTAAACAAACTAAGCTTGACTGCTATTCGAAGCTGGAAATCGGATTGTTGCTTTTAGTGGTGTCTAAACTATGATATGGGCGCAGGGAAGCTGGGTGGTCATGGCACACATTTTGATATTTTCTTTGCCTTCAATGAAGTTTATGGAAAGTATGAATAAACAAATGCATCCGTGTCGTAATATGTAAAGTGGGGGTGGTGGGGGAATTATATTTCAGAAAAAACAGACTTCGGTGTTAGTTTATATTTTAGAAATTTCAAGATGATCTTAAAGGTTGGTTGACGCCATAAAATTACTGGACAGGTGCCAATCTTAGCTGGGTAACCCGTTTAACCCGAGGTATCACGGGACGTCCATACAACCATTTATAACATTCAAACAGAAAATGTTGGAGAAACTCAGTGGGTCTGTGGACAAAGGAACAGAGTTAACATTTTGAGACTGGTATGACTTTTTTTCAAAACAGGCACCATAACTCATTTTATCTCAAGGGGATAACAACTTTTCCATTCACTGTCCCTTGAGTTAATGGCTATCTGACTTTGTAATTTAGTTTGGAACACTTGAAGAGATTGAAGTTAGTTTAATCTTAAATAGTTAGAAGGTAACTCCTGATTAGGTTCACAAAGAAACCAAACACGTAGCTTGAAAAGCAATTGCAGTCACTGGAGGAAGTAGTCAGTTATAGATTCCAATGTCCTTCCTTCCATCTAAAAATATAAGAATGACGCAGTCTCAATTATTTTGCAATTGAAAGATTTGACAAATGGATCTGCATGTCTCAAAAATATGCACAGCATCTAAGTTCCAATTGATCCTAAATTTCAAAATCAATACAGCTTAATATTTCATCAGCAATCATGTGTTTGAAAATCAATTGTACCAGTGTAGGTGAAGTTGGACTGCAAGCACTACATGAAGGAAAAGTTTTCTAATGAGATATTTAGAGACTAGCAATAGACTACCGTGGAGACACAGAATAAACATTGTGTCCTGAGTTTCCCTTAATAGAATACCAAATACCTTATCAAAGACGGAAACTAATATGAGACAGAAGATGTTTCAGACTATTTCTTCCTCTTGTAATCCAGGCTTAAAAAATGCAGGTTTTAATTTTTTTATTAAATCAAATTAATTATGAATTGTGAATATTTAACCAGAATGTCAAGGTGCCTGGGATGTCAGTGGAGAGTAAAATTGAAAGACAAAGTTAGAAAATTTATTATATTTCTGAAAAAGCTACACACTTTGGTGCCAAATCCTGAACCAAGCATTCAAAATATACATTGCCATTGATGTACACCACAAATAGTATCAATGTTTTGTTAAAAATAGGGTCATCTAAAGTGAAGGGAGGTGATTGTATTTTTTATACTGTTTCTGCATTAAATTATATGATTTAGCATTCTTTCCAGAAGCTCTCGATTTTACAAGTTCTTGACATTTGGATATGTTAAAATTAATCAGCCAACATTATAAAGAAAAAATGAAATAATTACAGAGAGACATTTCTACTTGTTGGTAGTAGTAGATGGAAACCATGGATCAGCGGTTGGGAATTCAGAAGAAACCTAGTTACCAAGAGAGTGGTTAGAATGTGGAACCCATAAAAGTCTGAATCCATCACCATCCTGATTACTTGCCTTCCTGAACAGTAAGAAAAATGGATGCTTTCTTGATAGGGAAACAAAGGTGACTTGCGTGTTGGCTTTGGGCGGGGTTTGTGGACATGTGCTCCATTTGCCCGATCTGTGGGCAATCAGGGCAAGGGTAAGGAATAGTGTGGTGGCTGCTGAAAGTCAACATCTCTGCATTTATTTGTGACTCCCTGATCTTTCTCTCCCCAGGATCCTCACCCCAGAAATCCACCCAAAAAGAAAACACAGGTGCAAGCTGTTCATGGCTGCGTATCCTGGGCCTCCAGTGATGCTGTCCAGCTCCCTGAGACTGACACTCTTTAATTGGCAAGTACCATCAGGCCAGTAGAGGCCTTCTCTGTCACAGGGCCTGAGTGTTTGAGAATCTTGTTGGATAACACTTAAGTGCTGAATTGGCACTTGATCAAGCCAGTTTTCAGCTTTCTCATGGTTGGACGATTGTGTGTGTGTATGTGTGTGAGTGTGAGAGTATTAATTGCCTATGGCATTGCCTTCCTTCCCTTGAATAGGAGTCAAAACTAAGGCTTTACCTCTCAGGTGCTCCCATGGCTTCCTGTTGTTCCGATCCCTGCTCCTCCTTTTCCTTTAGCATACAGTGATATGAAGCAATGACAAGACACTGTACTTTGACTGATTCTCTTTAGCTATCTCTTGTTCGCTCCCCCATTCTGCTGGCTCTCTTTCATTTCACTGCAGTTTCTTTTGTTGCAAAATTAGTAAGATGGGCAAACCGGATGAATCCCAAATAGTTTGCATGCTTATTCCTTCTTACCAAGTACTTAAAACACTTTAGATGTTTTGTTTGTTGATATCTGTTATGTCAAACCACTCCCATAAACAATTCAACGAGAGGAGCAACGAGCCATTTTGTACCCTTCCGAAGTGAACATTGATCAAACCCGAAGCTAAATGATGACTGTAATAGACTAGTTGAGAAAAATGAAAAGATGGCACAACCAGGCACAATCTTATTCTCCCTTCTGTTTATAAAGGCATATTGAAGTGTCCCTATCAATACTATGGCTGCAAGGAGTTAACTTAGGGCAGACCAGATAGTTGAACCTTGCAAATTTTAATCTTTATGATAAAATGGTCTATTTCAGACTGAATCAACAGGACAGCCCATATAGCATTCATTTTGTAATGGTCAAGTATGTACAGGCCTAATTTTCTTTCTTGTATTTTCTTTACTAACTTAACCCTATATTTAAAGACATACAAAAAATTTTCAACTAGAAATTGTTTG
Organism: Rhincodon typus; assembly: GCF_021869965.1. Lineage (NCBI taxonomy): Eukaryota > Metazoa > Chordata > Chondrichthyes > Orectolobiformes > Rhincodontidae > Rhincodon > Rhincodon typus. The sequence continues at coordinate 20,949,279 of NC_063342.1, read as the reverse complement.
GACACAGACTGTTAGAGAAATTGTTGTGTTTAGGTTCAGGACTGTAGTTGCACTCTCATTGTTTGGTGTAGGAGAAATGGATATTGATTCATGGGGCACTGGCGTCCCAGAACTGATAAAAGAGAGAGCTGTTTTGTCAGGACAGATTTCATTTGAACCATACTAGAACCAGTGTCCTGGTGCATTGTACAACTTGGGCTGGAGATAGATCTTTAAACTGATTAGTGGGGGAAGGGTTCAATTGAAGGGATGTTTGAAAAATCATAAAGAAACAAGAGCAGCGGTGCAAGTTAATGAAGAGGCAAATAATAATCAAAGTGCAACAGAGAAGGGTAGAAAATATACACAGGAGTGTGACAGAAATTAGAACTAGAATAAATAATAATGGTAAAAAAAATGCTTAAAACACTTAATCTAAATACAAACAGCATTTGTAACAAGACAGATGAGCTGACAGCTCAAGTGAAAATAAATGAAAATGACTTGATAGCTGCATGATGACCAAAACTGAGAACTCAATATCCAAATATACAAACTCATCTCTAAACTCTCTAAATTCTAAACTCCATGAACTAGGTCTTGGCTCCCCGCTCTGTAAATAGATCCTCAACTTCCTGACCTATAGACTGCAATCAATAAGAATAGGCGATAACACCTCCTCAACCGTAATCCTCAACACCAGTGCTCTGCAAGGCTGCGTACTTAGCCCCCTACTATACTCCTTAAACATACATGACTGTGTGGCCAAATTCTGCCCCAACTCCATTTTCAAGTTTGCTGATGACACCACCGATATAGGTTGGATCTCAAACAATGACAAGGCAGAACACAGGAAAGAGATTGAGTGCTCAGTGGCATGGTGAATCGACAACAATCTCTCCATTAACATCAGCAAAATGCAGGAGCTGGTCATTGACTTCAGAAAGCGGAGTGGAGGGCATGCCCCTGTCTGCATCGATGGCGCTCAGGTAGAGATGGTCAAAAGATGTTGGGAGTGATGATCACCAACAATCTGTCCTGGCCCACCCATGTCAACACAATGGTCAAGAAAGCAATACAACATTTCCACTTCCTCAGAAGGCTTAGGAAATTTGGCATGTCCACAATGATTCTTACCAATTTTTTTAGATGCACCGTAGAAAGCATCCTATCTGGATGCAACACAGCATGGTATGGCAACTGCTCTTCCCAAAACCACAAGAAACTACAGACAGTCCAGTCCATCCATTGACTCCAACAATTTACCCGCTGCCTCGAGAAAGCAGCTAACATAATCAAGGATCCTTCCCACCCCAGTTATACTCTCTTCCATCAGGCAGAATATACTTATGAACAGATTGAAGAACAGCTTCTTCCCCACTGTTATCAGACTTTTGAACGGACTTCTCAAATGTTAATTCTGATCTCTCTCTCTGCATCTTCTCTGTGGCTGTAACACTGTATTCTGCACCCTGTCTTGCTCCCCTGATGCTCTTTGTATAGTTCAATCTGTCTGTATAGCATATAAAGCAACATTTTTCACTGTATCTCAATATATGTGACAACAATCAATCAAACAATCAATTGATCAATCAACCAAAGATATATGACATTCTGGAAGAATAGATGAAAAGAAAGAGGAGGTGGAGTAGTGTTAATAAGGGAAGGTATTAGTGCAGTGCTATATAGTGATATAGGTGCAATAGATCGTGCTATGGAATTAATTTTGTTGGAAATAAGGAATAGCAGGGGATAGAAGTCATGTGCGGGAGTCATCTATAGGCCCCCAAAGATCTGCCTGACTGTCAGAAAAAGTATAAATCAAGAAATAATGGAGGCATATAAGAAGGGCATTACAGTTATGGCATTTTAGTTGATTTTAATCCGCATGTTGACTTGGTGAATCAAATGGGGAGAGTCAAATGGAAGATAAATTTGTAGAATGCATCAGGGATTTTTGTTTAGAGCAGTACAATGCAGAGCCCAACCAGAACTGATCTAGTAATATGTAATGAAGTAGGAACAATCAACAATCTCATAATTAAGGATCCTCTGCGGCCAGCAATCACAACAGGCAGAATTTCAAATTCAGTTTGCGGGAGAGTCATTCTGGTTTCAAACCAGTGCCCTCAACTTAAACAAGAACAATCACAGAGTTATGTAGAAAGAGTGCTCTAAAGTTGGTGGGAAAATAGACTAAGGGAAAAAGTCAGTGATTGAGCAGTGGCAGACAATTAAGTAGTTATTTCTAATACTCAGCAAAAATATATTCCAGACAAAAAGAAGGACTGGATAAGAAAGGTAAACCGCCTGTGGTTACCAGGGGTGATCAAAGAGAGTGTCCAATCGAAAAACATATAGTGCGACTCAAACTATTGGTAAGGCAAAAGGTTGCAATTTTTTTTTTGCGAAGCTGCCATGATTAGCTAAAAAGTTAATAAAGAGGGACAAAATTGATTATGAAATTAATTTGGCAAGACATATAAAAACAAAAGTGCAAGCTCCTACAGATAGATAAAAAGAGAGTAGCTAAAGTAAATGTGTGTCACTTGGGGGATGCAACTGGTGAATTTATAACAGGGAACAGAGAAGTTAATTTAAACCAATATTTTGCATCAATCTTCAAGGTGGAGGACACCATAAACATTCCAAAACTAATAGATAAGCAAGATGCTAAACTAATGCAACTAAAAACAGGCAAGTCGCCAAGACCTAATGGTCTAAGTCTAAGGATTTAAAAGGAAGTTGCTACAGAGGTAGTGCAGGCTTTGGTTGAAATATTCCAGAACTCGTCAGATTCTGGGAGTGTTCCAGCAGATTGGAACACCTCTAATGTGATGCCCCTGTATAAGAAGAGGGAGTGAGAGATAGCAGGAAATGGTAGGTTAGTTAACACCATAACTGTTGTTGGGAAAATGCCAGAGAAGGAAGAAATAGCAGGACATATAATAAAGCTTAATGCAGACAGAGTCAGTGTGATTTTATGAGATAGAAATCATGTTTGAGCAATTTGCTAGAATTCAATGAGGATATAACTAAGTTGGTAAAGGGAAACCAGTTGAGACAATATATTTGGATTTCTAGATGGCATGCAATAAGGTGACACACAAAAGGCTATTGCACAAAATAGGAGCTCATGGTATTGGAGCAATATATAATCATGGATTGAAAAGCAGTTAGCTACCGAAGACAGAGTTGGAATTAATAGCTCTTCTTCAGATTAGAAAGATGTAACTAATGGAGCGTCACAAGGATCAGTTCTAGTTTTGAATTCCTATCAATAATAAAAGATTTAAGATGAGAAACTGCTATCTTTAACATTTGTAACTTTGCCTGGTTTGTTCCTTCTTGGGCTTTTTAAAAACATGTTTGTGAACCCCCATAAATGGTATTAACAAATGTGTCAAAATAACATACAAAGGACTTTCATTGCAGCTTTCTTGTAAATAGATTGAGCAATTTCACCTCAGGAGGAAGGTACAAAATTCCAGATTTTCTGATCCTCGGAAAGAATGAATTAATAGAGGTCATTTCTTGGAGTGATGTATATGATCCTTGTCATGATTTTCATCCTTATTGGATTGTCATGAATATGATTCTCTATGCCCTCTCTCACACACAGCCCACTGTCTCCCCCACACATGTATGTTCCCTAGACTGGGCATGTATCCACACTCCACTCACATACAATGGCTCCAACAAGGTGTATTTAAACCATCCCCAGTCCCTACATGCACAAAGGACATTGGATATAAAACCATCTCAATGCACACACGTTCTCTCACAGGACTGGATATAAGTTTTACCTCAGTTGAGACATGAGCAATTGAATAGTATTTGCCAATCCAAATTATCCTTCCAATTATGATCAGACAGGTGGCAGTCAATAAATCCAGGTAATGCTAGTAACTGGCTGCATTTTTGGAGGATATTAAAAAGCAGATTACATATTGATAAGCGGTAGGCTCGGGACAAAAGTAAAATGAGTTTAATTAGAATAACTTTTGCTCTTCAGTTAGGTCTTTAAGTCAATGTTGACCTTTGATGAGAAGACTGTGCTTTTACATGTAGGACCTGCACTTGAATTCAGTACCAAATCTTCCCTTCTATGAAAATGATCATGGATGCAGTGTGATATAGGGCAGTTGTAGATGTGAGTCTATAGTAGAAAACTGACCAAATTGACTTCATTAACCCTGTATGTAATATGAGGTGATGATAACATTTGTTGCAGATGTAATATGTTGCAAGAAACTTGAGAGTGTTGAGAAATGAGGTCATAACTGCTGTACATATTGATAATAAAATAGATTCTGCTTTATTTTGCAAATCTCATCAAATCATTTACACCAAAGAAGCAGCTAACTGTGTTAATTTCATGAGTTAAACCAGTTCACCTTAGCTAAACTTATTGTAGTACAGGCAGAAACCTTCACCAAAAATTCTTCCACACCTCTGTATACTTCAAAACAGATACAAAGATGCAGATAAAAGCAGACATTTAGCTTGCAAGGTCAGTTTTTTTTCCCATATGAGCTAAATGTTACGTTGTTTCATTTTGTATATGAGGCAAAGAACTGTTTTCTTTAATTTACTGTATTTCCTCAAATAGAGAGGTCTAAATAGAAGCAGGGTTTTGGTTTATATGAGCATTTCAGGATCTTTTGGAACAAAGATGCGCATTTTAGGTGGATTTGCCATGCTAAATTGCCCGTAGTGTCCAGGAATGTATAGGTTAGGTGGATTAGCCACAGGAAATACAAGGATAGGGTGAGCCTGGGTGGGATGTGATTCAGAGAGTCTGTGTGGACTTGTAATGCCAAATGGCCTGTTTCCATCCTGTAGGGATTCTATTCTATGAATAAAATATTGTGAAATTACCTACCTGTTTCTGATGTTTTAATTTTGTGATGCCTTCACTGGACATAACTTCTTTTGACTTATCGGTTGGAAAAAGAAACCTTTTTATCTGACTTTAATGGGGTTAGCAGTTGGGACTAAACTCAGCATAGAATCATTCCAGAATTACTGTTGGTGATTTTAACACTGAATTAATCCAGGGTACCAACTAATTTCTTTTCATTTTATTTACACATCTAGGAATATAACATTTGAAGGAATGTAAAATTTAGAGTTTGTACATCATTATGTAACTTCCAAGGCATTACATTTTAATCCAATCAAGGTGATTATACAGTCTGAAAAGGCAAGGTAATCTTCATGCAAAAAAGAAATAACTTACTCAAAAGCAAGTTGAATGGTGTAATCGAGACTTATTTGTGGACCCAAATGGTGGACACAAACACCATTTTGGTTTCACCATCCATGGTGGATGTTTCTGAAGGTCATCAACCAAACATCATCTTCACAGTGAGGTGACTGTGTCTGGGGAATTAAGGGATGAGAGCATATAACTGAGGGACCTAAAGGTCAGCTAGGATCTCGGAAGACCCTGAGTGGCAATAGGCCTGTGTCCCTGACGCCAGGCTGGAAGACAGCAATATGAATCTTGACGAACAAACACTGCAGAGGATTGATGGCAGTCAGTGTATGAAATGTCATATCGCATAGTCCGAGAAGGACCACATGCCAGTGATAAAGTGAGATTGGTTAGTTCTGTCAAAAATACATCATAGCCTTATTATTGACCACACTAGACGGTATTGATTGAACTGCCAGGCTTATCGTATTACACAATTATGATATTAGATTTGCATTTTTAATTCCTTTAGAAGAAATTGGCCACAGACAATTACAGGTAAAATATTAAGATAGATCCTGTCTTTCTAAAGAAAACTAGGGCTTTTAGTAATATGTTGTCAATGTCAAAGAAAAAAGGCTTATGGAAAAAGGACAAGGAAACAATGGAATTCTAAAAGCAATAAGCACTAAAGGCTTTGATCTGAACATCATTCTCCTGGGGAGAATAAGGCCATGCAGGCTGACCCTTGACCTTGGCTAGTGATGGGAAAACAGATTATGTCTGGATTTTCTTTCTAAGGAGCAAGCTCATAGCGATATGTGATCTGCAAACCAACTGCTGGAGTCTGTGGTAAGGTTAAGAAACTCAATGTATATTGTTGTATCTTGCAGGATATGGACATAAAAAGAGATTCAAAAATGTTCCTTTATTGCCATTATATAACTGAGCTTTTGCCAGCCAAAGTTTTAATAGTTGCACAAAGTCCAAAAGCTCTTAATTCAGATGAGATTTTATAGAGGAAATTGAGAAGAAAACTTTGTAAATATTTGTGGCAGTGTTAATGGCAGATTATTTAATAGAAGATACTTTTTTTAAAAAGGTGAAATGATGGAATTTTGCGTAGGATAACACCAAAAAAGTTGATATTTTAACAGTGAAATAGTGATCTTTTTCAGAGGTAACATTTCATACAACTGGAAAGGATTAGTTTTACAAAAATGTATAAAAGCATTACACCAGCAGAAGTTTGGAAGACCTAGTTGCCAAAGTTTAGAAACTTCCATCAGCAAGTTGTTTTCAATTTAACTCAGCATGCAAACAGTTTCTGTAACTTCTCAGTACTGACACCTGAAGGAGTGAGACTCCAAAAGCTTGTGTCATCAAATAAACCTGTTGGACTATAACCTGGTGTCATGTGATTTTTGACCTCCTCAGTATCTTAGCATCTAATAGTTAACATAGCCTAATTGTCTGCTTTGGTTGCATTAGTGGTAATTGTTACATTCTTTAACTTTTCATACTTAAACGATAGAAGAGATTTCCAGGCATCACTTATCTATTGTCCCACTAAAGTATCGGCATTGTGTATGTAGTGGAAGAAAAACTCAATTACAGAGAATGGTAGAGAAACTCAGTAGGTCTGACACCACCCGTGGAGAGAGATAGAGTTTACATTTTGAAGTCTGATGTGACTATTTTTCAGAATGACTCAGATAGGATAGATACCTCACGGATAGTATACAAATGGATGTACAGACATGTTTCAGAGTGTAAATGACCATGTTATTTTTTTCTAGAGAGTAAACTGCACTTTATTTGTGGACTGTAGAGTTAAAAAAAAGGGAGAAGGTACTTCTTTAAACCAAGGAAACTGTGGAACAAGATTGTTGCAGTTTCAAAAACAAGTTACTGAAACACGTTGTGAGTTGTATGTACAATTTTGCCTTATCCAAGCAAAGACAGAGAATTCCAAATGGAATGGCATCACCTTTGTGTGTTCAGGACAATTTTGTCCAGTGACAGACTCATGATTTTTTTTAATCAGTACCAATTATTGTGGGCTCAGGAGAGGATTGGTTCCTCAGCAGGCGACCATTGCCTGTGTCTATGTGGTCAATAAACAGAAGCTTTTAGATTTCAAATTGGAAGTACCAAAAGCTCTCTCTTTCTCTCTCTCGTTCTCTCTCTCTCTCCCTCTTTTCTAAGTAACAGAAAATCATCTGGTAGTTGTTCTCACCCACCATTTTCCCTTAAACTCTTTTGTTGGGAGGAAATCGGGACAACCACCTTCAGAGGTATTGACAAGGGCAAACTCTCAATCAGTGTAATCAGTGACAATCGGCGTATCCACAATCTCACATTATTACCAAAGGATTTGAAAGAAAGTCAAAAGAAACCCTCTTATAGCCACGTATGATCTGGATAAGTGACAGAAATACACATCTGACTTTTTTAGTTCCACACCCACAGTATTTGTCTTGTCTTATCTGATTTGTGTGTTTGTTTGTCAGTACATGGGAATTTTAAGAAAGAGGTAGAATTTGAGTTCCAGAGTTACAGATTAACAATTCAACTTTATCAATGTTTTCACCATTGGTTATAAATATTTTGATTCCAATAATGATTTTCTTATTAAATGAAAAGCTTGGTGTGCATATTCTTTTAACCTGAAATCAATGGTGAGGTAAAATGGGCAATTTGTTGCTCTAATCAAATTTTCACATGCGTGATGATTCTGGGAATAATGGAACTTATTTTCATGCACTACCCCAGTGAGTTTTGAAAGCAGGAAATATAATTTTCCTCCATGTTCCTGATTCCATGCCATTTTCCACTGGAATGTTTATAGGCTGGGAATGTCTAGTGTGCTCACATCTGCTGAGGTCAGGTTGCTCGTTTTAAATAGAAGCCAAAAGTTGGACTTCCCCACACTCTCTTTTCATCTGTTCATGTCAGATTCGGGGAAACCTGTTAAAAGACACCAGGATTGTGAACATAATGGAACGTCTATTAAGGAGTTGGGAATATTCCGAGAGAAAGTGTGAAATGTTTTGCTACCTTCACACATTATTATCAGTTGCTGTGTTGTAATAAAGATGTTTTTATTGCAATGAGTCATTATAAGGTTTGTCCTGGAAAGATAAGTTCACCTTACATATTGATGAGAAACGTGAATGAGTCACTTAGTTTACAGTACATTTTCATTGAAGAAACCCGAGACTGTAGTGAGAAAAGTATGAAGATGCCATCTGCTATAATGTATTTGTGCTTGGACTTGATTGGACTGGCACATCTGACACATAAAGAAAAACCCTGCTTAACGTACAAAAATGTCCTGCATCTGTTTCTCATCATTTGACAGACGCTGTGCTTTGAAAGAGAACTGGATTCTATTCTGTCATTGGACCTGGAACGTTTCTTTCAGACGTATGTTCCATTATAAATGCTTGACTGAATTTCAAAAGCTTGGTAAGGTCAGCAGGCGGTGTAACTGACCCAAGAAATGTTGAAATTTTTATCCATCCATAATAACAGATTATAGCACTGGTTTGCATTCTCGTTTGTTTATAAATCTTCTAGGTACTTAAAATAATTTAACCTTTTTCCCTTTGGGTTTTTGTTTGATTCGTTAACAGTGATATTGAGTTTGAATTCAGGGTTTTCTTAGATTCTGTGAAGCTAAACAGTTTAAAATAATTAACATTGCTATTTCATGGCTTCTAAGAACTGTAAAAGGTATTTACTTGGTGAATGGCTATGGAGGATGTGTGGGTTGTGTGTCACAGTGGAATATGATGGTTCAGGTGTTTGCTTTGTCAATGCTTCCTTCAAGTGTTGTTCAACATGGACGAGTACTGGTTCATCAGCCGAGGGAGGATGGTTGTGGTATCCAGCAGGAAGTTATCTAGCCCACATTTAACCTGAATCCATGAGACGTCATGGGGTCCAGGGTCAATGTTGAAGACTCCCAGGGCAACACCCTCCCGACTGTATCCCACTGTGCCACAGCAATGTTTCTATCGCACGATGGCTCAGTGGTTAGCACTGCTGCCTCACAGTACCGGGGGCCAGGGTTCGATTCCAACCTCGGGCGACTGTCTGTGTGGAGTTTGCACATTCTCTCCATGTCTGCGTGGGTTTCCTCCCACAGTCCAAAGATGTGTGCAGGTTAGGTGGATTGACCGTGCTAAATTGCCCATAGTGTTCAGGGATGTGTAGATTAGGTGGGTGAGAGGGGGAATGGGTATGGGCGGGATGACCTGAGGGTCAGTGTGGACTTGATGGGCCAGAGGGCCTGATTCCACACTATAGGGATTCTATAAAAAAAAACTCCAACAGCTCAAATTTCTTTCAGCCTTATCCTATAACTATGAGGACAGGTGAGTTCCCACTTAAAAGCCACTATCCAAATCTAATTATATTATATTTGCGGGTATTGGGAGTGTATAAGATTACCATTTTAATTTGTGGTATTAAATGCCGACAGATTATAACTATTTACCTGTAGCTAGAATCTAATTACTTTCCCAATTACTATCCTTTCCAGGGATAACAATGTAATTTATGTGGGAAGCAATTTTGGGTTAGGAGCAATGCAATAAAGAGCAATCAAAGTTGTAACTTTTTATGATTCACTGTTGCACACTAGAAATCATCTCACTATTCCTAGAGTTATCACATAATTTGAAGATTTCATAAAGTATGAAAGTTCCCCAGTTTATCTGACATTCAGACCCAGTTTGATCGAAAGTATGGACCAGGTTTCTGTACTAAATAAGAATCACTATTTATTAGACACACTCTAGTTACAGGTTAACTGATGTATCACCAATTAAAATTCCAATCCCCTATAAACTCACCCTTACACACTTAGGCAGGCAGACAAACAGAGTACATAGGTTATGTATAGAGGTGAAAAACTGTACAAACGATTCAGTAGTCTTTGTTCCAAGGCACTGCTGTTGAGTGATCCTTTTGACTTGTCTGCTGGCCAAAGCATTGCTTTAATTCACTTTCTCCAGTTGACAGGCGACATTGACTGATGCCGTTAAAAAAGGACTCTGACTTATCAGTTATAAAAACTGTTGCTGGAAAGATAATTTACTTCAAATTTATAATGAATCTTGACTGCAGAGAACAGAAACCACTAATGAGCAAGGGAAGAATTTAAAATTTCTCTCTCTGTCTGTAAATTGTTCCCAGCTCCAAGCTGCACAGTTACCTAGAACCAATCTTATAGTTGCCAGGCAAAAAGGACTCTGTTATTGATAACTGCGCATTAGTCCATTGACGAATCAACTTCTAGTTGCCAGCAAAAAATTGTACAGCCCTGGGCTCCAAATAGTCTCCAACTCAAGCTTCAATTGCTACTTACTCAAGCACTTGTTTAAATGATGCTTTCCCTGACTGTCAGATTACTCGCTTCTTAAAACTGCTGCCACCCTTTCAAACACTGCTGTTTAAGACAGCTCTTTTTTTTAATCTCGGTCTCCAGTTGTAAAAATCACAAAAATAAAAAGACACGGCCCTTGTAGCATTCAATAGCTGGATGAGTATGATCCCTGTTTGAGGTGAAAGAACATAACATTTCTGCTCTTACCCAATTCATGAAACAATTTGTATTTACCATGGCAATATTCTAGATATTTTGGAATAATAGGATTAGCATACCACTCATGGTAAATCTACCTTAGGAAAAATAAAATTGTTCTTGTGGGAGTGAAGCATTTACTCCAGTACAGAATAAGACTTCACAGTACATGATAGAATAATTTTTTTAAAAAAATGAGGATATTAACAAAATGATACGTAGTTAACCTTTGAAGAACATGATGTCAGGGCAGTTGTGTAAGATATAGGAGGTTAATGATGGGCTGTATCCCTTCTGAGGTTCAGGCAGACCTCTAATTTGATTAAAAGGTGCCTAAACATTAGCTCATGGGATATGGGCCCACTAATCAAACAAGTAATATTATTTACAATATGCGCTTTTTCATTGGGGAGGTGTAGTCCATAAGTCATTCTGTTCTTGTTTCTGTTCTGTAATCCACTTAGTAAGTGCTGATCAAAATATAACAAACCTTTAGGAATATCAGCAACCAACTTTATTTCTGTTCTCAAAATAGTATTACTATTAACATTAAATTACGTTGCCACAACAAAACTTGAGAAAAGGAAAGTTTTTACTTTGTCTTCTGTGACAATATTTATTCACAAGCCATCCTCCTATCCTTTCTGTGAAGATTTATCGAAAAGTCTGATTACAGCAGTGAGTCACATCTATTCGTTTTGTAAGAGTTTGAGAACTGAGAAATTCAAGATTTTACAAAACTAAAGCTGATTCCTATTCATGTGAGTTAAATATGAAAACTGTGAGGATTGCTGAAGTATACAAAAGATGATCCCAATTTAGGTTGAATGAGCAAGCAGAACCAGTTTGAGCTGATCATTGTTTCGAGCGGGTAAAGGGTTAATATCTAGTTGAAATAACTAATGTGAAACATGTCTATCACTTTGTAATTTGAACCACACCAAAGTGCATTTTGGTGAGAGTATGTGCATGATGTGGTCTCTGTGTTAAAAGCAGAGGTATAATGTTACAGTAAGTATTATGAATTCCTAATACTCAAGATGAAAAGTAGATAAATGTTTTTGTAAAAAAAAAATTATCTCTATGATTAATAGTCATATGTCTGGAGTCAGTGTCATGAACTTTAGTATTTGTCAGGAAAATTTATCAGTTTTCATTGTCCTTATTGGTTAAGTATGCACTGTCGCTGTATTTTTCTGCTTCCTAATTGGCTGTTTTCTATTTTGCTCTTTTGTCAATTATATTGGGTTAAGTGTTTCTCTCTGTTTCCAAAAAAAACCTTCCTCCAATGTATTAAAGAGGAGAGATTTCACACAATCACATTACAACAAAAATATTTTTCAAAGACATTCTTGCCACAAGTTTCTTAATCATCTACTGTGGCTTTGTAAAATAATTGCCTGGGGTTTTCATGGAGAGTCACGGTCAAAAAATTGGCAGAACCATGAGATTCACTATCCAAGTAATCTTTGATGTGTTCCTCTAGAATTTCTGTCAATATTCCATCAAGTTGCAGCAGAAAATATGAAACATACTGTAGAAATTCAGGACCAAGATATATAGTATAAACAATAAAAAAAAATAACTTTGAAAATAATCATAAATGCACCCAGGCTAATTTCCAATCTACCTAGCTTAGTTCAGTGACCTATATAAGTCTTCTGGGGTCATAAAAATCTCAGAATTTGGATATTTAGTGGCAGTTTCATGGGGGCAGGCACACATCAGACAAATTGGAAGACTTATGCAAAGTGTTGCCAACTGCTAACAAAACATTGTGGCGATGAATTGCTGAAGGAATTCTTCCACTTGCCTGCAGTAAAAGCTTTTGAAAAGCCTTGGAAAAATCATGTAAATGGTGGATGATCTGGAGAACCAGTGTGGAAATTATTTTCTCAAAGGAATGTGAGAAAGTCTGTAACCTATTTTCCTGATGGGCTGCAGGAATGCTCTGTGAATGGGAAGAGTTGTACAAAGTCTTTAAATTGTAATCAACATGCTATACATCTGGATAGGATGAAGGGAGAAGTTTAAAGACCTGACAAAAGTATCCAAGCAGGAGAAAATGCAATTCCTTCCATTAATGCAATAGAAAAAAAGTGTATGAAGTTGTGTACATCGAATTACCTTTTGCCAGGAAGCAGGAATGCGATACTTGTGAGCTGTCTGCAAAATTTAAGATTCTTGCGAAGATTTGTAGCTCGGGTTTTGGGTGAAGATGTTGATTTGCTCACTGAGCTGGCTGGTTATAGTTCAGACATTTCATCACCTTGCTAGGTAACATCATCAGTGCTGGGTCTGAAGAAGCGATGTTGTTCTACTCCGCTTAGTCTTTATATTATCTGGTCTGTTGAGGTGGTTTATGTCATTTCCAGTTCTTTTCTGCAAGGGTGTGTATGTGGGGTCTAATTCCATGTTTATTGATTGCATTATGCGTAGAGAACCAGGCCTCTAGGAATTCCCGTGCATGTCTATAGTTGGTTTGGGCTAGGATGTGAAATACACTGCTCCATTCAATAACCCGCAGGCGTATAAAACAGCTGAACAAAATGGAACAAAACAGAATGGGTAATGATTAATGATGCCCGTAACCGGCTCCACAAGTATGGGTGAGAAATTTCGTGTCAAAAACCATCATACTAAAACACTACCGACCAGCAATGGACTACAATCCTAGAACAGGCCATCATCTCCAAACAACAAAGGACCAGAACTAAGAAGACCGATAAATTACAGGAGATTGGCCACAAAGACAAGGACAACAACAATCCAGACCAATGGGTAAGAAACCTATCCAACAGATCACTTACAAAAACTGAGAAAGCTGTCCTAATACGTGGACTTAACTATATACACAGAGATGTGAACAGAACAGACTCCATGGCCACACTGGAAGCTATGCTAAAAAACAATGGACTCACGGACGAAACTCAACAGGCCATTCAACAGACTATAATCCCCGCATTGAACTGGAGGAATGATTGGGACACTCGAAACACATCAGAGAGAAAAGTACTCAAAGGACTCAAGAAAGACCGGAACATCATAAGCCTACTAGCGGACAAAGGGTATATGACCGTCATTATGAACAAACTGGACTACATTGAAAAAGCACAGGCACTGCTAGCAGATATAGATACTTACCAACAGGTGGAGATAGACCCAACACTGCAGCTAGGAAATAGGATCACCCAAACACTGAAGAAACTAAAGAATGCAGGACAAATAACCAAGACAGACTACATAAAAATGAAACCAGAAGGCTCGAACATCCCCTGCTTCTACGGACTCCCAAAAGTATACAAACCAGACATCCCTCTCAGACTAATTGTCTCCCTACCAGGCACACCTACATACCAGCTGGCTAAGGACCTACAACAGAGACTGAAACACCTAGTCAATAGATCACCCCCTCCATCCACTCAGCCCTGGAATTCCTTAATAACCTCAAGAACATCAAAATCAATAACGACGAGATTATGGTATCCTTTGACGTTACAGCACTATTCACATCCATTGACATCCTACTAGTCAAAGAAACACTGGTCACATTACTAGAGGAAGCAGGAACACCAATTCCATCAGCAAGGACAACATACTCAGACTGCTGGACCTATGTCTCACCACACACTTCACCGTTAACAGTCAAGTATACAAACAGATTAATGGCACACCTATGGGGTTACCCATCTCAGGACATACTACAGAGGCAGTCATGCAGAGATTGGAACACATGACCTTCCCCCACATGCAGCCAAAACTGTGGATACAATACGTGAATGACATATTTGTCATCATTAAACATACTAAGTTAGAAGGAACACACCACCTCAGCAACAACATATTCACCAGGATCAAATTTACAAGAGAAGAGGAAAACAACAAACAACTTCCATTCCTGGACGTCAGGGTAGAATGAATGACAAATGGGGAATTCCAAACTGCAGTATACAGGAAGGCAAGACACGCTGACCAAATCCTCAATTTCTACAGCAGTCACCCCAATCTTGACAAACAAAGCTGTGTAAGGACACTATTAAAACCACTGAGCCACAAACCACTGCAACACACCTGAAACTTCGCAAGAAGGAGGAAGAGCACCTATACAAGGTCTTCACGATCAATGGACACCCCACCAACTTCATCCGTTGATATCAACTAGATAGACAACACCAAGAGGACACAATATGACTTAATACACTGGACACACTACCGTATGTCAAGAACATATCGAAACTGACGAGACTCCTACTATCACTACGAATCAGGATAGCATACAAACCCACAGCCACACTATGACAATCACTTACAAGGACCATAGACCCTATACCCATGACATGCAGGACCAACATCATATACAAAATGCCATGAAAGGACTGCCAGAAACATTACATCGGCCGGTCAGGAAGGAAACTAGCCATCAGGATACACAAACACTAGCTAGCAGCAAACTACACAACTTTCTCTCATTTCAGTACACGTGGACAATGAAGGCCATCAATTTAACTGGGACGACGTGACCATCCTAGCCCAAGCCAACCATAGACACGCACAGGAATTCCTGGAGGCCTGGTTTTCCACCCATTATGCAATCAATAAATATGTGGAATTAGACCCCATATATAAACCCTTGCAAAAAAGAACTGTAAATGACACAAAACACCTCAACAGACTGGATGATATAAATACTAAGCGGAGTAGAATAACATCACTTCATCCGAGGCAGCACTGATGATGTTACCTAGCGTGGTGATGAAACGTCTGAACGATAACAAGCCAGCTTGGCGAACGAATCAACAACCTCAAATTTAAGGTATTGTAGGAAGACATCTTTGTGAAGGGAATGGAAAAATATAGACAGAAATTTTTTTCACATTTGCTTGTAAAGACAGAGTGCGTTGCACATGATTTTGTTGATTTAGTTACCGAGTTGTAACAAGTGTCTACCAATGACCGTCTCCAACGAGAGAGAATCTCAACATCTCCTCTTGACATTCAATGGCATTACAATTGCTGAATCCACCATTTAAAAAGTCCTGAATACCATCATTGACCATAAATTGAACTAGACCAGCTAGATAAATACTGTAGCTACAAGTCAGAGGATGGTAGTCTGATTTGAGTAATTCACCTCTTGACTCCTCAAAAAGGGTTCATCATCTACAGTGTTCATCACCTACTATCCACTTGTCTCGACATGTGAAACTTCAAGGAACACTCAAGAAGCTCCACAACATCCAGGATAAAGAAGCTTGCATGATTGACATCCCAACTTTATTATTTACTTCCTTCACCAGAATTGAACAAGATCTACTGCAGCAACTCACTGAGTGTCCTTTGACAATACCTTCAAACCTGTGACTTCTACTGCCTGGAAAGAAAAGGACAGCAGAAGCATGGGGACATGAGCATCTAAAGCACCATCCTGCACCTATTTGCCATGTTTCTATCTAATCTTTTTACTTTTTAGATGCCAGTTGATTATATGCTAATTTCTTCCTCTTGATTAAGCTTTGTGTAATTTTGAGTCATTCTTTGTATTTGGACCAGTTGTCTGACATGCCACTCGTCTTTGCGCGGTTAAATTTTCTTTCCTGAAGTTTGGTGCTTTTGTTAACTTCTTTCATTAATCATGATTGTGCATCCTCCCTTTGGAATTTTTCTTCAATTGGAATATAATTATTTTGATTATCCTTACTTGGCATTGAGACAGATTTCCAACCAATTAAATACAGTGGGCACATTCTTCAAGATCGAAGGTCAATAAAAGACCTTCTGGCTAGAGAGGAAAAGCAGATTGTAATAGAAGGTAAGCAAGAGAGAAGTGGAATCATGCTCTTTTCAACATTTTAAAATTCTTTACTCAAAAATAGTTTCAGTCAGGCCATTACTGTTGCGTGGGATGGGATGAGGGCAACTGTGTAATATTTACCCTGCCACTCTGTACCAGGCACTCGCACTTATTAACTTAGTTTGTGTGTGTGTGCATGTTTGTGTGTGTGTGTGTGTGTGTGTGTGTGTGTGTCTCTTGGGGCTAGTGGAAAGTAAAATTCTCTTTCTTTCACTGAAGGAAACCAATCAGTCTTAGGTAAGTTGTTGGAGAGGATTCTGAGTGATTGGATTTATATGCATTTGGAAAGGCAAGGTCTGATTAGGAATAGTCAACATGGTTTTGTGCATGACAAAGAAGATTGATGAAAGCAAAGCGGTAGACATTGAGAAATGGACTTCAACAATGCGTTCAACAAGGTTCCACATGGCAGACTGGTTAGTAAGGTTAGATCACATAGGATCCAGGGGGAGCTCACCAATTGGATAGGAAATTGGCTTGAAGGTAGGAGACAGAGGATGGAGGTAGAAGGTTGCTTTTTGGACAGGAGGCCTGTGGCCAGCGATGTGCCACAAGGATCGGTGCTGGGTCCACTGCCTTTCATTGTTTATATATGTAGTGATTGTAACGAGGTCAGCCAGGAGGACATCATTGAATATGAGTTCACTGATTGGGGCTGTTAATCTGGCCCAATCAGAGAGCTGTGGCTGACAGATAAAAACAGGAGTGTTAGACATCTATTCACTCTCAGAGCTGGCTCTGAGGAGCTGGGTCAGTGTCAAGGACTTTCCAGGTGTAAATAAAAGGTGACTTGGTGACAGGATATTGGCCTCCATGGAAGTATTTCAATGTAATTGATTTTGGATGTGAATACAGGAGGTATGGTTAGTAAGTTTGTAGATGACACCAAATGTGATGGTACAATGGACAGCGAAGAAGATTGTCTCCGAATGCAATGGGATCTTGACCAAATGGACCAATGGGCTGAGGACTGGCTGATGGAGTTTAGTTTAGATAAATGTAAGGTGCTGCATTTTAGTAAGGCAAACCAGGGCAGGACTTGTCCAATTAATGGTGGGACCCTGGGGAGTGTTGCTGAACAAAGAGACTTAGAGGTGCAGGAGCATAGTTCCTTGAAAGTGAAATCACAGGTAGACAGGTAATGAAGAAGGCGTTTGGCACACTTGCCTTCATTGATCAGAACATTGAGTATAGGAGTTGTACAGGACATTGGTGAGACCGTTGTTAGAAGGTTGTCCTTCTATAGGAAAGATTTTGTTAAATTTGAGAGGGTGCAGAAAAATTTACAAGGATGTACTGGGTCAAGAGTGTTTGAGTTATAAGGAGAGGCTGAATAGCCTGGGGCTTTTATTTCTGGAGCATTGGAAGCCGAGGGTGACCTTACAGAGGTTTATAAAATAATGAGGGGCATGGATAGGGTGAATAGCCAATGTCTTTGTCCCAGTGTGGGGGAATCCAAAACTAGAGAGCATAGGTTCAAAGTGAGATGAGAAAGTTTTAAAAGGGACCCGAGGGGTAACTTTTTCACGCACAGTGTGATGCATGTATGGAATGAGCTGCCAGAGGAAATGGTAGAAGTGCATGCAATTACAACATTTAGAAGTCATCTGCATGTGTATATGAATGGGGAGGGTTTAGACAGATATGGGCCAAATGCTGCCAAATGGGACTAGGTAAGGTTAGGTTGTCTAGTTGGCGTGGATGAGTTGGAACAAGGGATCTGTTTCCGTGCTGTAATATTCTATGACTCTGCAATTAACTCTTGCATTTTGATTGAGTTAACTGCATCTCTAATTGACATCTGATTATAGCTGTATTATGAAAGAAATAAAAAAATTGTTGTGATTTATTGGGATTAAAAAGAGGGGACAGATTCACATTTCCTTATCAGATTACAATAAATCTGGGAGATTAGCTGTGATGTTCTCACAGACAAATAACCATGTTAGATTGGGAAAATAAATTGTTCCTCCAAAAACTGTTTCTGTCAACATGGTTTTCCTGAGTGTCCAATGTTAAAAGTACTAAGATAACCACACTTGAAATTATTGCTTTCTTAGAGCAGGATGATATAACTGAAGAAAGCCTAAAGATCCTTGAGAGATCCTTGCCCTTGAGAGAATTAAAGGGCTAGCCAGGCAATTAGAGTTGCAATTCCTCATAAAAACCAGTAAAATAGAAATTGCATACATAAAAGTAGAACAAAATAGCACTGGAACAGGCTTCTACCATCTCTTCATGCAACGCATTCATGGTACCAACCACCCTCTGTGTAAAAACAAACTTCCCTCACACACCCCCTTTTGAAAAAAAAACTTCCTCCTTTCACATTAAATCTATGTCCCCTAATATTTGACATTTCCACCCTGGGTTAGAGACTTCAATTATCCATCCTATCCATGCCTTTTCATAATTTTATATACTTCTATCAGATCACCCTTCAGCCTCTGACATGTTAGTGAAAACAATTCAAGTTCATCCATCCTCTCGTTATAGATATTACACTCCAATCAGACAACATCCTGGTAAACATATTTTGCACCCTCACCAAAGCCTCCACATCCTTCCTTTAGTGTGGCAACCAGAGCAGTGCACAATACTCCAAGTGCAACTTAACTAAAATTTTATACCGTTGTAACTTGACTTGCCAACTTTTATACTCAATGCCCCAAGCGATGAAGGCAAGCATGCTGTACGCCTTCTTTACCATCTTATCCATTTGTGTTGCCATTTTCAGGAAGCTTTGGACTTGTACCCCAAGATCCCTCTGTATATCAATGCTCTGAAGGGTCCTGGCATTTACTGTATACGTCCCTCTTGCCTTTGACCTCCTAAGATACATCACCTCACACTTGTTCTGATTAAACTCCATCTGCCATTTCTTGGCCCAACTTATCTTACTGTGTCCTTTGACAACTTACCTCACTATCCGCAACTCCACCAATTTTCGTGTCGCCTGCGGACGTACTAATGAGACCACCCGCATTTTCAACTAAATCATTTCTTTATATTATAAGCAACAGAAGTCCCATCATTGAAACGTGTGGAACACCACTGGTCAGAAAAACATCACTCCAGACCCACCGTGTGACCAAAGCAATTTTGTATCCAACTCATCATGGATCCCATGTGACCTAGTCTTCTGGACCAGCCTACCATGAAGGACTTAAACAAATGCTTTAGTAAAGTCTATGTAGACTACACTCATTGTCCTACCATCAAAAATCACCTTTGTCACTTCCTTAAGAAATTCAGTCAAATTTGTGCAACAAAACCTCCCTCCTTAAATGCCATGCTGATTACCCCTAATAAGTCCATTCTTTTCCAAATATGAGTAAATCTTTTCCCTAAAAATCTTCTCCAATAATTTCCCTATCATTGACATAAAGCTCACTGACCTATAATTTCCCTGATTATCTCTGTTCCCTATTTTAAACAAAGAAACAACATCGGCTATTCTCCAGTCTTCTAGGACCTCACCTGTGGCTAAAGAGGATAGAAAGATCTCTGGCAAGGCCCTAGCAATCTCTTCCCTTGCCTGCCTCAGCATCCTGGGATAGATCTCTCAGACCCTGGAGATTTATCTACCTTAATATTTGTAAAGAGACGCAACACCTCCTCCTTCTTAGTATTGGCATGTGGCATGCCTTAGAATATTAACATACTCTTTCTCTAAACTTACCATAAACCATGTCATTCTCCTTGGTGAATACCAATGTGAAGTACTCATTAAGGATCTCACCCACTTCCTCTGGCTCTTTGTTCTTAAGTGACCTAACCTTTCCTTAGCTACCCTCATACTCTTAATAGTATGTATAAAATATCTTGGGATTCTCCTTAATCATACTTGGCCCTTTTAGTCCTCCTAATTCTTTATTTAAGTTTGTTCCTGCTTCTTTTACATTCCTCAAGGGCCTTGAATGATTTCAATTTCCTAAACCTTACATATGCTTCCTTCTTCTTTTACTATCTTTTGATATCTCTTGTCATCCAAGGTTCCGGAATCTTGCCATCCTTATCTTTCATCCTCGCAGGAACATGCTGGTTCTGAACTCTGATCAACAGGCTTTTAAAAGACTGCCACATATCAGATGTGGATTTAGCCTCTACATCCCCCCCGCAAACTAATTTCTCCATTTTATGCCTACTACAGTTGTAATCAGCCTTCCCCCAGTTTAGCACTTTCACTTGAGGATCAACGTTATCCTGTTCATAACAATCTTAAAACTTATGGAATTATGGTCACTGCTCCCAAAATGCCTCCTGCACTGAAACTTTGATCACCTGTCCAGGCTCATTCCTCAATACAGCGTCTCATATAACCCCTTCCCTAGTTGGACTATCAACATACTGTTTTAAGAAGCCCTCCTGGATGCACCTAACAAATTCTGCACCACCACTACCCCACCCCCTCCCCCCCCCCCCCCGGCCCCCCCTCCCAACCCCGGCTAATCCCTAAGGCACCAAGGAAGTCTCAGTCAAGAGACTGGGGAAGTTAAAAGCACACACCAGATCAACCTGTTATTTTTGTATCATTCCATCTGCCAACATTTCTGTTCCTCTATCTCCTGCTGGCTATTGGGAGGCCTATAGTATAACCTCATCATCAGGATTGGACCTTTTTTATTCCTAAATTCTATCCATACGGCCTCACTGTATGAGCCCTCCAAGATGTCCTCTCTTAATACACCTGTGACATTCTCTTTAATCAGTTATTATTGGGTGTTACGATGGCTCAGTGGTTAGCACTGGTGCCTCACAGCGCCAGGGGGCCGGGTTCAATTCCACCCTCGGGCCACTGTCTGTGTGGAGTTTGCACATTCTCCCCGTGTCTGCGTGGGTTTCCTCCGGGTGCTCCGGTTTCCTCTCACAATCCAAAGATGTGAAGGTTAGGTGGATTGGCCATGCTAAATTACCCCTGGTGTTCAGGGATGTGTAGCTTAGGTGGGTTATAGGGGGATGGGTCTGGGCAGGATGCTCTGAGGATCCGTGTGGACTTGTTGGGCCGAAGAGCCTGTTTCCACGTAGTAGGGATTCTAAGCAGTAATGCAACTCCCCCACCCCTTTTATATAACTCTCTATCATCCCTGAAATGTCTGAACTCTGGAATGTTGAGCTGCCAGTCCTGCCTTTCACTCAACTAAGTTTCTGTAATGGCTACAACATCGTAATTCCATGCACTAATTCAGGCTGTATGCTCATCTGCCTCACTGTTACACTCCTTTCATTAAAATAAGTACATGTCAGACTGTCAGTTCTGCTGTGTTCATTAACCTGGTCCTGCTTGTTCTTCTTAGCCTTACTTGACTTAACCTATAACTTCTCCTCAATCACTCCACATACTGACCTACTGTCCTGTTTGCCAAGCCCCTGCCACATTAGTTTAAACCCTCCTAAGTGGCTCTAGCGAACCTCCCTGCAAGGATATTGGTGTCCCTCCAGTTTAGGTGCAACCTGTCCTTCCAGTACAGGCCCCACCTGCCCTGGAGGAGATCCCAATGATCCAGATATCTCAAGCCCTCCCTCCTACACCAGCTCTTTAGCAACACGTTTAACTACATTATCTTCCTATTTCTGGCCTCGCTAGCATCTGGCACAAGATGTACAAGATAACAATGGAGTAGGACACTCCAACTGGAGCTCCTCCACTCCTGTTTATTTCTCGCTTCCTTCTCTTTTCTCCCCTTTCTTTCTCTTTTCTTTGGTGATTTCCCACTGCTGGTGTTTACCTCCCCAGTAGCAGGTCTCTTGGCAGGTCTCAGCCTAGTGTCTCAGCAGCTCGTGGCAGGTCCCCGCCAGGTTTCTCATCGGCTCTCGGCCAGGTCTGTCATAGTGGTGTTTTGGTTCGGTGTGCAAGTGGATTCTGCCTGAGTATGTTCCTGAGGCTCCGGGGGGTGGGGGGAGATCGGAGAGGTGGCAGTTTCAGCACCAGCAACGGCATCTGTAACAGCAGCTTCAAGGACAGACAACTGAGGTCTCCTGGAGAGCGAGATAAGCAGGGGACTCATCAAAGACTGTTAAACTTTTAACTTGTTCCTTTATTCTCCTAATTTAAACAATGAATGACTTTAATATTAATTATTATCTTATTTCTTTATTTTTCCACTATTCTATGAAGTAATGTTTAACTTTTTAAACTCTCGTTTCTCTCACTACTTTGTACCTAAGTTTTTTTTGTACCTGGGTACCTTGTTACCTAAGATGGCACCATGTGTGGCAACATTATACACTTTTCACTGTACTCCTGTACTTGAGTACATGTGACAAGAAAACCTGAAATCTAGAAACCTAAGAGTAATCCTGTGATTACAACCCTAGAGATCCTGCTTTTCAACTTTTGACCAAACTCCCTAGATTTCCTTGGAAGGATCTTATTGCTCTTTCTGCTTATGTCATTTGTACCAATTTGGAACACCATCTCTGGCCGCTCACCCTCCCCTTTCAGAATATCCTGTGCCTGTTTAGAGATATTTTTGACTCTGGGACCAGGGAGGCAATACACCATCCTGGAGTCTCACTCACAGCCACAGAAACGCCTGTCTGTGCCCTTGACTGTAGAATCCCCAATCATTACCACTTGTCTACAGTTCAATCATTCCTGCTGTACAACAGAACCAGTCATGGTACCATTGACCTGGCTGCTACTGCTACTTTGCCCTGAGAGGCCATTCTCTCAGGGATTGACACAGGATGCTGGATGGCAAAAAAACAGGGGAGGCAATGGCCTAGTGGTATTAAACTGGACTGTTAAACCAGAGACCCAGATATTGGGGACCTGGGTTCAAACCCCGCCATGGTAGATGGTGGAATTTGAATTCAATAAAATATCTGGAAATAAAAATCTAATGATGACGTGAATCCATTGTCAATTGTCAGAAATGTGCTTTAGGGAGGGAAATGGTCATCTTTACCTGGTCTGGCCTATATGTGAATCCAGACCCACAAAAATATGGTTGACTCTTAACTGCCCTCCGGGGCAATTAGGGATGGGCAATAAATACTGCGTAGCCCTCATCCCGTGAATGAATAAAAATAATTTTTTAAAAATTGAGATATTAAGGAAGCAAACAAATCAAAATTAGAGCAGCTAAGGTTAGAAATGGAATTTCAGGGCCAGAAGGAAGAAACAGCAATGGGATAAGAACAAAGAGAAGGATAGAAATTCCAGGAAGGGGAGAACAAAAGAGAAATGGAGTTTAAATTGAAATAGCTCAAAACAAGAGGGGAAAATATGGGCGGTCTGGTAAATGTGTAACACCTAACCCACAGTTAAGGGCTGAAATATTCCCATTTAATCTCTTTGATTGATGAGTATGAGGTGGCTGCCTGTTTTTAAAATCCCTTTTGAAACATTAGTACAGTCATTAAAATGGCCAGCCCAGCAATGGATGCAGAGCAAGCTGACAGGGAAAGCTCACAAAGTTTATTTTGTCTCGACTGAGGAGAGTGACACTGAAGGGATGCAGCAAAATGAATTATGTTAAGTGAATATCAGTTAGTGCCAGAGACGTACAGGCAGAAATTCTATACAATCAGGAAATGACATGACTGAACATTTCTGGTAATGGAGTGGCCTAAGTGGCTCACATTTGGTCAGTGGGTATGGGCACTTAAAATAGAGGCACCTACAAAAGTTGCTGTGAGGTAATTCTCCTGGAGAAATCCAAAAATTCCACAATCTTTCCAATTTGGAACTCATGTTGAAGAGGGTTGCAGGCTCTAGACAGGCAGCAACTTTGTCTGACAGAGACACAGACCATAAACTCAGGGAAGCTTATATCTAAGATAACAAGGTGTAGAGCTGGATGAACACAGCAGGCCAAACAGCATCATAGCTTATATCTAGTCTGTCACAGAACAGAGAGAGTTAAGGGCAAGTCTAATACCCCGTGACAAACTGCAGAGAAAACAGAACTGCCCCCTACTATTAAAAACAGGAATCTAGATGGGAGACACAACCAAAAGCTAGGACATGTAAAGGAAAGTTGTTGGTTCTGGTATTATGCAGAATCTCAGGCTTCAAAACCAGCATCTATAGCATTGAAGGTGGGAAATATGTGCTTAGACATGGCTACTGATCCGGATATCTGTCCAATGTTTGTGTCAAAGGGCATAGTGACCACCATTGTCTTAAATATCCAGAGAGAGAAATCAGCATTTTTTGAGACACCAGGTGCTTGCAGACATTGCTAGTGGGGCAAATGAAAGATCTTCCATCTGGAAGCAAAATAAATTCCAGTGCGCTGATGAAAAGGCTCGTGGGAAAGAGTGTAGAGGTGTCACTAATTTAAGGTTTACTGACAGAGTGAGATGTTCTGGACCTTGTAGATGGCATGATATCTCCTCAAAAAAAAAGGCTGGAGAAAGAAAGCAGTAGGTAGGGGGAAGGCTGGGAATCAAAAGAGATTTACAGGGCCACAGGTACCAATAAAAGTCAACAGGTTTGGAGGGCTCGTGACAGCTGATTAAACTTAAACAGAACTAAATACAAGCCAACACTATCAAAAAAGGTTAGTACTGAACCCAAAGGAGTTGAGCCAGTAACCATAAAAGAAGGCAAGAAAGAGCCAAAGAAGGTGACAAATGCTGATAAGCAGATCTCAGGCCTCTGGCCTAACAGTTACCTTCTAAGTAAATATAAAGGCGGACTAAAGGAATTAGGAGAAAGTGAAAGTGAAGCTTCACCGAGAGGAAAAGCCACAGGTAAGGCAGAAGCTCACCATCTACCCAATGGAGGAGTGCTCCAGGGAAAGAGGAACAGATTAGGACAAAACTCATTCCCAAAACAATGGGAAAAGGGAAGGGAATATGTTCACAGTGGACATCATTAGTGAAAATCACAACTGAGTTAAATACTCAGTTGCCCATCAGGGAATCCAAAGAACAGAACAAAGACTCCAACCTCAACCAGTTAAATCAGGCTGATGTAAATTTTAATAAGAGTAAGTTACAGAATGCAAGTCCAGGCACTTCACAGCAAACAAACCTCAAATTATCACCTTACAACCATGTAGCGATCAAAGTGATAAAATGTTTAAACCCAGTACACAGTTTACATAAGGGCAGAGAAGAGTTAAATCTTGGAAAGGTGGCACAGTCTGTGGGACAAATGTGGCTACTTACCCCAAAGCAGGTTTTGAACTGAGGTTAGGACAAAGAGAGTTAATCTGGAATGTGTGCATGTTGTCATCCCAGTTCTCAGGCTATTACTTCAGATGGACCTTGGAAAACGTTTGCATTCATTCTTCATGGTGGGCAGCTGTTATCATAGTGGTAAATATGGACTATTGAATTTTAACTTCCATCATCTGATCGTTATAACTGAGTTGAAAAATTCTACCAGGCACTTAGTGACTCAAGGACAGATACAATATCACACAAAGGAAGTAAAGCTTCACTACAAAATGAGTGATGAAGTTTCAAATAATGTGCTGCTGCACCTTGTGCAAGTGAAAAGAATTAATGCTAAAGCTGATATTTTGACTTACTTCAACAGATGTTCCCAACCTGTAAAGTCAGGTCTGCAATAGTAAGTCTTCATTTAGTGGAAAATAACTGAGAACGAGTGACTGCAGGACATGGTTTTCAGATAGAATTAGGCCTGGATTCTTGCGCCTCTGCCTGAGTCAGGATGGAGGCTGAAGGGTTTTAGAAATAAAGGCTGGAGCAGATTCAGGACTTGAATATATGAACGTATCAACAAGGAACAAGAATAGGCCACACGGTCTTTCAAACCTGCTCTGCCATCCGATAAGATCGTGGCTGATCTGATGTCATTCTTAGCTCTATATTCATGCATTCCCCTGATAATCTTTCATTTCCTTGGAAATCAAAAATCTATCTGCTTGTGTCCTGTGTTCCTGCCCATTTTTCTTCCAGATTGGGATAAAGCAGTGTGTGATGAGCTTCCACAAAGCAGTCCCAACCTTGCCAGCTCTATTGTGTGGGTAACAAATATATATTCCTTGCTACTTTCAAGGACTTAGGCTCTATTTGTTACATTTCATTATTAATGGTGCCTCAGAGAATCATTAACCATGGGGCATCCTTGGACTCAAGTCAGGAACCAAAAATTGAAATATAGTGCCTCTCTTTCCTTCTTTCGAAGCTGTCAATAGAATAATTTAAAGGTGTTTTTTAATCATGAACACTTTGAATGGCTGTGTGTTCATGATTAAAAAACACCTTTAAATTATTTTAAACCTCCTAATCTCAAGAAATGCGTAGCCATGTACTTAAAAGAAATCACTTCAAACAAAGATTGAGTTATGACAAGATAATAAAGGTGTTGATGAAACCAAGTTTGTACTCCCATCCAAACATTGTAAACAGCCTACTGCTAAGTTGAGTCAATTAACGATGCTTAAAAATCAGCCAATTGTGTCGAAGACCATCTGGGAAAACAGGTATCCAGACATCTTCTGAAACAGCTTCTGTTGATAAAGTTGCCAGATGGCCTCATTATGAATAATTGGCTGAGCTCCAAAAAAGAAGAATGGACAGAACCCTGTAGGCAACATTGATACAGCTATTTTCAGTGTTAAGCATGTCAATGATGCTTTTCAATTTTATTCTATGCCCAAGCAAGATTTGAACTTTTAGCAAGAGTTTGGTTGCACAATATTTTCAAAAAATCTATTAGATTCATTTTTCCCTCAGTTCTCTGAAGTTTCCACTTTAAGGTTTTGAAAGCAGTCTTTTTTTTTATCAGAAAATGATACATTTCATAGCATTCGCACTACATTTATCTATGAACATGTATATTGTGGATTATCAGCACATGTTTTGTTTTTATGACAAATTTGTAACTCAAGAATTAAGCATGGTGGCAAAAATATATAGAGTCACAAGAACATTAGTATATTACAAGTATCTATATTTGGTTACAATATATTATAATTCAAGAGATTGAAAATGCTGAACTCGATAGGATGCTGGTGAACTGATCTGTAAACTCCTTAGGGGCTAATAAAGTCAGAATAGCATCATGACTGCTATCTATCATGTGTTCCCAAAGACAGTTGTTATCCATCTTGACAGACCAATTGTCTTTCAGTCATGTGCTCATACAATTTCTGGGAGAGAGACATGTTAAATGAGATAAGCATCATACAATCAGAAGATATAATAAATTGCATTTGGAATTTAAGAAAATAGCAAAGGATATTGATCTTTAAAAGCAAGAAAATGCAATCCTAATCTCAGTCAAATCCAGGAAACAGATTAATGTAGTTTACTTTTTATAATATTGATCCAGGGAAACTTAATATCTTTTTTCCCTTATTACAACATAGGCTGTTACAAAGAAATCGCTATCTGGGAGAACGGAAAATCAATGCAAAGTTTACCAGACATCATAAACAGTTTCCAGGATCTAAACAGCACAGCAAGCATATGGAACTAGCATCCAGGAAAGTAAGACATCCACAGGGAATTTTCCAAAAGAATTTTGATTTTCATGAAATCTTTCCTTTGTACCCTAATTTTGGAATTGAAGTGTGTAAATAGTTTGGATGAGCTGCAGCTTTATTTTCTTTAAAGGCTTTGATCTAAGATGTTTGATCTGAAAATACTCTTTTCCAAAATAGCTAATCCTTTGAGAGAATGTTAGTGGAAGCTGATGCCTGCTGTGGATTGTGGCAATCATTCAGGTATTGCCTCCCGCTGCTCTACTCAAGCACAATTTTATATTTATGACAGGGATGGAAAAAGGCTAAGAGAAAAGGCCTGAGGTAACTCCATACAGGCCGGTATCCTGTCACCAAGTCATCCTTTATTTATAGGTAGAGAGTCGTCCACACGGATCCAGCTCCCTCAGAGCCAGCTGTCAGGGAGAACAGAACCTCTGACACTCCTGTTTATATCTGTCAGCCAGGGTTCGCTGATTGGACCAGATTAACAGCCCCCAATCAGGGAACTCATATTCTATGTGGTCCACCTGGCTGACCTTATTACAATCACAACAGCCAAAGAGAAATGATACAACTCATTGACTCCAGGATGGATTAATAGTATGAGGTGGCATACTTGATTTCCTCACTAAACTTTACTTCAATACATCGACATAGTTGACTACTTCATACAGTATGGCTGTAACTGTTATATGTTGTTCTTCACACAAACCTACCACTAATTAGCTTGATTATTAGTACAATCTGTGTGGATAATTACAGGACTATATTAAATTGGAATTGACACATATCAATAGAACAATGCTTTCTTTCTGTCCCTTTCAATATTTATCTTGACTCAGTTTAATTGGGTAGTCACTTGCACCTCTTGTATAAACAGTATGTCTTGAGTTAGTAGAGTGTTACTTAATACCTTGAAAGACACAGATAAAAATATGATCTTAAACGAAACTGAATTGAAAATTATGCGGACCAATACAGACAATTCATGATGGTTTCTGCGCTGTTGCGACACATTCAACAGAGGAAAGTGGAAAAGCAGAGACTGGTTGAAATCACTCCACAATGGCCAGTATCCCATCATAAGACAAGCTTTATTTACACATGAACAGTCCTTCTCTCTAGTACTGCCTCTTTAGAGTCAGTTCTCAGAGTGTCAGCATCTCTGACACTCCCCCTTTTTATCTGTCGACCAGTGCTCCCTGATTGGACCAGATTAAAAGCCCCAATCAGGGAACTCATATTCTATGAGGTCTAGCTGGCTGACCTCATTCCAATCACTAGCTGGCTGACCTCATTCCAATCACTACATCAGACTGTCACTATTTCAGACCTAGGACCTCTCAGGATGACTCTTTATGTCTGAAATGTCAACTGACTGACTTCTGTTTCTCCACTGAGACTGCCTTGCTCTCTATTTTCAGCTTTTCTTATGGATATTTTAAGACTTTTAGAACCTCCAGTACACTGGTTTTTGCAGTTTAAAATAAATGCACTCAGAAGTGGTGTGGTGAGTGATACTTCAGAGTCAGTGCACGATACCTGTCACAGGCAGGGAAATAATGTAATAAAGTTGTGCAACTGTCTCTCAAAAGATTAACTGGATTTTTAAAAAAAATTGAATTCACATCGCACTTTATTACATCAGTCAGCCACATCTCAAAATGCAGGGAAATTTGTTTAATTTTAAAGCAGAATAATATTATATTGGGATGTTTATGTTCAAGTAGATTCCATATGATCAGTGAAAGAAAGGAGTATGATGGTCTGACTGACTTTTCTTTCCTTCTTTCTTATGTTCTGTAACAGAGAAACCTCATGAAAATAAATCAGGCACTACTAGATGTTATATTTAGTTTTGTACAAAAGATGAGAGGAACTCTTTTCAGTTGCTGACGTGATTATGTTATTATTAATTTACATTTATAGATGCATACTATTCTCAAATGATTCTTTCCAGCAGGATATTGTAATAAAGGTTGTTACATAGGTTAATGAGCAAAGTTAGAGTTTTAATAAATGTGTTTGTAGTTGGAATTTTCTCATTAGCAGGTGCCTCTTTAAATACCTGTTAGAAACTATCTGCTGCCTGTTCTATTTCTGCACCTTCTAGAGACAGTGGTATTGTTGCTTGGTTCGCAATCAGACACCCAGATAATGCTCTGGGTAACCTGACTTTAAATCCCACCATGAGCGAGGGTGGAATTTGAATTTTAAAAATTTGGAGTTAAAAGTCTAATGATGGCCATGAAACTATATTGATTGTCACAAAAACCCATCTAGTTTACCATGCCCTTCAGGAAAGGAAACCTGCCATCCTTACCTGGTTTCGCCTACATATTGATGCAGACAGACAGTGATGTGGTTTTGGCCTTCGAAATAGTCTAGTTGTGTCAAGTTATAACTGCTAAAGTTGCAACTGCAAGTTGCAAATGATCTCTTTATAAATGCTAATACATCTCAAAGGAATGCAGCTGGACAGACCAGGTGGCATCAACCCAGGTTGTGGAAATGACAATGGCAAAGTCAGCCTATTAACTCAGCAATGTCCTCCTTACTAACGCCTGCAGGTTAGAGTCAAAATTGAGAGAGCCATCTCATCAATTAAGCAAGTACAGCCATGATGTAGTCATATTCACAGAACCCTACCTTGGAGATAATGGCCTAGATACCATCATCAGAATCATCAGGTGTGTCTGGTCCCACCAGCCGACACAAATTTTCCCTGCAAATCCTCAATGTTGATTCTGGAGACCGACAAAGTCTTCATGGCATAAGATCAAGTATAGACAAGAAAACCTATTTATATAACGTCCATCTCCAGACATCAACTGACGAATTAGCACTCCTCCATGTTAAACATGTCATAAAGATGGATGAATCCCCAGAGTACTTTTGGACATATTGAACTGTTAATTCCAACAGATGATTTTAATTAAAGAGGACTGCGACAGTCAAAAAAATGACTGTGGGTGTAAATTCAATGACATTCTGGTAGAGTCCTGTGTGGATACATGGAATATGGAAAATTCAAAGCGAAAATCTAACCAGGAGGAAATATTGTTAAAAATATGGTGAATCTTTTAATCTTGCATGTTGTTATGCAGAAATACGAACTTGAAGGAGAACCAACATTTGCATGAGAAGAGGGTGCTAATTGACAAGTGCACTCTGATTGTCAATGGATGTCCTGTTAATTTTAGGTTTGATAAAAGTTACACATGTTACTACTCTCTCAGATCAAATTTCATGGTTGAGGAAGACAGCTTACAGATCAGCTATGAGACTGCATGCAGAGGAAGAGCAGCTTCTACTTTTTAAGAAGACAGTTGGTTGTTGCTGGAACTCACATCAGGAGCAAACTTTCCAAAAAGTCAAGGTCATGCTGATGTCCATAAATGCCCTGGCCCACTACAATCCATACTTTCCAACTTTCATAACTACAGATACCTCAGCCACAGGATTAGGAGTAGTGTCGTCTCAGGAAAACCAAATGGATGATGCAATACACTTTCAGGGCATAGTGACACCAAGTTCTAGAGAAGAAGACTCTCTTGGCCACCTGAGTGCACAAGAGATTTTCAGTCTGTATCTCTCAGTACTTGCATAGATGGACTATAAACTCCTGGTCACCCCAATTAGATGAGAAAGAGTTGGCAAGGATATTTGCACAGATACGGAGGAGGTTTGCCCAAGAGTAAAAATATGTGTGGAAAATGTTGCAACCAATGGTGGATATGCACACCAAAGTGATAGTAGATCGCCTTATAATGGATGACAAGTAATTTGTTGGTGAGATTGAATATTATACACAGACTAGCATGGCCAGCAATCTAAAATAGACTCATCTAATTAAGACAGGAGTAAAAGAAAGACTGAGAATGTGTTCCCTTGTATTGTGTCAACAATTTGGCAGAACAAAGACCCAGTGGATTGGTCACAAAGAACAATTTTGGCCATTTCACCACTGTAGATGACTTTTTAAAATTCATTTATGGGATGTGAGCATTGATGGCTGGGCCAACATTTATTGCCCATCCCTAGCTGACTTTGAGAAGGTGATGGTGTTGCTGGAGCTGGATGAATTCCAGCTTCACTACAACCGGACAACTAGGGATACCTATGGATTTCTAAGTGTAGAGTCAGGACCCAGTTATCACTGCAGTGACCAGAGATTGTAAAGGAGATAGAGGACTTAACTGCTTCCTGTAAAAATTGTGCTATTCCCAAGCCTAAACAATGCGAGCTACTGGTCCCAACTATTTTCATCTACAGACCATTGGAACAAGCCTACTTATGTTTGATGGGTGCTGTAATATTATTGCTGCTGACTGTTTTTCCCTGTGGATAGAGGTGGAAAAGTTGATACCCTCACCACAGAGATAATTGGCAGTGTCTTGCATGAAATGCTCACTGCACATGAGGACACAAATAGACACATGGGAGTGTGATGTCATAGCTATGACAAAACTTGGCTGAAAGGTGAACAGGATTGGCAGATGTACATTTCTGGTTATAGGGTACTGAGGTGAGATAAGGTGGGGAGATATAAGAGGAGGAGTATTGCAATGGTGATCAAGGAACCAATCATAGCAGTGAGGAGGGATGACATCTTGGAAGCATCATCAAATAAGGCCCCAAGGACAGAAGTATCTAACACAAGCAGGGCAAACTTGCTGTTGGGCGTGTAGCACAGGAGTGATATATAATAAAATTTAAGAGAAGTGTAAGAATAATGAAGTGGTGTTAGGAAGGGACTTTAACTACCTAAATATTAACTGGGGGAGCTTTAGTGTGCAAAATAAGGATGGAACAAAATTCTTAAATTGCATCCAGAACTTTTTTAGCCAGTATGTAGAAAGTCCACAGGGAGGGGGTGGTTCTAGACCTAATATTCAGGGAGGTGATAACTTAGTGGTATTGTTGCTGGACTATTAGTCCAGAAATCCAGGTAATGTTCTGGGGAGCAGCGTTCAATTCCTGCCATAGCAGATAGTGGAGTTTGAGTACAATAAAAAGAGTCTGATATTAAGAATCTAATGAAACTATTGTTTACAGAGATGTGATTACAGAAAAATGGAATCTGGTTCACTAATGTTCTTTAGGGAAGGAAACTGCAGTTCATACCTGATCTAGCCTACATGTGACTCCAGTCCCACAGCATGTGGTTGACTCTTAACTGACCCCTGGGCAATTTGGGATGGGCAATAGCCAGCAAAATCCACATTCTGTGAATGAATAAATAAAAATGATCTTGCACAGATGGAAGGTGTATCAGAAGAGGAGTTTTTTGGAAATAGTAACTATAACTCAGTTAGATTTAGAACACTTATGGAAAAGGATAAGGTTGGACCAGGAATGCAAGCTCTAAATTGGGGAAAGGCTATCTTTAATAACTGAGATAGGATTTGACCTAAGTGGACTGAGAACAGCAACTTACAAATTGAACTATGCCAGAAAAGTGGAAGATATTCAAGGAGGAAATAGCAAGAGTACAAGCAGAAATATGTTCCTGTAACAGCAAAGGGTTTCTCCAAGCCTGGAGAACCCTGGATGTCAAGGTACATAAAAGTTAGGATTAAGAAAATGAGAGAACTCATTTCTAACTCACTTCCTGTACTTCTGCTCTCACTCCTTTCCAGAAAAATGATAGGGTTCCCCTTGTCTTGACTTTCCACCCAACCAATCTTTGCATTCAAACTATCACCTGACAGTATTTTGGCACCTCCAGCAGGATGCCACTACCAACTGCATGTTCCCCTCCTCTCCACCCTCAAAATTCCATAGTGACCATTCCCTCTACGATAGCCTGGTCCACTTCTCCAGCACTCCTATCACTTCCTCACCCTCCATGGCATCTTCCTACAATTACAGGTTTAACAATTGCGCATTCACCTCCTCCCTCCTCACTGTCCAAGTCCCCAGAAACACCTTCCAGGTGAAGCAGTGTTTTACCTGGACTTCTTTCGAACTAGCCTACTGTTTACAATGTGGCCTTTTACATTTTGGAAAATTGGGTGAGCACTTTGAGGAACTGAAGGCAGGAGGCTCTGCGTGGACCATTAATGATCTAATAAATTCACTAAAGGAGCACATCATCCACCTCATGCCCCTCCACAGCTCTTGGAGCCCACCATCAGTCTTCCAGGCTTTACCTAGTAGTCTCACAGCAGCTGGTAAAATGCCAGTGCAAGTGGAAAAGGCCTTTATTTGACTATACAAATGGCTTAATTGGATTCCTAGTAGACAGGCCACCTGCCATTTTAACCATTATTGACAACCTGGCATTGGGCTTTCTTTATTTGTTCATGGGTTTTAGGTATCGCTATTTAGGCCAGGATTTAATACCCATTCCTAAGTTCCCAGAGAGTAGTCAGGATTCAACTGCACTGCTGTGGATCTGGAGCCACATGTAGGGCAGAGCAGGTAAGGATGGCAGATTTTCTTTTCTAAAGGACATTACTAAATCAAGTGGAATTTTACAACAGCTGGCAGTAAGTACATGGCTGCCAATAGTCTATTTTCTTATTCCAGGGTACCCAATCTTTGACACCAACATGTGCCATTTTGCTGGTCTCTGAACGTGTCCCAGAGGCCCCTTAAAATTCAGCTCGTGATTTGTAATAGATAGCGGTGTAATGGTTACGGTACTGAACTGACAAACAGGCGTTGTGAGGTAAAATCTCATTACTAATAAATAATCAATAAATCTGGCCATTTGTGGACTAGTGTCAGGAAAAATTCCAGAGAGTTGGTAAAGGCTCAACTGGTTCACTGATGCACTTGCCGTCTACAGCTTGGCCTGCGCTGTTTGATTCCTTAGGGTCAATTTGGAAATGAAAGCAAATAAAAATTGGAAGAGATGTAAAATAGTTGGCTGATTTGCTATCACCTATTTTACTCTACTAACAGGTATGCCCATGCCTCTGAAATAACCTGTAATTCATTCATTTGCCACTTTAGTACGTAGAAACAGATTTTAAAAAAAAATATCGTCTTTGCACAGCTATTCTCTTTCAGAACATAGATAAATGCCCACGGTATTACAGAATACTATGAAGTTTACTCGGTGTGTAATCTTTTGATAATGCTCTGTTCGCCATCAATCTTGCAGTCCATAGATTGCTTGCCTTCTGCATTCTATGGATCTGCCATTCTTGCCTGACATTTCACATAAACTGTAAGCCTCTGCGGCTTTGGACTCCAGTGGTTTCCAAACCATAAGTGGGTGGCAGAGCATCGGATGCTTGACAGTGATCAATACTGATTGGATCCCGTCAATGTTGGGGCTTATTTTGCCATCAATCATGGCCCTGCCAGTGGCAGTCAGTCTGCTTTCTGCTGGTCAGCTGATTCTGCAGCCTCTCCCCCTCCCCCCCCAAGCCCTCCCCCATTCCCTCCAGCACGGCCACCACTGCCACTGATAACCTGATTTTCCCGAGATCAATAGGAGCGGTCAGTAAGCAAAGCTAGACAATCTGCACACAGCCACTGACCACAAACAAACAAATAGCACGGACGAGACTTTGAAACCAGATCCTTTGACCGCAGCAGTAGGTAGTCTGGTGAACTGATTTAGCTGAGATTTGCTTGTACCGTTTTTCTTCTGAAAACTTGTTTTTCATTTATAAAATACGCGTTGTTTTTTCATAATCAAAGAAATTACAGAATTGTGCAGATAATTTATTCCTTCTGACTTGTTCAATATGCTTGTAAAGAAATTAATTAAATCATGTCATTGCAGTGACAGAAATTGATGGCTTTTTAATCATCTTGTGATGACTGAATATGCAAGCAATTTCTCTGCTTCCAAAAACTCAAAGGTGGAGCATTGATTTCTGCATTTATTACTAAATGTACATTTTAAATCTTTGCTACCTTTTCAGAGAATCAAAGCTGTCGGGCTGAATTTGAAACTTGATTACAACTGTCATGATTGCATTGAATGCGGACACTATAAAATAGAACCATGTTCCAAGGTTCTGTATAGAGATGTGATTACACAAAAACAGAATTGAAGAAGAGATATCAGGAGGGGAGTTTTCAAAAGGGTCTCAAAGCCTGAGATGGAGATAAAGGTTTGAGAAGAGAATTCTAGAGAAAAGGGCCTTAAGTGTTGGAGACAAAACTGTCAAAGAGAGATGAAGATGTGCAAGAGACTGGAGTCAATTGAATTAAAAGCTCTGCAAGCGTGTATTTGGAGTGATGTGTTAGGTTGCAGTGATAGGGTAGGCCAACCTGAACTACTTTGAACACAAAATTAGGGGAATTGTGGGCCATTGTAGATTGGTCTGTTACATGGACACAGTGGCAGAGAGATCAGCAGATAACAGCGACTGGGAAGGTATTGTATAGGTTTGACATGGAGGTAACAGAGTCATGGTGGGAAATCCATCAGCACCTGTGAGCTGGGATAGGGCTGAGATGGATGCTATTATGAATGTGGAAGTCAGTGGTCTTTGTGATCACGAGGTTGTGAGGTCAGAAGATTAGCTAGGACGGAAATAATTTACTGAGATTATGAGCAGTCTCAGTAAACCTGAGACATTGGCAAAGGTGCGACTGAAACTAGTAGTTGGATGGCATTGTTGTCCCTGGTCTTTAACCAGACATAATTGCAGCTCATGCAATTTGATAGGTACGCAAGGTGATGTGCTGCACAGCTAATAAAGGGCTTGTGAGGTCTGTGGCAATGTAAAACTTGGTATATGAGCTGACCGGTGTATACTAGCTGACCTGTGTACAAGGGTTGAACTGAGTACAAGAGCTGACCTGTGTACAGGAGTTGACCTGGTTGTCTTTAGATGTTTCCTGTCGTAGACAGAGTGCAGGATAGTATAGAAACAGAATGTCCTGTAGAAAGTCAGCACATCTGTGGAGAGAGAAACAGAGGTAATATTTCAAGAGTGAAATGACTCTTCAAAGGATAAGGAGCCAACAATAAATCCTTCCGACAAATAGTAAAATATCATGGATGCTGGACATTTGAAATATAAAAGAAAATGCTCAAAATAGTCAAAATGTTTGACATTATCCGTGGAGAAAGAAGCAGAGTTAATCACAGTATCATTATGGTGCAGAAGGAAGCCAATCAGCCCATCATATTTTTTTGGCTAATGGGTGGAATTTTCTGCCTATCTCACGTTGAGCTTGTTACTGGGTCTTCTGGCCTTCAGCTCATTTAAGTCCGTAGCAGAATGTCTGGCCTTTTGCCCTGTGGCCAATTATGACCCTTAAGTGAATAATAACAGCAGATCTGCTCCTGCTGCTACACATGTTAACTGAGCAGTGACAGAGTGCTTTCCATGTGGGAGCATGACCAGCAAACCCGTGCAGGATTATTGTAAGCTCCTGGGGAGAGAGGACCCCCTCACTGGAAGGCACTCAGTGCCTGATCGAGGGACCCAACATCGGGAGGAGGGGAGGCTAGACGCACTCCATTGCACTTGCCGCTGAGTTCTACCCACTTTGATGACTCTCCCTCCTGCCATCATTCATCACTGGCCAGGGAGCCAGTGATATTCTGAGCCTCAGGTTGGGTGTTGAACCAGCAGAAACCACTTCCTCCCCAGCAGCGCTGCCATTGAATAAAGCTGACAACTTCTGATTGTGAGGCAACTCTTGGCAGACAGGGCCTTTGCCTCTCTTATAACTTCCTTCCCTCTGGCATCCTTTATCCTGAGGGGAAGGCCTGCCACTAGCCTGTTAAATGCCCGAGTGGAACAGGATGCAGTGGGGCAGCTCTAAAAGAGGCAATACAGGGAGGTCCAGCCACTGACTGAAGGCTCAGTTACCACTGCAAGATTCTGCTCAACTTTTTGGATTGACAAGATTTTACCAAATTCTTTTTTTTGTTTATGTTCAGGCCCTTAGGGAATGTAAGGAGAGAACTGTGTGGGAGCAGGACAAGAAGATGGTGCTGGATTTACTTTGGCTATGATTAGATATTTAAGATTGCAATGAATTGAGGGCAGTTCCACTAGGCAGGACAATAGAGATGAATTGGAGGAGGATGATATGATTTACTGTTCTGTTCTGGGTCAGGAGTCACATGTAGGCCAGACCAGGTAAGAGATAACAAGGTGTAGAGCTGGATGAACGCAGC
>NC_063342.1:20879786-20906140 GCF_021869965.1 Rhincodon typus | reverse complement strand
CCTCTTCGACCTGTTTGTTTCCTCTCCACCTATCCTCTCCTCTATCCCTCTTCTATCCGCCTCCCACTCTCTCCCTATTTATTTCAGAACCCCCTTCCCCTCCCCCTTTTCTGATGAAGGGTCTAGGCCCGAAACGTCAGCCTCTCTGCTCCTATCATGCTGCTTGGCCTGCTGTGTTCATCCAGCCCTGCACCTTGTTGTCTCGGATTCTCCAGCATCTGCAGTTCCTACTATCTCTGATTCAAAATGGAAGAGAAGTTTGTTGGAAAGGCTCAATGATGCAATCCGACTGCAAGGACATTTTACCAATAGTGGAACCAAATGCGAAGAGGCTGTGCACCTACAAGTTGGCTAGTTGTCCATGTTCACAATTAAAGGCCCAATCAGTGACTTATTACCAAAGAACATGGTAGCTGAATGATTGTAGTAAGACATTGGTGAGGCCACATTTGGAGTACTGTGTACAATTCTGATTGCCCTGTTATAGGAAAGATGTTATTAAACTGCAAAGGGTGAAAAATTAATTTACAAGGATATTATCAAGACTGGAAGGTTTGAGTTATAAGGAGAGGCTGGATAGGGTGGTACTTTATTCCTGGAGCATAGGAGGCTGAGTGCTGACATTATGGAAGTTTATAAAATCATGAGAGGCATAGTTAGAGTGAATAGCCAAAGTCTTTTCCCTCGGGAAGGGAGTCAAAACATGAGGGCATAGATTTAAGATGAGAAGGGAAAGATTTAAAAGGGACCTGAGGGGCATCAAAATGGATGGTGAGTATATGGAATGAGCTGCTGGAGAAAGTGGTAGAGGAGGGTACAATTATAACATTTAGAAGACATTTTAACAGGTACATGGATAGGAAAAGTTTGGAGAGATATGGGCCAAATGCAGGAAAATTGTATTAATTCAGTTTAGGAAACCTGGTCGGCATGGATGAGTTGGACCGAAGGGCCTGTTTCCATGCTGTATGACTCTATGACGTTAAATATACAGCATAAGAGGATGCCATTTGGCTCTCCATGCCTGTCCGGCTCTCTGCAAGAGCTCTGGCCAGGAAATTAAGCAGGATTGATGACATTTTCATTTTGTGCTATTTCTGTAAAATCTGTTGTGACTTTTATTCTTCCCTTCTTTTAACATTAGAGTGTACAATTTTACAATACTTGATTGGAGCATGTTGTTTGGATTCCGCTGTTAATTTGAGGCAAATGCGGCTACAAAGTACAGAGGTCCCGATGATTCAAGAAGACAACTTTGTTGTGTGTGCTGTCTCACCGCTGAGTGAATGGTTGGTAACTGCGAAAATGACCTGCCACTGCCATGTGGCCCAGTGTGTATATGCAAGCATATCAGCGTTTAGAGATGCGTACCTGAGTGACACACTTACTACAAATACTGCCAGAGAAAGATGTGAAGAAGAACCAGCTGATAACAGATGTTATCAATGCTGCAAGTGACTTTGTAAGACTCTGGGGAACTCCCTTAGGAAAACAAATAGAGATATACCAGTTTGTCACTTAATTGCTTCTGAACGACTTTGCCCCTTGTTTACAAGGGTACGATGGAGGTTCTGGAGACTCAGGTTTGCCTTGGGTTGGATATGAAGCCAGAATCATTTTTATAAACACTTTGCCACAATAAGAAGAGATAATGTAATTCTATACCAATTGCACTGAAAGTTGGAATCATTCAGTATACATTACAATAGATTAAAACAATTGGGCCCACTCTGTAGTAGTCTATAAATCAATATTAAGCATTTTAGTTCAGGGAGGATACTTGGTGCCTATTTTCTGACTATATGACCCACATGCTCTGGCAGAGCATAGAGAATGTGGAGAGATACATACATTCTACAGACTGTGGCCTATAAGCTGATTGAATGTACCTTCTGCAGCCAGAGTTTCACAAGGTGAATAGGGAAGGACACTAAATATGATTGAGAAGAAGAGTTATCAGAAGCTACTAAGGCAGATACCAGGATATTAGTTCTGAATAAGGTATCTCATCTCCCAGTGCTCGGACAATTACCAGCAGTGATTTGCTAAATTAATTTGCAAAATTTGTTCTAAGACATTAATGCAAAGTTGTCAAATTTGCAGATGCAAAATTGAAGCAGACTGTAAACTCAAGAAACAGCCAATAAATTACAGAAGTTTTCACAAAATATTTGAGATGCAAATAAAGATAGTAATCAAAATTCAAGGTAGCCTGGTGTTGGTGCTACAGATAGTGTCATAGTGTCATGAAGATTTTCCAGCACAGAAAGCGAGCCTTTGGCCCATTGTGTCTGTGCTGGTCATCAAGCATCTATCTATTCTAAACCTATTTTCTAGCACTGGTCTGTAGCCTTGAATGCTATGGTGTTTCAAATGCTCATCTGAAAAAGTAAAAAAAAAGGCACTTGTACTCTGACAGCTGTGTTGAAATACTTAGGAAGATGAAAGGGACCTGGAAATCTTAATAGAATCAATGTTGATCCTGTCTAACCAATACACAATAATAGCTTACTACAATACTAATAGACACTGAAACCAGCACAGTAAAATGTCAGCTGGGGATGTAATGGTTAAATTTTATCATACTCTCCTGATGCTACACCAGAAATACTATGCCCATTTCTGGCTATCAAGAAATGAGACACATTCAGACATTGAAGACAGTACAGAACAGAGTTGTGAGGTAGATTACCAGTGGCACAGTTTGAGGAAGAAACATAAACGTAAGAACATGAGAACTAGGAGCAGGAGTAGGCCATCCGGCCCCTCGAGCCTGCCCCGCCATTTAATAAGATCATGGCTGATTTTTGAGACTCAGCTCCACTTACCCACCCACTCACCATAACCCTTAATTCCTTTACTGGTCAAAAATTTATCTAGCCTTGCTATAAAAACATTCAGCGAGGTAGCTTCAACCGCTTCACTGGGCAGGGAATTCCACAGATTCACAACCCTTTGGGTGAAGAAGTTCCTCCTGACCTCAGTCCTGCATCTGCTTCCCTTTATTTTGAGGCGATGCCCTCTAGTCCTAGTTTCACCTGCTAGCGGAAACAACCTCCCTGCCTCCACCTTATCTATTCCCTTCATCATCTTATATGTTTCTATAAGATCTCTCCTCATTCTTCTGAATTCCAATGAGTATAATCCCAGTCTACTCAGTCTCTCCTCATAATCCAACCTTCTCAACTCTGGAATCAACCGAGTGAATCTCCTCTGCACCCCCTCCAGTGCTAGTATATCTCTTCTCAAGTAAGGAGACCAAAACTGCACACAGTACTCCAGGTGCGGCCTCACCAGGACCCTATACAGCTGCAGCATAGCCTCCCTGTTTTTAAACTCCATCCCTCGAGCAATGGCAGACAAAATTCCATTTGCCTTTTTAATTACCTGCTGCACCTGCAATCCCACCTTCAGCGATTCATGCACAAGGACACCCAAGTCCCTCTGCACAGCAGCGTGCTGCAATTTTTAACCATTTAAAATGTAGTCCATAAACTATCCTACTTAGAAAGATGCAAACTGAAAAGTGATCATGAACATTGATAAAAGCACCAAAGAATTAGTCTGGACTACTCCTTTATGTTTAAAATGTGAAAAAAGAGCTGGTAGATTACGGGTTAAAATTTGATCCGGCTTCCGATGAGTAAGTGGTCACTGCAAGGCTGATATCAGGAAATTCTCTGTTGCGTGGGCAGTAGTCAATTTCCTGTAAAAAAAAAATTTGAAACTATTTCAGGAGCACTCGGATATTAACCTATGGCAGGTGTTAAGATGTCCGTGGATAGATGCATGAAGATAGGATGCATGGCGTTCTCATCCATAACTATTCTGTGAATAGTCCTTGAAACAACAATAAGCATCATTTGGGCTTTCAATAGCTGCACCATCTGAAGCATCAAGTTTTACCGCAAAATGAGTCTTTGCTCAATACTAACTCTGTGTTTAACATCTACAGTTTCAGCATTTCATGCTAAGTCAATATTGAGTAATAGGCATTTGTTCTCAGATTTAAATCTCAGATATATGTAAAACTGTCATTCTTGCACCACCTAGATCAG
Organism: Rhincodon typus; assembly: GCF_021869965.1. NCBI lineage: Eukaryota > Metazoa > Chordata > Chondrichthyes > Orectolobiformes > Rhincodontidae > Rhincodon > Rhincodon typus. Next base: position 20,902,082 of record NC_063342.1, on the reverse strand, counting down.
TAAAGGCACTGGCCAGTGCAGATTTAGATTATGCAAAAGGAAAATTCCTGATGCCTCATGTTAAATTAACAGATCTCAGGTAGATAGTAGTGATGATTCTTAAAATTATTCTCAGTTCCATTGAATCAACTGAGATATCCTCTCGTGATTGGTACTGCTGATGGAAAGAGAGCCTGTGTGGGCATTGACTGCAGTGTGAAAGAACAATGGGGTGGGGCTAATTGTGGGAAGTCACTCTTCCGAAAAGCTGGCTTGGGCATGGTGGGCTGAATGGCCTCATTCTCCACTGTAGAATTCATCAAGGATTATGAAATTAGCCATACAAGGCCTGTGATGTACTGTCCAATTTAATAAGCACCAGCTGGATGCATGTATGTACTTTTAATGTGCACATCATTTATTTTTTGACTTGGATGTTGTTGCTGTGAGTTGTTCCAGGTTATATTATTTTATTCCAGACGTTTCCTCACCCAATCCCCGGGTGTTTTATTGCTGGGGTTTTTAAATCTTGCTTATTTGAATAAATCACATGCTCAAACTTTCCATGTTTTCATATACGGTGTGCAAATATTTTAATCAACCTATTCAGACATGTTGCGACGCATCTCTGGAGCTGGTAGGATTGGAAACCAGGACTTCTGGTCCATAGCTATGGAAATTACTACTGGACCGCAAGAATCCTGATGCCAGGCATGTATATTGTGACTCTCAGACTGGTGGATTGTGTGAAGCAAAATATCCCTTTGGCTGTTCAAAAGCTCACTCCACATTGTCTGACATCAGATGTGATTCTACAGTTTGCTGAATAAGCCTGAATGTGTGAAGAATTCTGCTGAGAATCAATGTCAGTCAGATTTGTTGTGTAGCTCACTTGTGAGTCTTGGAAGCTGAATATATTAGTCCACAGGTCCTTACTCTTTGCACTCAGAAAGAACATGTACGCACTGTGCCTGTTTCAGATCAATACATAAAGGTTTCTCAGGGCAATGCCTTGAACATCAGAGTAAATCTGCCTGCTTTAAGTTGAAACAAGTTTGGTTGTTGACTGTCATTCTCCAGTGAAACTCCTCGACTGATTGGAGTTCACTTACCAAGCTGCCAGCATTCTACTCTCATGCACTGGAAATATTTGTTTTCCCCTTAGATTTGTATTCTTGCAAAATTTCCTGGTGTGTGCAGGATAAAAAGCTTTGACAAAATCTTTCTTTTTCAGCAATACTCAAGTTCTGTACTACGAAACAGTATTTCCATACAAGCATATGAGGTAGGAATAGCAGTAAGCCACACAGCCTGTTTAGCCTATTCTGCCATTTATTAAGATTTTGACTGATTAGATTGTAACATCGGACCTACTCCAATACTTTTCACCCTCTTTGTTTACAAAATAATATATCCATTATTGCCTTAAAAATATTGGAAGTATTTGCTTCCACGAAGAGATTCCCAAAGACTTATGACCCTCTGAGATAAACAATTTTGTCTTTCTCTGTCTTAAATGAATGCCCTCTTATTTTTAAACCGTGACCCTTAGTTCTAGATATCCTCACGATTTGAAAGATTGTCGCCATATCTACTCCACCAAGACCACTCAAGATCTTATCGGTTTCAGTCAAGTTGACATAGAAAGATACAAAATAGGAGCATGAGTCAGCCATTTGGACTTTCATGCCTGCTACACCATTCAATATAAGTATGGCTGGTTAATCAACTCAGTACTCTATTCTTGCTTTCTGCCCATACCCCATCTCCTTCTTGAAAACATTCAATCTTTTGGCCTTGATTACTTTCTATGACAGAGAATTCCATAGACTCACCACTCTCTGGGAGAAGAAATTTCTCCTCATCTCAGTCCTAAGTAGTCTACTGTGTATCCTTAGACTGCGACCTCTGCCTGATCATTGGGAACATCCTTCCTAAGTTTACCCTGTCTAATCCTATGAGAATTTTATAAGTTTCTATGAGACTTCCCCCACCCCTCATTTTCAAAACTACAGTGAATATAGTCCTAACTGATCCAATCCGTCTTCATGGTTCAGATCTGTTGTTACAGGAATCGGTCTGTGAGCCTTTGTCATGCACCCCCAGTAGCCAGAATATCCGCAGGTAAAGACACATTGTTCATTATTTAAATGTTCCAAAGTATAAAAGTGTTGGAAAGAATTATGCAGCTTAGTAATAGGGAATCTAAGACTAACATTAAAACAATGTTGCATTTGATCAGATAGCGTCCACAATATCTCATCTAGTTCATTTCAGAAGAAGATTGAACCATATCCCTTATAGGTATTTGACAAGTCAAGTGTCTGGGAACCCTGATCTAGGCTTTTAATTGTCTGCATTTAATATAACTCTTCTACTCTCTCCATTTCATCTGTACTTACAGCCCAGCTCATCCCTGCCTCCCTAACCTGTCCTTCCTCCCACCTATCCCCTCCTCCCACCTCAAGCCTCACCCCCATCTCCTACCTACTAACCTCATCCCGCCATCTTGACCTGTCCGTCCTCCCTGGACTGACCTATCTCCTCCGTAACTCCCCACCTACACTCACCTTTACTGGTTCCATCCCCGCCTCTTTGGCCTGTCTGTCTCCTCTCCACCTATCTTCTCCTCTATCCATCTTCTATCCGCCTCCCTCCCGCTCCCTATTTATTTCAGAACCCCCTTCCCCTCCCCCATTCCTGAAGAAGGGTCCAGGCCCGAAATGTCAGCCTTCCTGCTCCTCTGATGCTGCTTGGCCTGCTGTGTTCATCCAGCTCTACAGCTTGTTATTTCAGACCATGAGTGGGTACCAATGAGAGAACTCTTGGTTCCCTTCTCTTTTCAGCCATTCTGCAGGCATGTATCTGACCAGCCAAACACCACTGATGTAAACCAAACAGCAGCTAATGTCAGTGGAAAAAACACATCATCTGTCATGACTTTAAACTGTCTTTGCACAGAATCTGGAAAAGAGTCATCAAAATAGCCTAAAATCAGCCAAACAGCAAACTGCATCATGCATATGATTGACTTTCTTTTGGCCACTCGTTTACAATGTAACCTACCCTCTACATTGTAACATACCTCTCCTATATGCCTGTGCAAGTCTCCCAGATGCAAGTGTGAGTGCAAGTTGGAGTAGTTTTATTATTTTTAATCTATGGGACTATGAACATTATTTCCTCTTCTTTTAATGCTTACAAGTAAACCTGTCTGTGTCTTTTATGTTCATTGTCCATTCACAGTCAAATACTCACTAAATTGTCAACAAATTCTTTTAAACTACTTGATGCAGTGAACGAAGAGGTAGAAAGAGATGAGAATCCTTCTACAATCACTCACCTGGCTGTAACACTAGAAGGCAGTGAGATTAAAAAAAAGTGAGTGCTATGTGATGTAGTTTCTTGGGTAAAAGACCATTCCTAGTACAATAAGGTCTGAGTGACTCCCAAACTGTTAGCCCATATGGTTCTTGTTGAGACAGATGTCTTGATATATATTAATAACACTAACTATTTACACTGTTACAAAATCTCAGACTTATAATCTGGGCCCTATGCTTACTACATGAAGCAACCATACAGTAACCGCAACAACAATAAGTACTGAATATAGGTGGGTACCTCTCTCGCAGAATATTAGAACATAGAACATAGAACATTACAGCGCAGTACAGGCCCTTCGGCCCTCGATGTTGCGCCGACCTGTGAAACCAATCTGAAGCCCATCTAACCTAAACTATTCCATTATCATCCATATGTTTATCCAATGACCATGTAAATGCCCTTAAAGTGGGCGAGTCTACTATTTTTGCAGGCAGGGCATTCCACGCCCTTACTACTCTCTGAGTAAAGAACCTACCTCTGACATCTGTCCTATATCTATCACCCCTCAATTTAAAGCTATGTCCCCTCGTGCTAGCCACCACCATCCGAGGAAAAAGGCTCCCACTGTCCACCCTATCTAATCCTCTGATCATCTTGTATGTCTCTATCAAGTCACCTCTTAACCTTCTTCTCTCTAACGAAAACAGCCTCAAGACCCTCAGCCTTTCCTCATAAGACCTTCCCTCCATACCAGGCAACATCCTGGTAAATCTCCTCCGCACCCTTTCCAATGCTTCCACATCCTTCCTATAATGCGGTGACCAGAACTATACGCAATACTCCAAGTGCGGCCGCACCAGAGTTTTGTACAGCTGCAACATGACCTCATGGCTCCGAAACTCAATCCCTCTACCAATAAAACCTAACATACTGTACGCCTTCTTAACAACGCTATCAACCTGGGTGGCAACTTTCAGTGATCTATGCACATGGACACCGAGATCTTTCTGCTCATCCACACTACCAAGAATCTTACCATTAGCCCAGTACTCTGTAATCCTGTTACTCCTTCCAAAGTGAATCACCTCACACTTTTCTGCATTAAAGTCCATTTGCCACCTCTCAGCCCAGCTCTGCAGCTTATCTATGTCCCTCTGTAACCTGCAACATCCTTCTGCACTATCCACAACTCCACCAAGTTTGGTGTCATCCGCAAATTTACTAACCCATCCTTCTACGCCCTCATCCAGGTCATTTATAAAAATGACAAACAGCAGTGGCCCCAAAACAGATCCTTGAGGTACACCACTAGTAACTGAACTCCAGGATGAACATTTCCCATCAACCACCACCCTCTGTCTTCTTACAGCTAGCTAATTTCTGATCCAAACCGCTAAATCACCCTCAATCCCATGCCTCCGTATTTTCTGCAATAGCCTACCATGGGGAACCTTATCAAACGCTTTACTGAAATCCAAATACACCACATCAACCGCTTTACCCTCACCCACCTGTTTGGTCACCTTCTCAAAGAACTCAATAAGGTTTGTGAGGCACGACCTACCCTTCACAAAACCGTGTTGATTATCCCTAATCAAATTATTCCTTTCTAGATGATTATAAATCCTATCCTTTCCAACACTTTACCCACAACCGAAGTAAGGCTCACTGGTCTATAATTACCAGGGTTGTCTCTACTCCCCTTCTTGAACAAGGGGACAACATTTGCTAGTCTCCAGTCTTCTGGCACTATTCCTGAAGACAATGACGACATAAAGATCAAAGCCAAAGGCTCTGCAATCTCCTCTCTAGCTTCCCAGAGAATCCTAGGATAAATCCCATCCGGCCCAGGGGACTTATCTATTTTCACACCTTCCAGAATTGCTAACACCTCCTCCTTATGAACCTCAATCCCGTCTAGTCTAATAGACTGTATCTCAGTATTCTCCTCGACTACATTGTCTTTTTCCTGTGTGAATACTGACGAAAAATATTCATTTAGCACCTCTCCTATCTCTTCGGACTCCACGCACAACTTCCCACTACTGTCCTTGACCGGCCCCAATCTCAAGTCATTCTTTTATTCCTGACATACCTATAGAAAGCTTTCGGGTTTTCCTTGATCCTACCTGCTAAAGACTTCTCATGTCCCCTCCTGGGCTCCTTCTTAGCTCTCTCTTTAGGTCCTTCCTGGCTAACTTGTAACTCTCAAGCGCCCTAACTGAGCCTTCACGCCTCATCTCTACATAAGCCTCCTTCTTCCTCTTGGCAAGTGATTCAACTTCTTTAGTAAACCACAGTTCCCTCGCTCGACCACTTCCTCCCTGCCTGACAGGTACATACTTCTCAAGGACATGCAGTAGCTGTTCCTTGAACAAGCTCCACATTTCAATTGTGCCCAGCCCCTGCAGTTTCCTTCTCCATCCTATGCATCCTAAATCTTGCCTCATCGCCTCATAATTGCCTTTCCCCCAGCTATAACTCTTGCCCTGCGGTATATACCGATCCCTTTCCATCGCTAAAGTAAACGTAACCGAATTGTGGTCACTATCACCAAAGTGCTCACCTACCTCCAAATCTAACACCTGGCCTGGTTCATTACCCAGTACCAAATCCAATGTGGCCTCGCCTCTTGTTGGCCTATCTACATACTGTGTCAGGAAACCCTCCTGCACACATTGGACAAAAACTGACCCATCTGAAGTACTCGAACTATAGCGTTTCCAGTCAATATTTGGAAACTTAAAGTCCCCCATAACAACTACCCTGTTACTTTCACTCCTATCCAGAATCATCTTTGCAATCTTTTCCTCTACATCTCTGGAACTTTTCGGAGGCCTATAGAAAACTCCCAACAGGGTGACCTCTCCTTTCCTGGTTCTAACCTCAGCCCATACTACCTCAGTAGACGAGTTGTCATCAAATGTCCTTTCTGCCACCGTAATACTGTCCTTGACTAACAATGCCACACCTCCCCCTCTTTTACCACCTTCCCTGATCTTACTGAAACATCTAAACCCCGGAACCTGCAACAACCATTCCTGTCCCTGCTCTATCCATGTCTCCGAAATGGCCACAACATCGAAGTCCCAGGTGCCAACCCATGCTGCAAGTTCACCCACCTTATTCCGGATGCTCCTGGCATTGAAGTAGACACACTTCAAACCACCTTCCTGCCTGCCGGTACACTCCTGTGACCTTGAAACTTATTTATGACCTCACTACTCTCAACCTCCTGTACACTGGAGCTACAATTCAGGTTCCCACCCCCCTGTTGAATTAGTTTAAACCCTCCCGAAGAGCATTAGCAAATTTCCCTCCCAGGATATTGGTACCCCTCTGATTCAGGTGTAGACCATCCCATTTGTAGAGGTCCCACCTACCCCAGAATGAGCCCCAATTATCCAGGTATCTGAATCCCTCCCTCCTGCACCATCCCTGTAGCCACGTGTTCAACTGCTCTCTCTCCCTATTCCTCGCCTCGCTAGCACGTGGCACGGGTAACAAACCAGAGATAACAACTCTGTTTGTTCTAGCTCTAAGCTTCCACCCTCGCTCCTTGAATTTCTGCCTTACGTCCCCATCCCTTTTCCTACCTATGTCGTTGGTGCCTATGTGGACCACGACTTGGGGCTGCTCCCCCTCCCACTTAAGGATCCCGAAAACACGATCCGAGACATCAAGGACCCTGGCACCTGGGAGGCAACACACCAACCGCGAGTCTCTCTCGTTCCCACAGAATCTCCAATCTGTCCCCCTAACTATAGAGTCCCCAATGACTAATGCTCTCCTCCTCTCCCCACTTCCCTTCTGAGCAACAGGGACAGACTCTGTGCCAGAGACCTGTACCCCATGGCTTACCCCTGGTAAGTCATCCCTCCCAACAGTGTCCAAAACCGTATACTTGTTTTTGAGGGGAATGGCCACAGGGGATCCCTGCACTGTCTGCCTGTTCCCTTTCCGTCCCCTGACTGTAACCCACCTACTTTTTTCCTGTACCTGATGTGTGACTACCTCCCCGTAACTCCTTTCAATTACCCCCTCAGCCTCCCGAATGATCCGAAGTTCATCCAACTCCAGCTCCAGTTCCCTAACACGGTTTCCGAGGAGCTGGAGTTGGGTGCACTTCCCGCAGATGAAGTCAGTGGGGACACTAGTGGTGACCCTTACCTCCCACATTCTACAGGAGGAGCACACAACTGCCCTAACATCCATTCCCACTGTTCTGAATTCCCAAACAGACAAATTAAAAAAAAAATACTCGTAGCCTTACCAAATCAGCGCTCAGAACCTTTTTATTGGTTAGAGGAGGAGGATGGGTGGGAGACACTACCTCGGTAGTGTTTCGGGTAAAGCAACCACCCAAATATATTACCTCACTTAGTCCAAAAATGGACTCACGTGAGGTAAGACTTTTATAATCGAAAAGCTTACCTTCCCAGGCTGCCCTCGCGCTTCGTCCCGGACTCCCGCCGCTGAAACAACTGAAAGTTGTCTTAATGATCTCCAACTGTCTTAATGGTAGACTGCCTGTTTGGTCTGGAATATTCGCAATAACATAGCTCCATTGTCCAGTTCCTAATGGCCTCAACTCTTCCTCCAGCATTCCATGCGGGTCTTTTTTTAAAATTCATTCACGGGATGAGGGCGTCTCTGGCTAGGCTGACATCAGAAAATCTGATGAAGGGTCTAGGCCCGAAACGTCAGCCTTTCTGCTCCTATGATGCTGCTTGGCCTACTGTGTTCATCCAGCCCTGCACCTTGTTGACCCACAGTGTGTTTCCTTTTTTGCCTATTTTTTCAATCTATTATATCCCTGCAGAGCTATCTTGTCTTGTCTTCCTTAGGCATAGGTATGGCATTAGGGGGACATTGTTAAATTCTGCACAATAATTTAGTTAATAGTCTATTTTGCCACTTGTTGAAATCATAAGTTTGTTCATAACAAACAAGTTATTTTTGAGTTATTGAAGAAATCTGGTGAAAATTTCATAGAAACAAAATGATCATTTTCATTATTAAATAACATACTTACACTTCGGGTACAGCTCACAGAATAATTGCTTTTTGTTCTCCTCCCGTTTTATTATACACTCTTCCCATTCGGGTCTCATCAACAGAACAAATATTCACTGAATTAGACATACTTCCAAGAGTAGGAACTGAAAGCACAAACAAAACAAACATGTATAATGTTGACGATACAGCATGACTTACAGAATTAAAAGAGGTACCTCAAGATATCATAAATCAAGTAAAATCTGGAAACAGAAAGAAGAGTTGACCTATGAGTAGTTAGATGATGAATGTCACAGAGCAATTACAGATGGGGAACAGTGGATGTGTAAGGATGACAGAAGAAAAACAAATGTGTCATACCATGACAGCAGATCTCCTGGCAGGAGTTATTATTAGCAGCAACAAACTGGGGGACCTTCATTCTAGATCTATTGTTTAAAGTGATTAAATTAAATAGTTGGTGGGGGCCTCTTTTCAGGTGGGGTCCATTGTCCACAATAAATAGGTTTAATTGCTTGGCCGTTATAATACCCACCAGAATAAACAGATTATGTCTGAATATTTGTGAGGAGCTCAGGGAGCTTAAACATTTGCTAAAGCTGTCTTTATTGGGCTACTTCCAGGCAGCAGAACACCTTTCTGAAAGCTTTGCAAAGTGAAGTTATGTAAATATTCAGCCATTTTGAGGACTGCTGTTTAGGTCACTAGAGTCATAGAACCGTTGAGTTGTACAGCACAGAAATTTACCTTTTGGTCCAACTTGTCCATGTGACCAGATAGCCTAAATTTCTAGTCCCAATTGCCAGCATTTGGCCCATATCTCTCTAAACCCTTCCTTTTCATATACCCATCCAGATGCCTTTTAAATGTTGTTATTGTACCAGCCTCCTCCACCTCTTGTGGCAGCTCATTCCGTACATGCACCACCCTCTGTGTGAAAAAGTTGCCCCTCATGTCCATTTTAAATATTTCCCCTCTCTCACCTTAACCCTATGCCCTCTAGCTTTCGACTCCCTCACCCTGCAGAAAAGACCTTGACTATTCACCCTGTCCGTCCCCCTCATTATTTTAGACACCTCTACAAGGTCACGTGGACACTCCAGGGAAAATAACCCCAGCCTATTCAACCTCTCTCTACAGTTCAAACCCTCCAACCCTGGCAACATCCTTGTAAATCTTTTCTGAACCCTTTCAAGTTTCACAACATCCTTCCGATAGCAGGGAGACCGGAACTGGACGCAATATTCTAAAAGTGGCCTAACCAATGTCTGTACAGGTGCAACATGACTTCCCAACTCCTATAGTCAGTGCAGTGACCAATGAAGACAAGCATACCAAACACCTTCACTATCCTATCAACCTGCGACTCCACTTTCAAGGAACTATGACCCTGCACTGCAAGGTCACTTTGTTCAGCAACACTCCCTGGGACCTTACCATTAAGTGTACAAGTCCAGCCCTGATTTGTCTTTGCAAAATGCAGCACCTTACCTTTATCTAAATTAAACGCTATCTGCCACTCCTCAGCCCATTGGCCCTTTTGATCAAGATCCTGTTGTACTCTGAGGTAACCTTCTTCGCTGACTGCTACACCCCCCAATTTTGGTGTCATCTGCAAACTTACTGACCACACCTCCTATGTTCACATCCGAATCGTTTATATAAATTATGAAAAACAGTGGACCCAGCATCGATCCTTGTGGCACACTGCTGGCCACAGGCCTTCAGTCTGAAAAGTAACCCTCCACCACCAGCCTCTGTCTTCTATCTTTAAGCCAGTTCCATATCCAAATGGCAAGTTCTCCCTGTATTCCATGTGATCTAACCTTGCTAACCAGTCTACCATGAGAAATCTTATCGCATAACTAAAATACACTGATATTCGTTTTTTTTTTAAAATGCCTACTCTATGGTATCAGCCCATAGAGGAAATTAAAACAGGTTTCTTATTTTAATCAAAAATTAATTATTAACACCATGGTTCATCTGGAAACAAATATGAGATTTGTTGGTCATTAGCGCATCGCTGCTTCAAGGCGGTGTCTGATGCCATGGACCAGAGTGTGGAGCAATTAATCAGATATTGCCACAACCAATCAGGCTGAGAGTGCAATTGGATTCTGGGGCATGGCTGGGTTCGCGTGATAACTGACGTCGCTTGTGCTGGCAGCAAATCTCCCTCTGAGTGTCCAGGTGCATTGTAAAGCGGTTCCACTTGCTTCAGTGAGTATGTGACTACCACAAATGGACCCTCCATCAGTGCGTAAAGTTCCCAGGAAGCTGCCAGAACTCCTACGGGGTGAGAGTATTCCAGGTGTCCCAGATATTCAGACCACCCATAAATCTTTATGAATAGATTCTGAGTGATCCATTGAGCCATATCCACTAAAAGTATGGTTTCTTACAACTTTGTAGAACCCCATCACAGTGACACAGTGCCCACATGATTACAAGTATGATGGTTGAACAATCCATTCGCCTATAACAAATGAGGTTCAGATGCCTCATGAAGGGTCTGTGGAACCATGCTGGTGTGCTCCACCCTGGCATTCCAGAGGATGAAGGTGCTTCCAGACCAGGCTGCCAATGGAAACACATCCATCCATCTGATGTCAATGGTAATTAATATGTGTTTATGGGAAATTGGAGACTTCCTTCTAAACGCATGCTAAACTCCATTAAATGTCTCTTGAAATAATTCAGCCTTCTTTTTAACACAGCCTTCATAGCCCTTCTTTAAATGTCTTACCATTCAACCGTTCTATTATTGCATCATTTCAAGGGCTACATTCACCGCTTATTCAGCAGTCACTTTTTCACACCCTACATCAAGTGTTTGCCATCTGGTAAGAGTCTGTTGCTGCAGAAATGAAGAAATTATCTTTTTTTTTACTCATTCATGCTGCGCCAGCATTTATTACCCATCCCTAGTTACTCTTGAGAAAGTGGTAGTGAGCTATTTCTTTAAAGGATGTATTTCAAGAATTTTAATGTTGTACAAAATTCCAATGCTGTGCCATTCAGCAAATAATTCTCACCCAATGTTGCACCCAAACCTGGGGCTGGGTTCACCAATTATAACAGTTCCACAAGGAGTACCCCACTTTATTAAACTCCTGGGTGAGGAGGGCTGAACTGATTCCCCTTCTTTATTCACCCACCCCTTGGTTAGTTTCAGCCAGGTTAATGTATAAACCATCACCTCCCATGTGGACACTTTTCCCCCCAGTCAAATGAACGGAACCAATTTCACCAGGCTTTTTGCTAAGGAGTGACCCCAGAGATTTATAAAATCATGAGGGGCAAGGATAGGGGTAGAGGTTAGATAGACCTTAGGTTTAGGGTAAAAGTTCAGCACAACATCATGGGCCGAAGGGCCTGTACTGTGCGATACTGTTCTATGTTCTATGATAGGGTGAATAGGCAAGGTCTTTTTCCCAGGACTGGGGAGTCAAAAACTAGAGGGCATAAGTTTAGGAAGAGAGGGGAAAAATTTAAAAAGGACCCGAGGGGCAACTTTAACACACACAGGGTGGTGCCGCAATTAAATGAGCTGCCAGAGGAAGTGGTGGAGACTGGTACAAATACAACATTTAAAAGGCATCTGGATGGGTACATAAATAGGAATGGTTTAGAGGGATATGGTCCAAATGCTGACTAGTGGGACTAGGTCAGATTGGGATGTCTGGTTGGCGTGGACGAGTTGGATTGAAAGGTCTGTTTCTGTGCTGTATGACTCTGTTACTATAAGTGCTTATTAATTACTACAGGTGAGAAAAAGTAAGAACACAACACACACACAGTCAGAATAAAAATGAGATGTGTGTCCCAAATAAGACAACAGTTTAACAAAAAGACATCCAGCTCAGTCTCTGAATCATTTATAAACTGTAGAAATTCAACATTATGGCCATTTACGGTGAATGTTACCAATAAGTCGACATTGATTGTTGAACAATCAATTTTGAGATTCTTGACTTTGCAGGCTATGAAATTCCTTTGTTTTAGTTTCTTTTGATTGTAGCAAACTGACAACAATCTTAGGATAGATTTGACATAGAATCAACCCCTTCAGTTTGGAAGCAGGCCATTCAGCCTATTGAGTTTGCACTGACCCTCCCAAAAGCATCCCACTCTATCCCCATAATCCTGCATTTCCCACGGATAATGCATCTAACTTGCACATCCGTGGATGCTTTGGGCAATTTAGCATGGTCAATCCACCTAACCTGCACATCCTTGGACTGTGGGAGGAAACTGGAGCACCCAGAGGAAACCCATGCAGACACAGAGAGAGTGTGCAAACTCCACACAGACAGTTGCCTGGGATTGGAATCAAACCTGGGTCGCTGGTGCTGTGAGGCAGCAGTGCGAACCACTGAGCTACCATGCCACCCAACATGGAATTGAAAGGTCAGCTCAGGGTTGAACAGAGCATGTGATTGTGAATTGTCTGATTCACCCGAAGAAGGGGAGAGGGGAATGGTGTTGTTTAAAGTGCTTTTCCTTTCATATTTCTGGACAGTGAACTGTTACTCACACCTATATACTTACTCTCCATGTTCTCATGTTTACATTCTCAAGCAATCGCTCATAATCTTCATCGGTTTGGTATCCTTCTCCCAATTTGGTGTCATCAGCAAATTTTGATGTTGTACTTTCAGCTTCATTATGCATCCAGTGAATAGGAGCACTGACCTCCCTGAAACATCATTCATCACATCTTTTTCATCCCAGGAACTTCCTTTAAGCCTCAGACTTTGCATTTTTGCTGTAAAACCAGCTGTCTATGCATTTGGCCCTCAATCCCCTTAATTCCATGTGTCATTACCATTGCCATAACTCTCTTTGAATGCTTTTTGAAAATCAATATAAACAGCATTCAGTGCATTTTTAAAAAAAAAATCTATTCTCTTTGCTACTTCTTCAACGACCTCTCTAAGGTTGTTCAAATACAAGCTGCTTTTTCGAAATCTGTGCTGACTTGCCATATTAAGCATTTTTTCTCCAAACATTTATTAATTTAATTCCCTATTAAAGACTCTAGAGGGCTGATATGCCTGAGGAGAACTTTTAAGAGCATGTGTGGGTCAAGAGGTTACTTCTGTCTGCTTTTGGATGTAACACTGCCACCAATGCAAAACTCAGGATCATGTTTATTTGCATACTATGGATAGGGAACCTTACAGTTCACGAAGCTGACAAGGTGTTTAACTCAGATGAAAGTGGTATTTACTGTGATATTGAGTCCCACCATAAAAGATCATTTGAGCTGTTTGAAGTTTCCGAAACAATTTAAATTGCTTTCAAGATTTCAGTTCAGCAGAGAATTCTTTAGAGCAAAGCATGTTTTATAAGAAAAATGACTTTACTTATTGAGTGGGCTAAAACCAAAGGAAAGCTTTTTTCAAAAAACTGACAGCATTATTTTTCATGCGATCTAAACAGCACTTCTCAAAATGGCTGAATATTTACATCGCTACCAGAAGGAGAGTCATGCTATCTTGAAGCAACACAAAGGAACAATCAGTTCAAATAAATGTGAATGGCACATTCCTTGAACTCCTCATAGACATTTAGACATAATGAACTTGGTTTTCCAATGTTACTCCATTAAAAAAGAGCTGCACATTTCTGGCGGGGTATTTTCATCATGGCTCCTTCCTAAATACAGAGCATGTACAGAGTACATCTAATACATTCTCTGTAGTGCAAAATAGTTAGGGGAAGACATGGCAACATGTCTTTTGCATGGCAACAATTGCAGTAATTTAGAGATTTAAATATCCAACAGCACGGGCAGGTACTTTGACAGCTCCTGTGAAAGGGTAAGCACTAGGTGTGAGGTTAGAACACCTAAGTGATGGAGTGTGTCATGGGTATCATGTCAGGCTGGGACGGAAGGGGTGTTGTGTCCAGCAAGCCATGGTTAGGGGTGATGTTGTGTCTGAGGTGGGAGGTGGTTGTTGGATCTGGATGGCGGAATATACTGTGTTCCAGGGTATTGGGTCTGGTGGCAGGCAGTGTGTTGTTCGGTGATTCCCTTGGAATCTGTTACATCAGCAGGATTGTGACACAAACACATATCTATGCTGCAAAAACAGCTATTGGAAACCCATGCAAATCTGTTCATTCGGGCAGGAGTGAACCAAGATGCTAAGTTCGATCACTTTGGATGATGGATCCTGATCGAGGAGAGAACTCTACTAACCAGTTAATCTAATCACTGAGATCAATTGATTTGGAACGAAGGTGCCCCAAGTTAATATGACCACCAGCTTGTCCCCGCCTCCCTAACCTGTTCTTCCTCCCACATATCCCCTCCTCCCACCTCAAGCCGCACCCCCATATCCTACCGACTAACCTCATCCCGCCCCCTTGACCTGTCCGTCCTCCCTGGACTGACCTATCCCCTCCCTAACTCCCCACCTACACTCACCTTTACTGGCCCCATCCCCGCCTCTTCGACCTGATTGTTTCCTCTCCACCTGTCCTCTCCTCTATCCATCTTCTATCTGCCTCCCACTCTCTCCCTATTTATTTCAGAACCCCCTTCCCCTCCCCCATTTCTGATGAAGGGTCTAGGCCCGAAACGTCAGCCTTTCTGCTCCTATGATGCTGCTCGGCCTGCTGTGTTCATCCAGCCCTGCACCTTGTTGTCTCGGATTCTCCAGCATCTGCAGTTCCTACTATCTCACATTTAATAAGTGGCTAGTTTGTGAATAGATGTCACGGAGGAATGGAAACACACTTTACCTCTTTGTGTTAAAAAAAAACAGACTGCCACTCCAGAGTCAGAGTCAGAGTCAGACAATCCATGAATAGGTAATAACAAGAACTCACAGTCTCTCTCTCTCTTTCTCTATCACACACACTCTCTCTTCAGTCAATCTACAAGCATGTTCCCTGCCTATATCCCTGCCTTGACTAGCTAAATACCACAGGCAGCAACTTCAACATAAACCAAACAGCTACTAATATCAAAGGAAACGTCTCAGATTGTCTGTCTTATCATTCCAGCTCACGTTAATACTGGATAAATCAGATCCCAGACCGAAGCCTGGCTTGGTTGATCAGTTTGCTTTTGTTTGGTTTAATGAAGAGGTCACTCACTGGAGCAGAAGCATGCAATATTGCAGGTTTGGGTTTTAACAATAAAAGCAATTTATTGCACAAAAGAAATGAAGGTGAAACAGAATAAATCAAAATATCTGCACGTATTATACATCTAAAGAGTTTACAGTACATGTTAAAAATATAATCCCCAAGATTCTCCTTTACAGTACTTAGACTAGAGAGAATCTCCTTCTCCATCACCTCTACAAGCTTAATATAATTCTGACTTCAACTTCTTGTCTGGAGAATCTGTCAGCTTCTTCCTGGAACCTTCATGCATCTGAAATTAAAAGTGCTCAGTTTCAAGTAACCCTTTACCCACATATTATTGGCCTGGAATTCTTACTAAAACTCCTCTTTCAGAGGTACTCTTCTTTTTAAATAAATCTAAGCTATCTTCTCCCTTTCCCATGAACTATCACGTTACATATCCATCTTTAGTTAAGGAGCTTGCAGAAATGCACCAAACTGAAAATAAAATTAAACATTTTATCTGTAAATTTTATTTAAGGTGTTTCCCGAGTCTTTATAAAGAGTCCAGAAGCTTCCATTGAAAAGCTTAATGTACTACGCTGTGTAATTAATTTTGAATAGAAGATTGGCTCTTTGGCAGAAAGCAGAGAGTGGAGTTAAAAGGGTCTTTCTCAGGATGGCAGCTGGTGTCAAGTGGGGTTCCGCAAGGGTCAGTGTTGGGACCACAACTTTTCACTTTATACATTAATGATTTAGATGAAGGAACTAAGGACATTCTGGCTAAATTTGCAGACAATACATAGATAGGCGGAGGGACAGGTAGTATTGAGGATGCGCGGAGGCTGCAGAAGGATTTGGACAGGTTAGGAGAGTGGGCAAAAAGGTGGCAGATGGAGTACAACATGGGAAAGTGTGAGGTCATGCACTTTGGTAAGAAGAATAGAAACATGGACTATTTTCTAAATCGGGAGAAAATTCAGAAGTCTGGAGTGCAAAGAGTTGTACTTCTGAGGCTTTATAAGGCTCTGGTCAGGCCACATTTGGAGTATTGTGTGCAGTTTTGGGCCCCATATCTCAGGAAAGATGTATTGGCCCTGGAGTGGGTTCAGAGGATGTTCACAAGAATGGTGCCAGGAATGAAAAGCTAACATATAAGGAATGTTTGAGGACTCTGGGCCTATACTCGATGGAGTTTAGAAGGATGAGGGGGGGGAATCGAATTGAAACTTACAGAAGACTGAATGGCCTGGACAGATTGGATGTTGGGAAGATGTTTCCATTGATAGGACAGAATAGGACCCGAGCGCACAGCCTTAGAGTAAAGGGAAACCTTTTAGAACTGAGGTAAGGAAAAACTTCTTCAGCCAGAGTGGTGAATCTATGGAATTCACTGCCACAGAAGGCTGTGGAGACCAGGTCATTGAATATATTTAGGACAGGGATAGATAGGTTCCTGATTGTCAAGGGGGTCAATGGTTATGGGGAGAAAGTGAGAGAATGGGGTTGAGAAACTTATTAGCCATGATTGAATGGCGGGGCAGACTCAATGGGCCGAATGGTCTAATTTCTTCTCCTATGTTTTATGGTCTTATGGTAATTTGCACGTAAAATTTCTCATTGTAAACAAAACTCCAAGAGTTCTTGGAAGCCATTTCTCTCTTGCTGTTTTAAAATAAATTACACGACTACAGAATTACTGGCAAGTTAATCATTAAATCCTTTCAGACAGACAGAAAACCTGATATGCTATTAGTTTAAGTTTTAAAAATTCAACTCAAAAATAAATGATCTTTCTTTCATTCCCTCTTTCTTTTTTCTTTATCTCTTTCTTTCCTTTCTTTCTTCCTTGCTTTCTTTCTCAGTGTTTCTTTCTCTCTCTCTCTCTATCCATATATAAAAATAAATCACATAACCTACATCACAGTCTGTAAAGGCTTAAGCTGCCTTTTGACAAAAGCTGGAAATAAGTCACTGACCACAGCCTAAAACCATCCAATCTATAAAGCTATGGGAGCTTATATGATTGACTTTCCTAATAGCCTGCTAAATAACTTAGACTAACCTCCCTCCTTATAATGTATATCTGTGCGCATGTGAATATCTTCGATGCATGTGTGAGTGAGAATTGGAAATTTTTGCCTATCAGGTGTTAAGGTCAATACATGCTACAAATCAGGTAACGTTTATCTGCATATCCAAAAGCCGAACGTCTTTTTGTAAGCGAATCTGAATGGATCTCAATAGACTTGCAGACATGCTGAGTTTGGGCCCTTGGGAACAAAACTTCACTTGCACTGAATGGACTTGAATGGACATAAAAACAATTTTTTTCCAAAGGCACAAACTCAGTGTCTACAGATCCATTCAGATCTGTAAGGGCCAAGTGAAGAATGTTTCTAAAGGCCTTGAAATGACCTGAACAAATCTGAATGCATCCATATCCAAAAACTGAAAATATCCTTTACCTGAAAAAGAGATGGTCTCAAGGTTTTCGGATAAAAGAATCCTGACTTGTATTTCCTTTTCTTTTAAAACTCACAAGAAAACCTGTCTGTGCATGTCTTTTTCAGTCACAGCTAAATGATTCAATACTCACTGGATTGACAAGCAAACTCTTTTAAAACTTTTTGTACTGTTTCTAAACTGTCCTTAACACTTGCTTTTCACACATTGTGACACCCACTGGTTTAGTAATCTGGAGGTCTTGCTAATGGTCTGTGAGCATGAGTTCATATACCAACATGTCAGCAGGTATAATTTAAATTGAGTTAATAAAATCTGAAACATAAAACTGGCAATTCAATGCATTGGTAACCATTACACATGCTGAATTGTTCTAAAAGTCCATTCTGTCCACTAATGTTCTTTAGGGAAGGAAATCTGCCTACAGGTCTGGCCTACATGTGACTCCAGATCAACATCAATGTGGTTGTTGTCTTAACTGCTCTCTGTCATTGCCTAACAATCAAGAAGAGTTAGGGGTGGGCAATGCCCAAATCACATGAAAAAAAGGAATTAAAAAAGCTGCAGGACATCACAAACACTTTACAGCCAATAAAGTAGGTTTTAAGTAACGTCACTATTGTAATGTAGGAAATGAAACACTCATTTTGCACACTGCAATTTCCCATAAACAGCATCATGATAATGAGCAGACAACCTGTGATAGTGATGTTTTTTGAGAGCACTGGGGAAAATACCCCACTTCTGAAATTGTGCCATAATATTTTTTTTATCCACCTGAACAGATAGGTGGAGCCTCACTTAAATGTTTCATTGAAATGCTGCATCCCTGACAGTGCAATATTCCCATAGCGCTGCATTGAAGTGTTCCCTAGATTTCATCAATGAAATACAACTTCAGGATGTTGGCTTCTATTAGACAGAATGGCCGTGGATGTGCCTTTGAATGACAAAAGGCCCAATGGCAAATCATATTGTAATGGCTGAAAATTAAACACAGGTTTAAGTGCTCCTCTCCCATCTGCATATGGTGGCCATATGGTTTGTTCTGAACAGTGCTAGTTAGCAGTAAATAGGCGTCTTTAAGCCAATATGGATGTAAGTCATTCAGAATGTCAAAAGCATCTAGTCTCAGTCTACTCAGAAGTCAATCCAAGGGCTTTAAATAGAAACCAGTGGATATCAGATATTTTTGCGAGGTCTTTGTAAATAGCACCTTGCAGTTTCAGTAAAGCCAGGCTTATCAGTTGAAAAAGAACATTGTCATTTAATGGATCCTTTTCAGTTGGCATGTTTCCATGGACGAGGGTTGAATTGAGTTGAATGAACATCTGTTTTGGCTACAGACCACTTTAAAAAAAAACTACAAACACATAGACTCGAGATTGAAGCTGGAAAAGCAATTTTTCTTTATTTTCTCCAAACAAAACAAGCATGCTATTTGTTAATGACTACCAGGAAATCTGAGGGTTTGTTTTTGTCAATGACAAAAGATTTTTATTTGAAGAAGAAATATGTTCTTCATTATAAGAACAGTTTCAGAGACGTCTTCAGCCTTCTGAATCTCCTGGGTGATGCGAGTGTGTGCTGTGTAGCAGATGCAGGATTTTGGGTGGTCAATAGTTTCAGATTGAAAGTTGTGCTGTGCATAGATGCACAAAGGTTGTGAGACTTGTGTCTATTATACAGATCCTATTACTCCACCTGCAGCTTCTGTCTTGGCCCAAGCCCCACATTCAATGCAATTGCCCTCATTGTTTATTTCCAGCTAATTAGCCGCCTGTTCCATTTCAAGGCTGTATTTATGAAGCTCATAATGGGACATTCTTATGAATGACAGAACTTGAATATCACTCTGGGATAATCCCTCATGAAGAATGATGAGAAGAGGCAGATATTGGAGATAAGATCTTTAGATGTTTAGAAAGATGAAAAACGTAGAATTGATTAAAAAGAGAGAAAATAAAAGAAATCTGAAGATTGCTTAGAAAGTACAACACATGGGAATATTTTAGATCTCAGAAATTCATGTCGTTCGATAAAACATAGAAAGCAAGTGTTCAGGACATTAAATTAATATGTACAAACTTTAAATGTTCATTACTACGGTAATGACAGAAATAAGGCCGATTGCACATGGAGTTATATAAAGAGGATGCAGCACAGGGGCCCTGCAATAATATGCAGAGATGTGAGCTCTACAAATAATCCTTCATGTATAAGAAAGAAAATAACAGGCACTTTGTATAATTCTCAATTTGTTAAGAGTTATTAATTACTTGGAAAGTGTATGAAACTGACAAGCCCAATTTTAAAGAGATAACAAGGTGTAGAGCTGGATGAACACAATGGGCCAAGCAGCATCAGAGGAGCAGGAAGGCTGACGTTTCAGACCTAAACCCTTCTTCAGAAATGGGGGAGGGGAAGGGGGTTCTGAAATAAATAGGGAGAGAGGGGGAGGCAGATAGAAGATGGATAGAGGAGAAGATAGGTGGAGAGGAGACAGACCGGTCAAAGAGGTGGGGATCGAGCCAGTAAAGGTGAGTGTAGGTGGGGAGGTAGGGAGGAGATAGGTCAGTCCAGGGAGGATGGACAGGTCAAGGGGGCGGGATGAGGTTAGTAGGTAGGAAATGGGGGTGTGGCTTGAGGTGGGAGGAGGGGATAGGTGGGAGGAAGAACAGGTTAGGGAGGCAGGGACAAGCTGGGCTGGTTTTGGGATGCGGTAGGGGAAGGGGAGATTTTGAAGCTTGTGAAGTCCACATTGATATCATTGGGCTGCAGGGTTCCCAAGCGGAATATGTGTTGCTGTTCCTGCAACCTTCGAGTAGCATCGTTGTGGCACTGCAGGAGGCCCAGGATGGACATGTCGTCTGCGGAATGGGAGGGGGAGTTGAAATGGTTCGCGACTAGGAGGTGCAGTTGTTTAGTGCGAACCGAGCGTAGGTGTTCTACAAAGTGATCCCCAAGCCTCTACTTGGTTTCCCCGATGTAGAGGAGGCCACAACGGGAACAGCGGTTGCAGTATACCACATTAGCAGATGTGCAGGTGAACATCTGCTTGATGTGGAATCCTGCAGCCCAATGGTATCAATGTGGACTTCACAAGCTTCATGCTACCCAAAGGTTGCAGGAACAGCAACTCATATTTGGCTTGGGAACCCTGCAGCCCAATGGTATCAATGTGGACTCCACAAGCTTCAAAGTCTCCCCTCCCCCTACCGCATCCCAAAACCAGCCCAGCTCGTCCCCGCCTCCCTAACCTGTCCTTCCTCCCACCTATTCCCTCCTCCCACCTCAAGCCCCACCCCCATCTCCTACCTACTAACCTCATCCCGCCCCCTTGACCTGTCCGTCCTCCCTGGACTGACCTATCTCCTCCCTACCTCCCCACCTACACTCACCTTTACTGGCTCCATCCCCACCTCTTTGACCGGTCTGTCTCCTCTTCACCTATCTTCTCCTCTATCCATCTTCTATCCGCCTCCCCCTTTCTCCCTATTTATTTCAGAACCCCCTTCCCCTCCCCCATTTCTGAAGAAGGGTTTAGGCCCGAAACGTCAGCTTTCCTGCTCCTCTGATGCTGCTTGGCCTGCTGTGTTCATCCAGCTCTACACCTTGTTATCTCAGATTCTCCAGCATCTGCAGTTCCTACTATCTCCCAAGCCCAATTTTAACAAATATTGTGATTATAGTAAATCGTTCAGCTGCTATTTTAATTGAAACATTAAGTAGTCATTTGATTGCTTCTTGTAAGTTATGAAATTTCATGCATTAAATGGTTGAAAGTTAATATTAATGTCAAGTGTATAAAATCCTAATTTCTTCGTTCTGGCTTCCTTACTCTAGCTTTATTGTTTTATGCGTGTTGGATTATACGCATAGGGGTAAATCCCATATTCTTGGCATCTTGTGAAAATTTTCCTTAATTCTGATATTTATAGGAGTGTTTTGCAAGATACCCATAGCAGTACCTTTAGGCTAACCACATTAATATGGAATTAACATATTTTTCCAACAGGATCCTCTCTCAGCAATCAACAGGGAATCACAGTAAGCAGATTGGTCTTCTATTTGATGTCTTAACTTGTAGCTAGCACTTTCAGCACTCCTCAGTACTTTACTGAAGGGTAACATTGTGGAATAGAATTAGGTCTGTAGTAGAACCAATGGGCAGCCAATAGCTACGGGTTCTACAATCTTTTTTTCAAATTACTTTCCAGGTGGCAAAGTTGAACATTATCCCATGACATCTCAACAGCATGACCTGCTTTAGAAAACTCATTATTGAAATGAGTCAGAGATAGTAGGAACTGCAGATGCTGGAGAATCCGAGACAACAAGGTGCAGGGCTGGATGAACACAGCAGGCCAAGCAGCATCATAGGAGCAGAGAGGCTGACGTTTCGGGCCTAGACCCTTC
>NC_063342.1:20841249-20874786 GCF_021869965.1 Rhincodon typus | reverse complement strand
CCTCTTCGACCTGTTTGTTTCCTCTCCACCTATCCTCTCCTCTATCCATCTTCTATCCGCCTCCCATTCTCTCCCTATTTATTTCAGAACCCCCTTCCCCTCCCCCTTTTCTGATGAAGGGTCTAGGCCCGAAACGTCAGCCTTTCTGCTCCTATGATGCTGCTTGGCCTGTTGTGTTCATCCAGCCCTGCACCTTATTGAAATGAGTCACTGCTTTCATATTGGCAAATCCAGCACCAATTTGCACACAAGACTCTAATAATGGCAATAAGAAAAATGATCACATTAATCTCTTCTGATTATATTGATTGAGAGATTAGATTTTGGCCAGTGTATCTTCTGTGGTCTTCTTCAAATTGTGCCTTAGGATCTTCTACCTCCAAACAATTGAGAATGCAGTCTAACTGAAAAACAACACCTCTGACACTCCCACCATACAGCCCTGAAGTATTAATGGATAATCTTCTGACTCTAGAGAAGGTGCTACCACTAAGCCAAGCTGACACTGAAATGGCCAGGATTAATCCAGGCTGATGCAATCATATTATTTACTGTTCCAAAGTGGCCATTTGGACTTAGCTACATATTTTTCCTTGCTGTTCACAAATGTTTGCCGGCAGTTCTCCTTTGCCATCTTGAAAAATTTGTAATATTGAAGTCTTGAACCTCTGTTAACAGTCTAGTATTGTTGTATCAGATTTGTTTCAACAGATTCCTGGAAAAAGTCCCTAGTAGATATCATAAGATCTGTGGTTACTGTATTCTGTTAATAATACATTAAATTGAACCCCAGCATTTTCTATTTTCCTAAATTACATTAAACAGATTGCTGATTCAGCACCAATGTCATATTTATGTTGGCACATTGATTCTCTAGTGATGTACTTCTGATAGTATTTGAATATTTTTGTGAAGTTATATTTATTTATCATCTTTCATATTGCCAGAATGTCCAAACTGCTTCACAGGCAATAGATTACTTCTGAAGTGTGGTCACTATTATTGCACAAATAAATGCAGCAGTTAACATTGGCATCATTTTCTCATGCAGTATAAATTTTCGTACCCATTAAGATTGATATTCTTGCAGTCCTGTCCTGATAAGTGCAAGATGAAAGCCTCAACAAGATATCTCTTTCTTTCGGGAAGGAGCTGAGGGCTTGTAACAGGGGAAAACATTGTCAAGCGGGTATCACGGTTTGATTTGTTGAAAAACAGCTCTGGAAAGTGACCCATCAAGTTTGATAGGATCTGAGTGGGAGAGGATTCATGGCATTTTGCTTACCAGTGTTGACTGCATTCTGGGACTTTATATGGAACACCCCTGCTGGTTAATGCTACTTGTTGTTTGAACGTACAAGAAGTGCCACATTTGCGTGGAGATAATAGGGTTCTAGTCGTTGTGGAAGATGTACCTTTATTGTATTGACTATTTAAAGTGTAATTTATCTTTTTATTTTAGGCATCATTTATTTGTCAATTTATGTTTAATTTACATTGTTTCTCATTTATGAAAAGTCACTAAAGGTGAACACTTGTTGGTAATTTTTTTCATTTATAGATAATTCAGATAATTTGGTATTTTAGTCCATATCTTTGCTGTGAAGTTCAGAACAATGTGAACACTACGATGCTAGAAGATGAGTTAGATACACCTTGCCAGTTTTACTGTAATATCTAATTTAATAATTCCTATATTTCCATTTTCATATGGAGGATTGATCATTTGGATGAGATACAGGAGATAATTACTCTCTGGATCAAAACCTCCAGTTTTCAGGATATGGAGATGCCGGTGTTGGACTGGAGAGGACAAAGTCAAAAGTCACACGACACAATGTAATAGTCCAACAGATTTATTTAATATCACAAGCTTTTGGAGTGCTGCTCCTTCACCTGACAAGGGAGCAGTGCTCTGAAAGCTTGTGGCTTTTAAATAAATCTGTTGGACTACAACCTAGTGTCGTGTGACTTCTGACTTTGCCAGTTTCCAGGAAAGATGGGGGATGAAGTGGATGAAAGAATGGAAAGGGAAGTAGGGATGAGAAGGTTGTTCAGCCTGCTTTGTTAAGGTTCCAGTCTTATCTCCATCCTGCCTTGATTCTATCTTTGTAAAATCAAGCCATAATGTAGCAATTATTATTGAAGTTTGTTGATTATGGTCCAAGTGAAATAGTATTATATTATTTTTGAAAGAACAGATGTTTACTTCAGTTGTGTGATATCAATAAGGAAGGAACATGACCAAACTGATCATAACCATTATGAAATGTTGTAGCAGAAAGAAGCCTGGAGGGATAGAATGTGGATTAATGCTTGTGATCCCCTACACATTGGTTTCCCATTCCAAAGCATGCTAAATGGAAGGCAGTAACTGGGCACAGTTAAATAGAGAGGAGAGAACAATCAGCAGGGTCATTTTAAATGTCCTTGGTGTTTTTTTTAATAACAACTATCGTTTATTTTTAGCGTTTCAATGAAGAAATTAAATCCAGATGATAAGCAGAAAAAAAATTGAATGTAGAAGTTGGAGAGGACATTGAAGTTTTGCCATAATTGTGCAGAGTTGAATATATTGCTTAAGCAGTATGCCAAACAAAGAAAAGTTAACAATTTATTGTTGGTCAAGCAGTGAGAGAAACTGAAAAGTTCATTAATACAATTTTTTGATTAAAAATGATTGTGATGTTAATTGTACAAATTGTAACATAACAAATGTTTGGAAATGTTGATTACATAATAATGTAATTTACATGTATGTGTCTAGCTTTTCATTGATTTGCAACAAACTCTCAAGCAGCTTGCTTCAAGCCTATTAATTTTCTTCATTGCTTTTATCTCTAGTTGATGGTTTACATAAGGGATGTATCGTTTTAAATCACTAGAGTTGACAGATGCAGGTGGAAGAAAAACACAGACCTAAATGTGGAGGATGGGCAAGACAATCCATAGAAATGTATACAGACACACAAATGTATATACACACATGTGTGCATACCAACACATATACAAGTTAGCTGCACAAATATTCTGTGGAATGTGTGGTTGAGCATGCATCAGTACTAGCATGATCCAACAGGAGGCATACTGAGATTTAAGAAATGCAAGTGAGAAAGCACAGGCAATGGAGAGAACTGCACTATGCCAGAATTACTCCCAAGTGTGAATTGACCAGGGACTGTGACAATCTCAAAATCAAACTAGTTGGTACATATAACAGTTTATTTCTGGTGTAAATGGTGGATCAGAGCATGGTGTACTGACAATGTCACTGGACTAGTGGTCGAGAAGCTCTGTTAATGTGAGTGCAGATCCCCCCACAACAGGACGATTTAAATTCAATTAATAAAAGTCAGGAATTGAAAACTAGCCTTAATGATGATGACCATGAAGCTATTGTTGATTGTTTAAAAAAAAAATGTGGTTCCCTAATGTCCTTTAGGGAAGTAAATCTGCCATCCTTACCTGGCCTGGCCTATAGACCCACATCTGTGTGCTTTACTCCTAACTGCCCTCTGAAATGGCTGAGTCACCCCTTCAGTTTAAGGGCATTTAGGGATGGGCAACAAATGTTGGCCCTGCCTGTGATACCTATGCCCCATGAAAGAATAGATTAATTGACAAAATAAAATATTTTAAGGATAATTTAAAAATCCATGGATGAGTTTGCAATATTTATACCTGGAGTATCAGAGTGAATAGCCATTGAGTTGAACTAGAGTGAACATTTTGCATTGTTCTCCGTACAGATTCGCTTTGATTTCACTTGCTGTTTGTTCTTGTGGTATCAGTTGAAATGATTAACATCTTTCCAGTCAGTATCTGCTATTCTAGCCTTTGGCCTGTTGGTGTCATGTAGCGAGAGGAAAGCCATCACTGCACATGTGGAAGTAATTCTGGCATGGTGCAGTTTTCAGTGCTGGGGCTATACCCATGAATGGCTGTGTAGCGCTGCCGAGCACAGTGTAAGGGAAGCAGCAATTTCACCCCAATGGGTAACAGGCTGCTAATTCATTGAAGTTTCACTGGAGGAGATCACATTCACCAGCTGGCAAATTGAAGAGACAAACTGAAACTTTAGACAGTTTTCTATTTTGCGGGAGGGGGATGGGGGTGGAATTGGGAAGTAGCAGTGGAAACCAGAAGGGAAAAAAAACACAAAGCTAACTTTGTCTAACATGCAAGTTTTAATCACTGGCATAAAATTTTTATTTCACAGTTTGCCTGTTGTATAGCCGTACTGTTTTGAACAGGAAGCAGCCAAAATAACTCCTCCTTAGCCATTTTTGTTTCATGAAACAACTCAAGCTGCTGAAATATAAAGTGCTACAGATGCTGGAAATGACAAACACAAGCAGGGTGTAAGATCTTTTAGTATTAGATCTCCACTGGTACACTAGGAGAAAGAAAAGAACAAAACGACTTACATTTGTATAGTGCCTTTCACTGTAAAAGCTCCTCTTTGTGGTCATTTATATATATGTATATATATACCAGACTAAATCAGTTTAGTTCAGCGTGTTTCTCCATGTACACTCTTCGGACAAGTCATGGTGAGTTATCCCTTCTCTTGCAGTTACAGTATTCTGTGCCCACTGTTAACCTAAGCATTAGTAACAGGGTGTTCTAACTGCCTTCATTAGGGCCCATGGTTTTCTCAGCTTCAGCTTAGTTACTTCAGCAGACACCTGGCAGTTGATCATTCTATTTTCTCTCGAGTCACGTTCTGTCATATCCACCAACATCGCTATTTGGTAAGATATGTCAAAAGCTAACTTTGGCAACGTCAGCCATTTCCTACTTGTTCTGTTAATAAAAGTCAAATTTGCTACAAGTACAAACATTATTCTGCTGACAGTAGAAAATTTCACCTTGTAGAGAATTCAGTACTTGAATTTGAGGGCACACTGTGCACAGTAAGAAGTCTGTTGAATCAAATCAGGTGAACATATTACTGAGTTAGGGATGACTTTATGACTTTCTATCCATTCTCTTTATTTATAAGTCCTTATGGTTCTTAGATATAAAACTGTCCCAAGTCCAGTGACATTAATAGACATTCTATAGGTATCTTATCTATCATGCTTTTGCCTTTGTTTTGATCTCAGAAAATTCCTGTCCTCTTTATCTGCTATGTTTTTTTGCATAGTCCCCAGTGTAGAAATCTGAAGTGATGACAAAATATCTTTGCGAATGAAGATGATGAGTCGTGTTAAATGCTGTAATGGATTTGTGAATCAGCTCTAAGGACTTCTTCTGTACCATCTCTCCACAGAATTAAAAGTCTGACTGTTATATGCCATCCAGCAATTTAACCCACGTGGACTTGTAATCACCTCGGCTGAAGGTAACAAGATTGTACTTGGCTGTGGTGCGTCGGTGGGAAATGCATTTGATAAGTGAATTATGAGGTTTGTGATCTCATAGATATTATAAACAATTCAAAGCAATATACAGTTCCAAAATTAATAAAGGCCCAAGTAGATGTACAGCACAAAAACACAATGTCCAAGAAATGCTATCACACTGTGTGGTTTTTGCAGGCGTCTTTATGGAACATGTAAGGTGGATAAAGTGCATGCTCTCTTGTCACGCTGAAAACGTGCTCCTACGTAAGCTTTCAGACTATGGGACTTAATCAATGAAAACACCATTTCTAGCAACCATACATCTATAAAAGGCTATAGACACGCAGCAAACAAACCATTTCAGCAGAAATGTCTTCAAATGGCGGTCCATTGCTGATGATTGAAGAGCCCAGTCCTTGAGAGGCAAGATCTGCCTCAAGTTCTATGCCTGAAGTTGCCAAGAATTACTGTGGTTTGATGTTTTCTGCCAAGGTGTCTGTTCCAAAGCCATTGTAGACTCTGGTTATTGTGGTGGTGCATACCATTCTGTAAGAGGCGTTGCCACATTCGTCTGTTGTCAACTAGTGATTCCCAGGTGTGATAATCGATGTTTGGGACCTTCATGTCACACCTGCAAGCATCGTGATTTGGGCATTCTATTGATTATCTGGCTCTGGCAACTCCAACAAAAGGCTTTGGCTATGTGACAGTCTTCCATTCTGCGCCTGAGCCAACCAAAGACATCTCTGTTGGGTGAACGCTAACAAGCTGAAAGATAAGGCAAAAACATTGCGTGTTAATTAGAGAACTCCTCTCCGCTGATGATGCTACACTTATTACCCATACAGAAACTCAGTTACAAAGACTCAAGGATATCCTTGTTCATGCCTGTAACTTGTTTCCCTTAATTATAAGAGTGAAGAAGTCATTATCATGGAACAAGGGCATATCTATTCCTGAAAACCTCATTATCAGAATTAAATACATCTTAAACTGTTTGAGGGACATGATTTTGGCAACAATTGAGTTTCTAAGCCTCTTTCTTTTCATGTCTTGCCAGATTGTAAATGCTCAAGGAATAGAATACACAAACTTCTGTCTCCACAGGTACAGAATTCCATACTCTGGAACCTCCGAGGCCAAATGTAGAGTTTGTCCATCTTCCCATTATTTTGAACAAATGTCAAGTTTCTGATTTGAAAAGTCTTTGGTGCTTTGTTTTGGGATTCAATTATCAGTGAGGCAAACCATTTAAAATTTACAGTTACACTGGATCTCCAGGCCTTTACAATACAAAGATGAGAGACTGACAACAAGATTATGATTATGTTGCCAGAGTTGTAGGTCATAGGTGATATTTTCTTGTCTAAGTGTAACTATTGTCAGATCTAGTCTTTGACAATAGTTGACCTAGAATAATCCATAGTGAAGGTCCATATTTGAATAGCCCCCTATTCCACAAAGAGAGCAGTTGACTGGTTAAATGTAATGAAATCAAAGCACTGAGGGTTAAAATGTAAGGGTTCAGTCTGGAGCACAGCTCTCCAAATCCTTCCAGTACTGAATATCCTCAGGATTTCTTAAAATAGCACAAAGTTTCCATTGTATCTCATCATCAGAAGCACTTTCTCTGCATTGCTAATCCTGAGCAGTTTTGAAAAAGGGTTGCATGTGAAAACATAACAAATTTGATTTGCTTAAAACTAAATAAAAATTGCATATTGTAACTAACCCTATGAATACGTCAATCTTCCAAATATGAATATTTAACTTCACTAGACATTTGTTCAAGCTTCTACATTTTATTATAAATTTCATCTTTTAGCCAAAGTCTGAAGTTTGATATGCCACAAATACTCATGTGTCAACAAAGCGAAAGCAATTGTTTTCTTTTTCTGGCTATTTTTAGAACTATGAAATGGTTTCACTGCATTTTCCACATCTTGTAAGGTTTCTGGGGCAGGGGCAAAACCATTTTCTTTTCAAATGCTGGTATCTCTCAATGTAGAGTCGAGCCAAGTCTGACCCATTGCTCAAGTGTGAAATAGGCTGCAGCTGACTTTGAGACTTGGCCACATAGAGGTGCAGACTTAGCTATGTTGTCTGTGTTGGATATTTACCAGTTCTTGGCTAGGCTGCTAGATGGAGCACTTTGCTACTGTGTACAGCTATCAGGAAGGAAAACTGGCAGCCACAGTCCTACAATGAGGAAATACACTTCTTGTTGACTTTTTTTCCTTTCATGGAATGTGGGCATTCCTGGAAAGGCCAACATTTATTTCCCATATAACTGCCTTTGGAAAAGTGGTTGTCAGCTAGCTTTTTGAAGCAGTGCAGACCATGTTGTGTAGATACATTCATTGTAGGACTGTTCAGAAGCGAGCTCTCATTACAGTTGAGTAACAGTGAGATAGTCCCAAGTCAAGATGGTGTGTGATTTTGAGGTTAGAGAACATCATATCACATGAAAACATCACACTTTCAGGTAGGGATGTTCTCATGTGTCTGCTGTCCATATTTTTCTGGATGATGGAACTTGCAAGTTTAGAAAGTACTGTTGGAGGAGGCTTAGTGAGTTGATTCAGTACGTCTTATGTATGGCGCACACCACCGTCACTATGAATATATTTAGGTCAAACTTTGTCCAACTCAGAGCAAACACACATTGTGGTCATCAGTAATTAAGACCAACATTATGTGCTAAACTCACACTTTCATAGAGGCCTAATCTCACATAGTACCTGATTTTGCCCTTTGGTCAAATTAACCCTGCTGCATCCTACCTTTTAAGGAAAAGGGCTCTGGACTAAAATATAAAGTCCGGAGATTGTATAGGGAAATCCATAAAATAAAACTGATTCTGACTTTTAACTGTATCCAAAACCTTACTATTCAATTTAACATTGTGCATCAGGCAGGAATGAAAGAAGCCTTTCAAATTTAAGGTTACCTCCACATTGCTACAACAATGTATTGAACAAAAGCACACTCCATTAAAGGTTTACTTCTGAATTCTGCAAACCAGACCATTTGTTTTGGAGGTGCACATCTGTATAACTTCAGGCCTGGCCTAAGCTTAATTTTATTTCCATGAACTGACTTGGTTTTCTATGTTCTTAAGCAAGCTTTCTTCTGTGAACTGCTGAATGTATACTAACAAATCCTTAGGGTCAGGGCTAATAAGAATAGGAGAGAGAACAGAAGAAATGATGGAGCAAAAGTAAATTTGAAAGTTTACACTATCACTTAAAGTGACTGAAAATAAAAAGGGGAATAGTGAAAGGGTATCTTGGAAGCTGAGAAAGCAGTTTGCACTTTTTCATTCAAATGCAAGAGGTATCAATGGATAGGGATGGGGTTTTGGGGCTGTTTGAGGAGTGGGGCCAGAGTATCACACAAGGAAAGATCCTGTTGTAATGCTGAGCCAGAAGGGTATATGTGATGGTAACATCACATCAATGGTGGTTGAAATAGCAGAATATAATTTTTTGAATACGTAGGCTGGTTAGGTGCAAGGCAAGGGCAAAGGAAACAACAAATGCTGGAGATCACAGCAAGTCAGGCAGCACCCATGGAGAGAGAGCAAGCTAATGTTTTGAGTCCAGATAATTCTTCATCAGAGCTGAAGTGAAATATGGAAGGGACAGCATTATGTAATAGTCGGGGGTTGAGTTCTGGGGGAGAAAGGGTGCTGATAGTGCAGATTAAGTGATTGGATTGTGAGAATGGCAAAATAATGGTGTATCCAACTGCCAAAATGGAAAGAACAGATGGTCCCAATAGAGTGGGGGTAGGGGAGAGAGAACATGGTGACAGAGAATTAACAAGTAAAGTTAAAAGAAAGGGAAGAAATGGGAGTGAGTTCATAATCTGAAGTTGTTGAACTCTATATTAAGTCCAGAAGGTTGTAAAGTGCCTAGTCTGAAGATGAGATGTTGTTCTTCCAGTTTACAAAGAACTCCAGTTCCTCCAGTCTTACATAGAAATATAAAAACTCAGAACAAGAGTTTGGCTCTTCAAATCTGCTCTGTCATTCAATGTGATCATGGGCTGATCCTTTATCTCAATGCCGCATTCCCACTTTCTCCCCATACCCTTTATGTCCCTATTGTGGTTCTGAAAGAAAAGGGAAGGGGTAAGAGGTGGTAGACATGGTCAAGCGTTCTGACCACAATGGCGGTGAAGATTCCTCAGTTGAAGAAAAAAGGAAACATTTCAGAAACACATCAGTGTTTCTGAAATATTATTTTTTTATTCTTTACGGGGAGAGCAAATACAGGTTGGATGACTGATTCTAGAACACTCCCAGTCAGTCCACATGACCCCGAGTTTCCAAGTTGCCTGTTGTTTTAATTTTCCAGCTGGCTCTCACATTAACATTTATGTCCTTTACCTGTTGCACTGTTCCAGTAAAACTCAATATACACTTGAGGACCAGCACCTTATTTACAGCCTTCCAAACTCGAAATTGTGTTCAACAACTTCAGACCAAATTTCTGTCGCATCTTTCTTTTGTTTCTTTACTTTGCATGTTTTGGTTTTTCTCTTATTTTTGCTTTCATAGACAGCACATCTGCTCAAGGTAATCTTTTGTGCTATAGATACATCTTTTGTTTCTTTGCTTCTTTTCTTACCTCTGCCCTGCACCCCTCCCAACCCCCACCCTCCGATTCCCAGTGGTCCTGTATCGCTAACTTGACTGTCATCCATTCTTTGATGCATTCTACCCAGCAACAGACATTCCTTTGACATTGCCCCAACTATTCCTTCCTCAAAATCTATTACATCATTCCAGTTCTGAGGAAAGGTCGTCAACCGACAATGTTAACTCTATTTCTCTTTCCACAGACACTGCCTCAACTCATCTGAGTATTTCAAGCATTTTCTGCCTTGATTTCAGATTTCCAGCATCTGCTCCATTTGCCTTCTTGTTTATGCAGAGTTCTGGTGGGCACTTGGGTTTTGCTCAAGTACATTGATACAGAATGTGGATAAAGAGATGGGTGAGATGAAATCTTTATAAAATGGTCAACTCTGGGACATTGCTGTTGGCAGTCTGAGGCTGCAACCAGTAATTAAAATCCTTCCTTTTTGTCTTTTGGCGTGTGGAAGTTTTATTAGCAGTCACCACAGTGTCAGTCCACAGAGGGATAATAATGTTGTTATCCATGCACATAAATATACAGGGTACTAATAGATTGCTTAACAATCTCTGAACTTGTAGATCACTAAAATGTACATTTGTGGTTTCAAAAGAAAATTATTTAGTCTAGCGAAGTTTGACTCACTGCCATATCGCTCTATCATGTCTTTGCTAATAAAAGCATTTTTATACGAAATTGTTATATATTCCTTTGTGTAGACAAATCAGAATAGATATGGGACATGCTAACTTCCTGCTTTTTGGTTCACTGCTGATGAATCACACATCATGGTAAACACATCTAGATTCAGCTGAGCTGATATGAGTTACTGCAATTTGACTGTCTCCCTTAAAGGGCTGAAGGTTTGGCACAGCTTCACAATGTAAGAGCATCAACTCTTCCAAACGACCATTTGAATAACCAGACAGGGCCAGAGTTAAGCACTTTTAGGTTCAACATGATCTTTGATGCCAAAGCTACTTACTGCTTGGATCCAAAGTAGCTTTCTTAAGAATAACTCACAATTCCACCAAGTGATCAAAGGTGAGGAATTCATAAGTATCTTAGCATAGGTCTTGTTATTTATGATGGTGAAATCATCACTTAGGGAGGCCACACAGCCGAATGCTGGATTTATGAAAGAGCTCTCCATTTAGTCCCACCTCCCTCTTTCCATAGCCTTGCAAATATTTTCTTTCCTAAATCCTTTCTGACGTTTACTATTGAATCTGTTTATACCACTCTTTCTGGCAGTGTGTTGCAGCTCCAATGGATTGGCACCACATCCACAAACATCCATCTTTCCACCACTGACGCACAGTAGTAACAGTGTGTACCATCTATAAGATGCACAGAAATTCACCAAGGCGCCTCAGACAGCATCTTCTAAGCCCATGACAACAACATCTAGAAGAAGAAAGCAGGAAATACATGGGGAGACCACCACATGTAAGTTCCCCTCCAAGCCATTAACCATCCTGAATTAGAAATATTCCTACTGGGTCAAAATCCTGGAACTCTCTTCCTGACAGCATTGTGGGTATCCCTACATCCTAAAGGCTGCAACAGTTCAAGAAGGCAGCTTATCTATACCTTCTCTCAGATAATTAGGGACTGGCAATAAATTTTAGCTTAGCCTTTGTCCCACAGAAGAATTAAAAACAAATTTTATATCTAAGCCATCTGATGACATTTGCCTATCCTTTTCCCTGGAAAAGATATTGGTCTATTAGACATACGTGGTTTAAGGCCTTCAGAAGGAAGAGGAAGTAAGATGCATGCACTTAAATGACTGTGGATCAATTCAAAAATTCTCTGTGGATACTGGTCCAATGAAAATGTTCATGATAACAGCACTGACTCCTTGGTTTTAGGTTCCTACTTCAGGCTTTTGCTGACATTACTACAAAGTGAAGATGATAAAGCTGCAGACATGATGGGTGTGAAACCAAAGTAAACAACAAAGCTAAGGCAATCAGGTTTTTGCTTGTTGACCTTATCTGATAAAGAGAATATAAAAAAAATTGCTTCTAAGTGAAAGCAAAGAAATCGAATTGGCCTCTCTTTTTAATCTGTTGTCATTATGTACAGATATCTTCTATACTGAGGACTCTGCATGTTATACACAGGGGAAGTGGATCATTCACGTTTTGCATTTAGAAAAGATTTTATCAAGCACAGAGATGAAATGTAGACATCTCCATTTGCTGCAGGGAGCAAAGAAACTTTCAATCAGAGGAATCATAATACCATGTGGCAAAGAAAGCAGTAAGTGGCAGATAATTATGATGAGTGATTGATTTGGGAGGCTGCTGCTTTCATTGTGATTAAGAGTTCTAATCATCTCAAACCTATTTCAGTTGCCACGCAATGACAATCTCTCTCATGACCAGGCCATACTCTATGAAACGAGACAAGTTTGAGGCATATTATGTTGGAGCCGTGCCCTAGTTGTGTAGGAGGTGCTGGGTAATGATAAGCATTTGCAGATGATACATGAATTAAAATTGCCATTAAGGTAAAATGCTTTATTTTTAAAGAAAACAGCTTGGTGTTAAAGCACAAACGTTTGTATTTTTTTTGCATTGAGTGTAGTTTTGATCCCTGAGTCCCAGATGTTTTCAATATTGGGAAGGGTACAGGGGTGCTCATGAATGGGACAAGCCAAAATGCCTCACCAAACTCATTTTAGGCACTTGTTGGGACCCTCCACTAGTACATGTACACAAGCCCAGAGTTCTTTGGGGACTAGTGACATGATATTGTTATCTTGGTAATTCTGTTTGTGGTGGAGGCAGATGAGTCTTCCCCTTTCTCTGCCAACAGCAGTAAAGAAGAGAAAACTGGCATGGGTGACATCAACTGCACAAAACTTCACCGTTCCTGTCTGTATTAGTCCCAACATAATGCATGCTTGTTTGAAACATAACTCACTGCCATACCAAGATATGGATGTGGAAGAAGTGGGGATATGTATTTTTTAAAAATTAAGCACTTTTACCATAAGCAAGCACTCAATTGGTGTGAACAAACTGCAGCATTAGAAATGAGGATACAGTTTTTAAATTGTTATCCCAAAAACTAATC
This sequence comes from Rhincodon typus, assembly GCF_021869965.1. NCBI lineage: Eukaryota > Metazoa > Chordata > Chondrichthyes > Orectolobiformes > Rhincodontidae > Rhincodon > Rhincodon typus. The sequence continues at coordinate 20,861,708 of NC_063342.1, read as the reverse complement.
TTTTGGTTTGCATGGCCATTTTCTTACTCAGCAGCAGTGTGCCTTAAAGGCTGTTAGAAAGACATATATATCCTAGAGGGAGTGCAAAGATGGCTCCGGGGATGAGGGGATTGGCCTATCCATGGAGTTTGTGCAGACTAGGTCAGTATTCTCTAGAATTTAAAACGATGGGATGTGAATACATTGAACTTATGGACTTCACAGAGTATACGATGGAAGGACGTTTTCTCTGCGGCTACTAATCTCAGAAAAATGGATCAAGCATTTAGAACTGAGTCAACAGAAATTTCTTTCTGCTGAGTGTTGTGGACCTTTGAAATTCCCAATCCCAGAGAGCTTTGGATGTCCAGTCCTTGAGTATATTTAACTCAAAGACATATAGACTTGTAGTCACTAAGGAAATGAAAAGATAATGTGAGAGGGTGTAGTGAGATAGATCATCAGTTGTGATCTTGTTTAATGGTGGAACAGCTTGAGAGGCCAAATGGCCTACTCCTGCTCCTTCTATTTCTTGTGTCCTGCCCCATCAAAAATTGTTCTTGAGCAAGAATTTGTTTCCTACCACATCAGTGTTTTGCAGAAGACAGTAAACCACAAACATTATCTCAAATGACATTGACTACAGTGTTGAAAAAAAATACGCGCTGGAAATCACAGTGGGTCAGGCAGCATGAGTAGAGATAGCAAGCTAAAGTTTCGAATCTAGATGACTCTTCAAGAGACAGGAAGGCTGACGTTTCGGGCCTAGACCCTTCATCAGAAAGAGTCTAGGCCCGAAACGTCAGCCTTCCTGCTCCTCTGATGCTGCTTGGCCTGCTGAGTTCATCCAGCTCTACACCTTGTTATCTCAGATTCTCCAGCATCTGCAGTTCCTACTATCTCTGACTCTTCAAGAGAGCTGCTTCGTCAAACTACAGTGTTGAATGCTATAGGCTAAAGGTTTGTCTTGGGTGCTGGAGCAAAATTAGTGATTACAAATTAGGCACCATTGGACACACTATGCCTGATTCTTATTTCTATTGATTGCATTGGATACTCTTGATTTCAAAGTTCTCATTCATGTTTCCAAAGTCCTCTAGTCTATCTCTGTAATCTACTCCAGTTTTGCAAATGTTCGAGATATCTATCCTCTAATATTGACCTTTTGAGCATCTCCAGTTTTAATTGCTCTGTGACAGGTGGGGATGTCTTCTGTCATCTAGGTATTAAGCTGTGTAAGACACTGCCGTTATCTCCCTGTCTCTCTACCTCTTTTTCCTCCTTCAAGACATTACTTCAAACCTACCTTTTTGATCAAGCTCTTGGTCATTTTGTCCCTAATAACTCCTTATGTGGCTGTCTGTCAAATTTTATTTTAAAATGCAACTTTGAAATGCCTTGGGATATTTTACTACAGGAACTATAGTTTGTAAATAAAAGTTCTTGTTGTTATGTACACCATACAAACTTATGCATCATCAGAATTGGATTATTAATAAATAAATAAAGAATAAATGAAAAGTCAGAAAGTCCATGTCATTGATATTATTGATTGCTTATGCTTTAACAACCTTGGCAGCTTCATGAGATTAAGAGCTTGCTTGAACACTGCACACAAGCAAAGGTCTGTATGGTAGCAATTAGTGCAGATAAGTCATAGTCATAAAGCCATACAGCACGGAATCAGAGCCTGCGGCCCAACTCATCCATGCTGAAAAGTTTCCCAAACTAAACTAGTCCCATTTGTCTGCATTTGTCCCATATCCATCTAAACCTTTCTGGTTCATGTGCTTGTTCAAATGTCTTTTCAATGTTGTAAATGTATCTGCATCCATCACTTCCTCTGGCAGCTCGTTCCATGTATGAAACACCTTCTGTGTGAAAAAGTTGCCCGTCAGGTCCCTTTTAAATCTTTCTCCTTGTTACACAATTACCTTGTACTGGGCTTTTTGGATTTATTTTAATAATACATAAAGAATGAAGCAATCCGAACTTCAGTTATGGTGTCCACATTTAGTTCTGTTTGTACATCAGTTGTTATTGTTTGAATTCTATCCAAAACCTTTTTCCCGTGATCTCATGATTTTCAATGAGCCTTTACAACCTGTGAATTATCTCAACATGTGTGAGACCTGAAAAAACAGTCCCTAATATGTATCTTCCATCTAGAAAGACAGTTCTCAGAAATTCAGTAATCAAGTGACCGTAAGACCACCACAGCTATAAAAGCCAACAGATAAGAGATGAACCACCAATTTATATATGTGTAAGCTTCATTTCCATTGTTGGGAAAGTGTTTGAATGAATTGTGAAGGACATTATGAGCTTATGACATGAACTTGTCTGTGACAGTTGGACATGCTTTTGAAATGATGCTTGCCTAATTTATTAGATTTCTTTGCAGGGATAACAGATGATACAGCAGAGACAGTGTAGGGGATAGCAAGAACTGCAGATGCTGGAAGTCAGTGTCAATACGGCGTGGAGCTGGAGGAACACAGCAGGTCAGGCACATCAGAGGAAGAGGAAAGTCGACGTTTCAGGTCAGAAAGAAATAGGGGGGTGGGGCTGATTGAAGGCCTCTGAGATGGTGATAGGTGGATGGAATAGTGGAGATTGGTCAATTGGAAGGGTGGGGTGGATAGGTGAGAAGGTAGATGGGCAGGTTGTGTCAGGCCAAGGAAGTGGGGATAAGAGGGAGGGATGGGGCATGGGATGAGGCCGGGGGTGGGGTGATTTCGAAGCTGGTGATTTCTATGTTGAGGCCATTGGGCTGTAAGCTCTTGAGGTGGAATATAAGGTGTTGTTTCTCTAATTTTTGTGTGGCCTCATTGTGACATTGGAGGAGGCCCAGGACCGACATGTCCCTAAGGGAGTGGGAAGGGGAGTTAAAATGCCTGGTAACCAGAAGGTGGATGTTGATTGGAAAGTACAGAGCATAGATGCTCCATGAATTTGTCACTGAGTCTGTGCTTGGTCCTTCTGATGTAGAGGAGACAATTTCGGGAACAATGGATGCAATCTACACTCCAATGTGGTCTCCTCTATATCGGAGAGACCAAATGCAGACTTGGTGATGGATTCGCGGAGCATCTGCACTTTGTACACTCCAATCAACACCACCTTCCTGTTGTCTGCCATTTCAACTCACCTTCCCATTCCATTGGGGACATGTCCATCCTGGGCCTCCTCCACTGTCACAATGAGGCCACACATAAACTGGAGGAACAACACCTTATATCCCACCTCAGGAGCTTACAGCCCAATGGCCTCAACATGGAATTCACCAGCTTCAAAATCTCCCCACCCCCGGCCTTATCCTATGACCAATCCTCCCTCTCATCCCCATCTCCTTGTCCTGACACAACCTGTCCATCTTCCTTCCCACCGATCTGCCCCACTCTTCCCACTGACCAAACTCCACAACCTCCTGCCTGTATTCACCTGTCACCATCCCACCTATCTTCGCCCAGCCCCAACTCTACTCTATTTACAACTGAGCTCCCTTCCCCCTCCCCAGTCCTAATAAAGGGTCCTGACCTGAAACATCGACTTTCCTGCTCCTCTGATGCTGCCTGACCTGTTGTGTTCCTCCAGTTCCACACTGTTTTGACAGTGAATGGTGTGTACCTGGGTTTCAACAGGGCACTTCTTTGATGATTCCTTAAAGTCTGAGCTCATGAAATGGATAGAAATGCATTAAAACAGACTGAGAAGTGAAGGACAATGGAGTTACTTACCCATTTAATCCACTATTAAATGTTTATACCATTTTGTATTTTAACCAGCAGAATGTCACAAGTGGATGAGCCAATTTAAAGCAAGTGGAGCCCTGAGGGGAAGTCATTGTGATTTGCATATTAACCTGAAATAGGTCTGAAGGGTAGGCATTCTCCAGGGTCGGTGTGAAGCTTTTATTTATAGTTCCATAAGAATCAGGTAACAGAAACAAGTAAAGTATTGCTCCTTCCCAGAGGTCGAACCTCCTCTCTCCAAGACAAACCTAAAACCCCATTCCCTGGGCCCCTCCTTCTGTTCCGCTGAACCCAATCCCTTAGCTTCCTTCCTGTCTGCTTCGACAGGCAGGTGACCAGAGGAATGTAGATTGATTGGATCATTTATTGTCACGTGTATTCAATGTAAAAATAAAGAAGATGGAGTGTTAAAATGCCCCAGGAAGACATATATCAATGAGCATCAACTGCCTACGTTCCCAAAATTTGTCCTGGTTTGAGTTTGACATGCGTTTTTATTTAGATGTTAACATCTCTGCAGACAATGGCACCATCATCTAAAGTTAGCATTACCATCTTTGAAATCTGAGCATTGCTGCTGTATGTTGTAACTGTACTAGGCAGGGTCTCTCTTTTCACTTTGACTCAATGTGAAGCCAGTTTTGAATTTACTTGAAACCACAAGTGAGTAGCTTTTCAGCTTCAGCATGAATGCAACCAGTCACTCCTAAAGTTTATCAGTTCCAGGCTGGAAAGTTCTTCAAAATCTGCCTGTGGCATTTGGCGGTTAATCACCCTACCCATGCTGAAGTGTCTATCATTACCTCCTGCTCATGTGGGTGGGATGCGAAGAGGAGACAAACAGCTGGTTGCAGACTCTGGTATTGGGAAGAGAACTGCCTGGAAGCAAATTCTTACAACAAAGACATTGCAGTCCTGATTATTGTCTGCAACTGGAGTAATCAAGGCTCAATGGTCCTGATCAGTTACTTCTGTGTAATTCTTGTTTAGCGTCTACTGTTAACTGTAAGCATGAAACCAAACAATCTTTGCAACTGTGGTGCTATTATGTTAAAGGATAAATAAATACAACCAGTTAGACAGCTCGTATTCATGGTGAACATGAGTTGAAAAAGACAACCCTTCCAGATCATTGCAGTCCTTTTTGGTTGGACCATTCATGTTGCAGAAGTGACCAGTGACTGGACTAGTCTCGGTGCAGAGGAGGAATTGTTGCTGTGCAGAGCCAATTTCAGTGAGCTCTGGCAGCTGAGAAGGTGATAAAACTGTTCTATCTTAGAGTTTTCTCCCCTTTTTTAGTTCTTTTCTTAACTTAAAGTATGAAACTTTCTTGGTGTGAACGTATAGTGAGATGCTTAGAATGGGGAACCTCTGTAGTGCATGGGAAACCTAAGTGCTTCTTTAACCCGACCACTGTTTTTGTATCTTAATTTGTTGTTTCCCAGTCAATTAGTATGAAAACGACCCTGCTGAGTCTATTTCAGCAGAAATATTTACCGCAACACAATGCTGCGCTGACAGATGCCTCCACAGACCAATTGCAATGTCGGAATTTCTCTTCTTGCCAATTAGAGCAGTAAGTTACCTCAGCAAGCAAGAAGGTAAGGCTAGATTAGCAGCAGAAATAATGTCAAATGTGGTATAATTACCTAAATATTGTTCATTCATCAGTTCATCACATATTCTCACTATAGCCTTCTTATCTTGAGAGTGTAATCCATTTCTTTGATCATCCACAGACTCACCAAGTGTCCCACAGGAAATGGTCCAGGTTGAAGAAAAGGACTCCTTAGGTGAGTTCACACACACTCTGAGCATGCATCATCATAGACCTTGCACAATCTCAGGTACTCACACTTTAGTGCAACTGGTAAGACAGAGTTTTCACCTTATGCCTCACAAATCTCAAGTCAGCAAGAGGGGTTGATGGAGACAGGGATGACAGTGGTCAATTTGCATAAGAGTGCACAGGACTGTTCAATTCTGCACATGCTGTTCATGAATAAGGTAATTCCAAAGTAGCAACAATGAATCTATAATGTCAACAATGAACGTACAACGTGCTGGTGGAATTTCTAGCCGTGTTGTAATTGCTTGCAGAAAAATTGAAGAATTTTGTCTCTACCATGAGTGTCATGATACTGCAGTCCTTCATGATAATGTCATCCATGCAAAGGCAGCATCAAATTCAGCAAATAAACAAGTGCATGCTGACCCTTACCAATTGATTGCACACTTTGACTATCACCTCATATAGGATTGACACCTTCGCCTTGATTCCTCAGCATGTGTTTGATCTGCAGCAAAAATACCATTAGCTTATTGCCAGCACCGAAGAATGGATAAGTTAGGAGAGGGCTAATTGTGAAAAGGTGAGTAAAAGTGGAAATATTGTTTGAAGAGCTTCCATTTCTTTACTTGAGAAAGGATGTATTGGCACTGGAGGGGGTGCAAAGGAGGTTCACTAGGTTGATTCCGGAGTTGAGGGGGTTGGCTTATGAGGAGAGACTGAGTAGATTGGGATTATATTCATTGGAATTCAGAAGATTGAGGGGGGATCTTATAGAAACATATAAAATTCTGAAGGGAATAGATAAGATAGAAGTAGAGAGGATGTTTCCACTGGCAGGTGAAGCTAGGACAAGAGGGCATAGCCTCAAGATTAGAGGGAGCAGATTTAGGACTGAATTGAGAAGGAATTTCTTCACCCAGAGGGTTGTTAATCTATGGAATTCCTTGCCCAGTGAAGTAGTTGACGCTACTTCAGTAAACGTTTTTAAAAAAAAGGTAGATTTTTTTTGAACGATAAAGGAATTAAGGGATATGGTGAGAACGCGGGTAAATGGATCTGAGTCCACGAAAAGATCAGCCATGATCTTATTGAATGGCGGAGCAGGCTCGAAGGGCCAGACGGCCTACTCCTGCTCTTAGTTCTTACGTTCTTATATTTCTCATTTGTGGTCAATTCTTCAGTCAGAGTCTGGCTCCCAACTTACTTATATCTTAACAGTCAAATCTAGTCATGCAGAGAGGCAAGTGAAATGTGGGCCCTAAAACTCAGATAAGCCTGAAGCAAAGAAATTCAGGGAGGTGGTCACTTTTCCAAGCTGTGGTTAATCATGGCCGCCAGGTCCATTTTGCAGCAAGTCTCCTTCCAGCAGACTGCAATTGCCTGCATCCCACAATGCAATAGCATGGCCCTCCTGAAGTATTAGTGTCCCTACAAGTCCAGGGATCTGACGTACATTCCCTATTTTGTGAGTATTGCCTCTTGTGAACTGAATTTCTGTGCTTAGCTGCGGAGTGCTAGCTTTGTGAGGACAAAGTAGTGAAAGGGGTCTTCAACAAATAGAAATCACATTTGGAATAGTGAAAGCACATTTACATGAGCATGTACTGTGTGAAAAAATACATTCCTATTAGGCAAGGAAACAGGTGTGAGATCTCATACTCATAGGATATTTCTGTTTGTTTAACGTTCCCAGTTGGTGACATGCACTCACCTTGTTTTCACTGGCAGTTTCCAAGAAGGCTGGGGAATCTGTGCATACAGATGAAATGGAAAAGTCTGATTAAAATAGCTTTGAATGATGCCTAACATTTTAGAGTTCCAAGCCTGACTCTCCCATGGGTGTTTCTTGCATGCTGAACATGCAGCAATTATTGAAAAATTACTCAAGCAAGTGTCAATGGATTCTTCACATTATTTTCAGTTACAATATGAAATTGTATAGACAGTCACAATATGTGCCTGTGGCAATTGACTTCAATTGGAGAATCTCAGCCTTAGGTTTGAGGTCTCCCCATCAGTGATACAGCAATGTAGAGAAACGACAACCTAAAATACCCCATGTATTGTCTTTTTTTTCAATCAAACTGACCATGAGACTGGAAACCACATGTCCCACAGTGATATTACACTGGGGGAAGCCTTAGTTGCTTTAGGGTGGGATACAAAGGTTTGACAGTGGCTTTGGAATGTAGGGAAGATAATAGAGAATTAGAGCCATTTAGGGAGGGAATTACAGAGGGCAGGATTATGGGAGTCAAGTTTAATCCTTTTCTTTTCTATAGATACATGTTTTTGTTTTGGCTTGGTTTATCATTTAACTATGACTAGCTGAGATTTAATCCAACACATCAAAGCCTAAATTATCATCCAATTCCTCAGACTCTTCAATCTTTAATTCCTCTTTGGTAGCAGCTGGACCATACTCAAACACAGAGGCCACAAAAGCTGATGGCTCAGCCAGGTAAACTTACACCTTTTTGGCAAGTGGGAAGATACAGTTTATCTCCACAGCAACAGCCAGAACTCTTTTATAGCTGCTGATGTTGGATTATGGCCGGAAAGCAATGGTTAGATAACCAACCTGCTGGTACACACTAGCTACATCGCAAACTCTCTTCAGGAAACACATTAGTAGAGTTTCCTTATTGATAACCAGAACCTCAGGATTGTACACACTGCCATTATCATAACATTGCATGACCACCCAGGCACAGGAGAAGGTAGAGGTGTTCACAATGCTCAGCAGAGTGACTTCATTGGTTCCCTCCTTATCATTGATCTCTGTCACTTAAAAAGTCAATGGCTCCTCTGGAGATCTCAGTTGTCATTCCCAAAGATTAAAAGTAGGAGGTCTTCTCAGGGCCTAAATCTGTGTTTTGACTTAGCACAGCAACCTCATAGGGGTAATCGCAACAGCGTAAGCAGCTGCTAGGACCTTGTTGGTTATCAAAGGTAAGTCACAGACTTCACACAAATTCTTCTCGGTGAATACAAAGCCAGCGTTTCCATGGAGATGACACACAAGCTTTTTCAGAGCAGGATTGTTTTCCAGGTGGTCTTGGCTGGTTTTATCCAGCATGGTATTCTTGAACATCAGCATAACACTGATATCTGGATATGCAGCATCTGATGGGATACAATATTACCTGCCCAAAAATGAAACATTTTAGACAGTTAGTCAATAGTTGAGTAATTTTCAAAAAGCAGTTGGATTTCCATGTAGTTCTGTCTTCCCTGGACATGTTTATGTACTTCGAGGGAGTACACATATTGACTTGGTGGAAGCTAGGCAGAAATCCAATTAAAGATCAGTAGACAACTTTCATGATTTTTACTTGATCCTTTTCAGTCCTCTCTTAGATTGCTTGAAGTAGACAAGGACCTCATTAATTTGTGCAGATTGGAGTCCTGTTGCATCAATAAGAGTGCCAGGACAATTGTCCTGGACCTGAGTGGAAATGTCATGCCTTCAGAGAATCCTCTACCCAGTTAAAAGTGACTGTGATGATTTTTTAGTGCCTTTAGGGCAACCAAAGTAACACAGTGACATCCCAATGGCAAATTAGAAAAGAAATGGGGGAAACCGATTCTCAACTGGTGTTCGTAGTTTGTGCACAAGATGATCCCGGTATCAGGGCCGAAAGAACTGACCGGTTGACTTGTTTTAGTGTGAGGTGGTTGAGAAAAATTAATGCCAGAAGAACATATTGAATGGCACTGCAGGATCTAAGACAAGTAAGTTGAACACAACTATCAGACAATACCTTCTCGCAACCTGCAATATCTAGAGGGATAAGGATAATAGAAACATGGAAACATCAATGTGAGCAAGTCGTCCTGACTTGGAAATATATTGCTGCTGTTTTCATTCTCGCTGAGATACAAACTTGCAACTCTCTCCATAACAGCATGATGAGTGCACCTACACCATATGGGTGACAGTGGTTCAAGAAGATGACTTGGCACCTTCCCAGGGTAATTTGAGATGGAACAAAAACAAAGTTGCTGGAAAAATTCACCAGGTCTGGCAGCACTTTTGAAGGGAAAAAACAGAGTTAACGTTTCGGGTCAGGCGACCCTCCCTCAGAACTGCTCAGAAGTTTAGTTCCTGATTTACAGATTCCGCAGTTCTTTCGGTTTTTATTCGGTAATTTGAGATGGAATTGTTGGCGATGGCCAAATGCCATGAATGAAATGAAAATTCCACCTGAAGAGTCAGTTTAATGTTTAAACTGTTTATATTACAAACTGGCATGCTACTTGAACACATATTCTTTTCAGGCAGAGGCAAAAGTAGTACTAACTCAACCAAGCTGGGACAGTTTATTTAACCACCATGATTTCTCCACTCTGCACAGTGTCATTGTGTGCAGCTTTGTGTGTGAACATGTTGATGAACACGAGGGTTTACCAGATTATTTAACTGGAATGAAAAATTCCTAATCAGGCATAAAATGTTTGCCTTTTATTCATACTCCATAGTTACTTCATTACCAGATTTCAATTCGAAACAACAGCAAGTTTCAGAAATAGGATCTGCTTTGTGTAAATAAATTTTTCTTCAGTGCTTCTGTTGGTTTTGTTTAGCTTGCATGGCTAACTGAATGAATCAGTGGCTGTGGTATACAGACCAGCTCATAGGCTAGTTTATTTGCCCTTTTCAGAAATCATGACCCAAGCACAAAGATTTAAAACATGAAACTCGATGTTATTCCAAGGATGACTTAACTGTTTAGATGCAAGTACTGATAGAGATAATTGACGCATGGATAGTTATCTTCCGAAATTCGATAGCTTCTGCAATACTTTCTGTAGAATGGGCAGCAGAATTTCTCACCTAATTATTTAATAAGAGAGCAAAAGGAAAACCAGGGAACTACAAAAGGATGAGAATATAGAAGGCGTGGTTAGTAGGTTTGCAGATGACACCAAAATTGGTGGCACAGTAGACAGTGAAGAAGGCTTTCTAAGATTACAAAGGGATCTTGATCAAATGGGTCAATGGGCTGAAAAATAGCAGATGCAGTTCAATCTGAACAAAGGCCAAGTATTATATTTTGGTGCAACAAACTGTATAAGTCACAGAGCACAGAAACAGACCCTTCAGTCCCACCAGTCTATGTTGAACATAATACCAAACTAAACTAGTCCAAACTGCCTGCTCTTGGCCAATGTCCCTCCAAAACGTCCCTATTTATTTATTATTATTCATTAACGGGATGAGGTTGTCACTGGCTAGGCAGCATTTATTGCCCATCCCTAATTGCCCAGAGGGCAGTTCAGAATTAACCACATTGCTATGGCTCTGGAGCCACATGTAGGCCAGACCAGATAAGGGTGGCAGTTTCCTTCCCTAGAGGACATTACTGAACCAGATGGGTATTTCCTCATTAAGCAGTAATGGATTTATGGTCATCAACAGATTCTTAATTCCAGACTTTTTAAAAAAATTGAATCCAAATTCCACCATCTGTTGTGGCAGGATTCAAACATGGGTCCCCAGAACATTATCTGGGTCTCTGAATTAACAGTCCAGCAATAATACCACTAGACCATCACCTCCTCCTCCTCATGTATCCATACAACTGTCTTTTAAACGTTGTAATTGTACTTGCACCTACCACTTCTTCATGTGTCCATTCCACACGTGAACCACCCTCTGTGTAAGACCTTTGCTTCTTACATCGTTTTTAAAACATTAAAAATGTGTCCCCTAGTCTTGAAATTCCCCATCTTAGGGAAAAGACAACTATCACCAACTCTACCTATACCTCTCATTATTTTATAAACTTCTGTCAGGTTACCTCTCAACCTTCCATGCTCCAGTGAACAAAGCCCTGCCTATCCAACCTTTCCTTATAACTCAAACCTTCCACATCTGGCAACATCCTGGTAAATCTCTTCTGAACCCTCTCCAGCTTGATAATATTCTTCCTATAACTACGCGACCAAAACTGGACACAGTATTTCAGAAGAGGCCTCACCAATGCCCTGTACAACCTCAACATAACATCCCAAAACCTATACTCAAAGAAATGGAGCAATGAAGGCAAGCACCCCAAACATCTTTTTAACCATCCTGTCTATATGTGATGCAAACTTCAAAGAATGATGTACCTGCACCCTTAGGTCCCTCTGTTCTACAATACGACGCAAGACCCTACAATTAATTATATAAGTCCTACCCTTGTTTTTTGTACCAAAATGCAATACCTTGCATTTATCCAGTTTGAACTCCATCTGCCATTTTTCAGCCCACATCAATATTAGGGAAAATATTCGAATCTATTATATTAATTATTACTATCTATTTATTTGATAAATAGACACTTGGATGTTAATGATCTGATTAAGCATAGTCCATGTGTGGTGATGGAAGGCTAACGGAATGTTATTCTTTATTTCAAGAGATTTTAATACAGGAGTAGAGAAGTGTTGCTCAGTTGTGTAGGTGCTTGTTTACACTGCAGTACAGTGTGCAGTTTTGCTGTCCTTTGCTATCAGGAAAGTAATTTGGCTGAACCTTACATCTTTTTGGCGAAGTCTGAATTGCGTTGAGTTGTTTTGGAGGGTTTTTCGCCATGAGGCCCCAGTAGATTTTCTACCCTATCTTTTAAACTGACCTCATTAATGTTGTACCCCCTCCAGTGGCGTTTTGCATATCCCATTTTTGCCTCATCTTATCACATTCCCAGAACAATTCACCAATTAGCAGATGTCCACCAAAACACTAGCATTCTTGTGGCCATGCTATCTTTAAAAGTCTGTTGTTGTACCCGGCCTGAGCTCTGGCATTTTGGAGCTGCCCTTTTCAGGGAATGGGAGACATGGTGCTGTTATTCTTTGACAGGGATCTGGAAGTTCTGGTGGGTGAGGGAGTCCAGAGGAGAGGTGTCCTCTTCATAGAGGACCAGCAGAGGAGGTCATGCCATGAGACTCCGCCAGCCTGGTCTGAGATCGCCGCCCAGGTCAGTGGCATCTCTAGGGAGTGGAGATATGACCAGCAATACAGAAAGACGGTAATGACTTTCTCTGCTTCGCTAGGCTAAGTGCCATAGTCTTCACTCTGTCACTCACACTCACTCTGTCTGCTACTGCACCCATCTCCCACCAAGGCACACGCTCTGCCACTCTCACTATTGTATACAACACCTTCCCTCGTTTGCTTTCCTTCCACCCACTAACGTCCCACACTACTAACCCTGCATGCCCTCCGTGCTGCCTCCTCAGTCTTTCAATATGCCTCACCACCTTTCACCCACGTGCACCAGAAATAACAGCCATGCCACCCACTGCTATCTCATTCACTGCGCCACTTTTGCTCACTACGGGAGAAGACAGGCCTTAACAGGGCAGAGATAGCTCGTACGGGAAGAAGTGTTCCTGATATCTGTGTCCCGACCCCTTACAAGAAGACAATCCTGGCCCTTTCAGGAGCAGACAGGGATCACTCGTGGGAATGCAGAAACATCCACATCCCACCAACTAAGTAAGTACCATGTTGGATTCCTTTGCAGCTCGCACTGTAACCCCGCTATCACTCTCAGTTGTTGAACAACACTTCTAATCACTGGCCGTGATGCCTTGTCTTTGTTTTGACTTTCATGTTCCGTTAGCCTCCCGATGATGCCTACAGACAAATGGATGGTTCCCCAAGAAACTGTCTCCTAGCCGTCTGAGGATGAGGATGCTGAGGCTTTAGAGGATGCAATGGCAAGGCTGCTCCTGTACCTCTCCCATCCCAGATCCTGACACCTTGAGGGTAACTGTAGACACAGGGGGTGTGGATACCCACCCCAGTGAGAACCTCACAGTGACAGCTCTGCAGCTCACCGAGGAAGGAAGAGCCCAGCTCGCGGGTATTCAGAGGCCATCAGAGACCAGGCACCAGCTCAGCCCCAGGCAGGAGAGGACCCTGTGGTGCCCCCAGTCAGGGACTTCATCCACCTGCACAGAGAGGAACAGCAGCAGCAGACAGCCTTCTGGGACACAATGGCCTTCATTGCCCAGAAGCTGCAGCAAAGCAGTAAATCCTGCAACAGTCAGACTGCCTCCATGGACAGGCTGGTGGCTGCCATGGAGATCCAGGCCCAGTTCCCTCAGGGGTTTCTGGAGAGGAGCACACACTGGCACCTGCATTACCCCAGCCACTGGTCCTCAGGAATAAAAACCTGGGATCAGAGTCATGGGAAACCATGACTCCAGTCCAGGTTCCCTCTCTTCACAAGGAGAGAGGGCAGTGCCAGGAAGTACCCAGCCAGAGGTGGAACCATACCCACAGGTCTTTCTGCACTTTCTACTCAGGATACTGCAGATGTGGCTGTGCCCTCCACCTCCACCGAGTCTGTGCCCACTGCCCATCCTTATAAATTCAATCCGAGCAGTGTCGACTTGTCTAGACAGAAGACATTCTGGCCCATCTAGAGTCGAGCGCCCCCAGGGGCCACCCTCCCCAACTTCCACGGCAAACAGGCTCCACATTAGAGCAGGTTCCTTCCAAACACAGCTGAAGAACCGGGGAGTACACAGAGATTTAGAGGGAGGATGAGAAAGAAGAAAACTTATTGAGGGCATTATTGTGGCATGGCTAAAGGAGGCTTGAACATTGCTGCTATTTTCCACAGTAATGCGCCTGATGGTTCACTATTTCATGTGGTTATAAGTCTTTCTGTGTAGGCGCTAAATACATCCTCACACCATCCAGCGATACATCATGGTCATGTGGCATTGGAAATGGTAGCATCTATGTTTCTGCTCATTCGCTATCTCCAATTCTTGGCTCCCTCTCTGCGCTAAGGTGCAGCTGTCTAAGAATTGTTTACCAATTGCTTTCACGGAGGAGGGACATGGGCAGCTGGTGCCCTTTGATCATGCCACAGGGTGTAGTTTGGCTATAGGCAACACCCAAACACTGTGGGACATATCAGATTGAGTAGAACTAATGCAACTTCAACATTAACTCGTTCAGAAACATTATTTCCTACAACAATTTTTATCCCTTTTATACATATAAAAGTTATGTATAACCTTCTGACTTTCCAAATGTAGGCAGTCTGGACATTTCACAGTTCTTCCAGGCTGTACGCTCTGTGGAAATGGAAAATCTTAATCTTGGCAAGTCTTGAGTTTCTGAGGACCTTTGGCTTTGATTCTGATTGTCTGTAAATCAATTCTCCACTGGAAGAACTTTTATCTCTTGGATATTCTCTGTAGAGACTGTTGTTCCTGCTGAACCTAATAGTTGGTCTATTACCTTAACTCAAGGGGGATTTATTTGGTGAGTTGGATTTTTTTCTGCATTGTGAGTGTTTTATGAATAAGCATTGAAGAGCATTAGCTTCCTTTGAGTTAGAAGAATCAGGAATTGATTTTTTGATTTGCTTAGGGCAAAAACCCATGACTTGGAAAACTTTTGATTTTCAGGTCGCAAAAGTCCTGAATTTAGATGTATGAAAAGGTTTCCCCTTGAAAAAGGAATTTGTTCAGAAAAGTTAGAAACTTAGTTACTTCAGTGTAACAGTTTTAGTTTGAAAGTTCCAGATTAGAATTGTTTAGTTGGAAACCGGAAGGGATTATTCAAATCTGAGAAAGTCTAATTATATGACTAATCATGGGAGAGGCTATCAAGCTCTGAAAACCAGAATTTCAAAGGCACAGTGAAGTCAAACCTATAGATGTGGTAGAGAAGGGTGTTCCTGTTATTTGACAACAGTAATACAATTGAATTGAGATAAATGGATGTATTTTACCATGTGTTTCAAAAAATTTTCAACTTGCGTTATATGTAAATTGTTTGGTTTATTCTATTTTATCATCAATTATTTTGCCTGTCACAATAAAAAAAAGCAGCATTGTGTGCTATGTTTCAGTGAAAGACAACCTTATTAAATAATAACAAACGTGTTTCCATGCTGTACAGCTCTATGTCTCTATGACTCTTAGTCAAAATATAATCTATCAAGTCAGATTTCAGTCTAGGATCTAACTTGACTGGTAGTAACATCAGTTGAAGTTATAACAACTGTGTTTTTGGCCAACTCACTGGACCTTTTGTCTGGCTAATCTTTAACAAACAACTTGCAAATGGTAGCACATTCTTGGCTACCAATGCTCAAGTTATGTGAAGGTATCTGCCCCTGTAAGTACCCAATATCATTCTGTAAATTCACCTAATGGGATGACAAATCAGAGAAACATGCCTGTCAGAAAGTGAATGCGGAGAAATGGGGAGGAGCTGCTCCTCCAATCATAGGCCAGTTCTCTCCTATGCTTGCTAGTGATAGGTTCACTGGTGAACTTATCAGCGACAACAAAGGAGAGAAGAAATCCATGAATGACGAACATCTAGCAACTGGGCAGGTAAGTGATAACAGTGTGGGAGGTATTGGAGGTCATCTTTAGTTGAGATTGGGATCAGGTGCTGCCTTCAGCCAAAGCAAGAATGGGGGCCACCATCGGCTATGGTTAGGAGCTCCATTGCTTGGTGGGTCATGGGGGAGGTTACTGTAAGACGGTTTTCAGGGGCGAAAGAAGTTGCAAGTGTGTTGTGGTGAGACAAGGAGGTTGTGGGGGTGCGGATAGAGAAGAAGGCTGCAAGAGGTTTGTGAGGGGAGAAGGTAACTATAACAAGATTGTGGGGATGAGGAGGGGATTTTGTAAGGGTAGGGAAGTTGCAAAAGGAGTGAGAGAGACTGAAATAGAGACAGAATTGTTTCAAGCTTGTCAACAAAGGAATACTCAGCTAATCAGAATCCAAATAACTTTAAATTACTGAAATAATGAATTTCTTGCAGATAAATGTGGAATCTTAAGTTTAAGTCTGCATAAGTTCAAGGAACTAATATACTTTGCAAAACATAGTTGACCTACTGCAGTGACCACTGTTAATTCACAAATTTAAATCAGAAGTCTGAAATTCAGTAAAAAGGATAGGAACTGACTGGTTAAAATAATTGCAACTCTAGTGTGTATATGACACAAATGTTTTAGCTATCATCTCACCAATCTGTGGAAGGTATGCTTAGGATGATGGCGTTTTGTATGTAGAAGTGTGAGTCAGTTATTTTCAAAAGAAAAATTTGTTTCTAACACTTTACTGTGGTGATCTAGGAAATTGGTGCTTTCCATGTGTATTTAAGCTTGTTTTATTTGCACTTGTGTGATTTAACTTTAATGGAGAGTTGATTGTTATTGATATTTAATATAATTTTGCTTCTGAGTCACTCCGGATAATCAATTTGTCTACACATATACAGAAGGTCTTATTACTACATGACTGTAATAACTAATAATTGAGTTAGTGAAAATAAAAATATAGCCACCAAAAACTAAAATGTAACCCTGGAAAATCAAAAGATAGTCCTTTTACAAGATGGGCTCTTGAAAAAGAAATATTCTGACTCCTGTTGATCACTCTCATATTTTTAATCAAATTTGCTTGAGCTTCTGAGACAACAAGGTGCAGGGCTGGATGAACACAGCAGGCCAAGCAGCATCACAGGAGCAGTTTTGCTTGTTGCTATTGTTTCCTCTTGGACATATGTCATATGTATTTTATGCCATCATAGACAATATCAAATCTTTTTCTTGGTTCCACCTTGAGTCTAGGAATTCCAGTTAAATTTTATACTGGTTTTGCCTTGACTAAATGATCAACAATGGCTTGTTTCCGAAACATTTGTTCTGTTGGAAGTAATGGGACTCCTTTTCTCCCATGGCGAACTGTTTCTCCATTCAAAGACTGTTTGACATCATCAGATTGGATGGTAACTATTGCAACTTCCAGAACTATTACCTTATAAAAAAGGCCTTTAAACCAAGGTCTCGTCTATCTCCTCAGATGGATGTAAAAAGTTCCCATTGTACTTTTTGCAGAAGAGCAGGTGAGTTTATCATGGTCTCTTGGGCAATGTTTTCTCTTCACTGCTACATTGGGATCTTGCTGAGCGCGAATTGGCTGTGGCATTTCACTGCATTGAAACAGTAACTAGACTTCAAAAGGCATTTCATTGGCTGTGAAGCAATTTGGGACATCTTGAAGTCCTCAAAGCTGCTATATAAATATGTAGGTAGGGTCTTCAATAATTATCATCTTGGCTGACAATCACCTATAATCACAATGTAAACACAACATTAACCCAAGACTGGGTTAGGGTGGCATGGTGGCTCAGTGGTGAACACTGCTGCCTCACCACGGCAGGGACCCAGTTTCGATTCCATCCTTGGGTGATGTCCATGTGGAGTTTTCATGTTCTCCCAGAGTCTGTACGGGTTTCCTCTGGTGCTCTGGTTTCCTACCACGGCGCAAAAGATGTGCAGGTTAGGTAGATTGGCCATGGGAAATTGCCCCATAGTGTCAAGAGAGGTGAGGGCTAGGTGGATTAGCCATGGTAGATGAGGGGTTACAGGAATAGGGTCGGGGTGGAGGGGTCTGGGGGTGCAGACTTGATGGGCTGAATGGCCTCTTTCTGCACTTTAGGAATTCTATGACAATGAAGCTTCTGTTCTGCTGTGTTCATCCAGCTCTGCACCTTGTTGTCTCGGATTCTCCAGCATCTGCAGTTTCTACTATCTCTGAATATTTATCAGACCTGTTTCAGTGAACTGTACGTTGATTTTTTTAAAACAAGTAGTTTCTACTCTACAAAAGAGTCGCCCATTTTCATAATAACTCTCAGCCAGGATCCTGGAGCCAAACTACAAGCTGACATAGATGAAAACAGTAAACCTTGTACTGACTGCTTGGCTGAGGTTGAAACTGAGGCTTCAACTGTACACGATTTCATTCATAAAGGTGTGCTGTGGGCTGTCCATAAAACTATGAGTACAATTTGGGGGCAGCATGGTGACTCAGTGGTTGTCACTCAGTGGATGCCTCACATCACCAGGGACCCAGGTTCAATTCCATCCAAGGGTAATCGTCTGTGTTGAGTCTGCACGTTCTCCCCGTGTCTGTGTGGGTTTCCTCTGCATGCTCTGGTTTCCACCTACAGTCTCAAAGATGTGCAGTTTAGGTGGATTGGCCATGATCAATTGCCCAGGGTTTCAGGGATAGGGTAGGAGTGGGATGGTCTTTGGTGTAGAATTAATGGCCTGCTTCAACACTGTAGGGATTCTATAATCTTTCTGGTCACATTTTCCTTTTCCCACCCAACCCCTCACACAACCTCTTCCCATACTCAACCCCTACCCCTACCTCCCCGAGCTTTATTCCCCAAAGTTTGTTTGCATGACCATAGAAGGGCAGCTCACAGTATAAAACAATTCTCAGACTTTTGTGCGCTGGAACAATATAACGTGATATCGCTAATATAGCACCAGCTAACCAGCTAACCTAAAATGCCTACCCAGCTGAGATTATTATTGTGAAAAGTTTGTATGTTTTGCATTCAATACCATAATTTTTGCAATTTTTTTCCAAAACTCAGGTTTTAAATTTCACATATTGCATGTGCCTCCTCACTCCAAACTGCTACATTTACAACCATTTTTGGGCATATATTATTGTCACAGCACATGTTTTAAATTTGAAGCTCATAGACTAACAAAAGAGGATATTGGAAAAAAGAAAATACAGTTTGAAAAGTTATTAGTATACTTTTGTCTGGAAAGTCTCTCACCTAAAAGAGCAGCTAAGAGGAAGAATAGAATTTTTAAAAAAATGTCTAGTTCAGACTTCCTCTCATGTACAGACACCTACATTTGTGCCAGAAGATTTTGATCATCATAGGATAAAGGTTCCAGACTACACCGCAACAAGAAGTCAGCAGTCTATGCCAGTGGAATAGACACTCCTAGACAGAGTTATTTGATCTCCCATTGCAATGCTCAGGTCAGAGGAAATGGATGCTTAAAATTGCAGGGCGAATGCTGCAACATGTTGAGCCTACCAGAGATGGTGACGTTAATCACTTACATGGAACTAGAAGGCATCTATGCATTGACTTGTAAATTGACCATACCTCCCTGCCCCATGCAGCCAGGGAACCCAATGCCTGCCATGATTGGGTTTTGCATTGTCCAGCAGTGACCCTGGACATACAACCTTCACTGTTTACTTTCAGTTTCCACGACTATGGTCAATGACTCGTTTTGTTTTCTTAAAAGGGTTTACCTTTATTTAAGTTTTCAACACCAATTCTTTGGCTGGCCTCTGTCCCAAAGAGTGGCTTGCTTTATTTTTATTTATTAATTGCCATGAAGAAGGTGATGGTGAATTGCTGTCTTGAGCCACTGCAGTCCATATGCTGAAGGTAGACTCACGGTGCTGTTATGGAAGAAATTCCAGGACTTTGTCCTAGGAAAGGTCAGTCTGGCCCATTGTAGGAAATTCTATAATATAAGAACATAAGAATTAACAGCAGAATAAGCAATTCAGCCCCTCTGACCTACTCTGTTATTCAATTCAGTCATGACTAATCTCATTTCAGCCTCAACTCCACTTTCTTCACTGCCCTTCATAATCTTAGCACGCATTGCTAATTAAAAATCTCCTCTTAAAATTACTCAATGTCCTGACATTCACCACACTCTAGTCAGAAGTCACACAACACCAGGCTGTAGCCCAACAGATTTATTTGAAATTGCAAGCTTTCAGAGTGCTGCTCCTTTATCAGGTGACAACAAGGTGCAGGGCTGGATGAACACAACAGGCCAAGCAGCATCATAGGAGCGGAAAGGCTGACATTTTGGGCCTAGACCCTTCATCAGAAATGGGGGAGGGGAAGGGGGTTCTGAAATAAATAGGGAGAGAGGGGAAGGCGGATAGAAGATGGATAGAGGAGAGGATAGGTGGAGAGGAAACAGACAGGTCGAAGAGGCGGGGATGGAGCCAGTAAAGGTGAGTGTAGGTGGGAAGTTAGGGAGGTGATAGGTCAGTCCAGGGAGGACGGACAGGTCAAGGGGGCGGGATGAGGTTGGTCGGTAGGAGATGG
>NC_063342.1:20803018-20840849 GCF_021869965.1 Rhincodon typus | reverse complement strand
CTGGAGGGGAGTGTGGAGCGGACAAGGGAGTCACGGAGAGAGTGGTCCCTCCGGAAAGCAGATAAGGGTGGGGAGGGAAAGATGTCTTTGGTGGTGGGGCTGGATTGCAGATGGCGGAAGTGTCGGAGGATGATGCGTTGGATCCGGAGGTTGGTGGGCTGGTACGTGAGGACGAGGGGGATTCTTTTTTGGTTCTTATTGCGTGGACGGGGTGTGAGGGATGAGGTGCGGGAAATGTGAGAGACACGGTTGAGGGCGTTCTCGACCACTGAGGGGGGGAAGTTGCGGTCCTTGACAAACGAGGACAACTGAGATGTACGGGAGTGGAATGCCTCATCCTGGGAGCAGATGCGGCGGAGGCGAAGGAATTGGGAATAGGGGATGGCATTTTTGCAGGAAGGTGGGTGGGAGGAGGTGTATTCTAGGTAGCTGTGGGAGTCGGTGGGCTTGAAATGAATATCAGTTTCTAGGTGGTTGCCCGAGATGGAGACAGAGAGGTCCAGGAAGGAGAGAGAGGTATTAGAGATGGTCCAGGTAAACTAAGTTCGGCTAAGCGGATGAGGGTGTCAGTGGAGGGGGACTGGTCGGGCCTGTGTGACAGGAAGAAGCGGAGGGCCTTTAGGCCATCTGTATGGGGAATGCAGGTGTATAAGGATTGGACGTTCATGGTAAAGATGAGGTGTTGGGGACCGGGGAATTGGAAGTTCTGGAGGAGGTGGAGGGCGTGGGTGGTGTCACGGACATAGTGAACTGATTTCATATTGTCCACCCCAATCCAACACCGGCACCTCTACATCATCACCAGACACTGGGATAGCAAATTTCACAGTTTCATGGCACTTTGAAAGAAATAATTTCTTATCAACTCTGTTTTAAAGTTGCTACCCCTTATCCTAAAACTATGACTTTTTGTTCTAGATTTACCCTCAAGAAAATGTATCCTCTCTACATCTACTTTGTCAGTCCATCTTGTCCCCTTCAATTAAATTTCCTCTCATTCTTCTAAACTCTTGAAAGTACAGACGTGTTCAGCCTAACTTCATAAAACAAACACCTCATCTCTGGAATCAATCTAGTGAATCACCTCTGTACTACCTCCAATGCAACTATGTCCTTCCTCATGTTAGGGGACAAAAACTGTACACAATACTCCAAGTACAGTCTCACTGATGCCTTGTACAGTTGCAGCAACACTCCCCTACTTTTAAGCTCTATTCCTTTAGCAATGAATGCCAATATTCCATTCGCCCTCCTTATTACCTGCTATACCTACAAACTAGTTTCTGCAATTTATGCACAAGTACACCTAGATCCCTCTATATTGAAATACTGTGCAGCTTTTCTCCATTCAGATAATGAGGTGCCTTTCTATTCTTCTTATAAAAATGTATGACCGCAAACCTGTCTACGTTAAACTCCAGTTGCTAAATTTTGATCCATTCACTTAACCTATTCATATCCATTTTGTAAAATTTTTAATTTCTTTATTATAACTTACTGTTCAACCTATTTTAGTGTCAACTGCATCTCTGGCTATGGTACCTTTTACACCTACATCCAAATCATTAATTTAGATTCTAGATAGTTGGGGCCTAAGAAGGGATCCCAATGCACCCTACCAGTTACATCCCGCCAACCGGATAGTCTTTGGATGTGAAACCTATTTATTGGCAGAAAATGTTTCATTTAGCAGTGCTAACAATCTTCCCTGAATCAGAAAAAAACTTCAAACATTTACTAAGTAGCATAAACAATATCTACTTCAATCATTGTAACTGCAACATAACAGAGTTTATTTTGTTAATTGAGTGTTGCCTTTATATTAATATTATCAGAAATGGCTCAATTGGTAACGCTGTCACTGCTACATCACAAGATCATGAATTCAGAGAGTTTTTGTTGCTTCAAGGCATTATTAAGGGAACACTGCTCTGTTCCAGGAGATGGCTTTCAGTTGAGATGTCAGATGAAGTGCCTTCTGTCCTCTTAGGTAGATGGAAAAGATCCCACGACACATCAAAGAAGAGCAAGTCAGCTCTCCCAATATTTCAGGTCTGTGATATTTCGTCAGGACTGATAAGAGGTCGCCAACATGAAACATTAGCTTTCGGAGCAAATTACTGCAGATAATGGAATCTGTACTGAAAACAACAAATACTGGAGATCACAGCAGGTCAGACAGCATCCATGGAGGAAGACCCGCTGTGATCTCCAACGTTTGTTGTTTTCAGTTGAAACGTTAATTTCGTTTCTCTCTCCACAGATGTTGCCTGGCTGGTTATTTACAGTATTTTCTGTTTTTGTTGTGTTTTCCCAAGTCTTGACTCAACTTTATTGCTTAACATTCATGTGAAAAGGCAGATAAACTGTTTGTTGCAGCGTTGGTGCTTGTGCAATTTGCAGTGCGCAAGTTATTTGCCATTTTTCCCTACATTACTGCAATGACTACACTTCAAGCATACTTCATTTGCTGTAAAACATTTTGGGATTCTTTTGAGTTTTCAATATTAACTAAATATGTGTAAATCCTCTCCTTGCATAAAAGTTATGAGCAATTAGGTTAGGTTAGTTTTGTAACTAGCCGAATACTCATAGGTCATCATCTCAATAAAAATAATCCTGTACTCCATTAATGCAAAACAACTGAATTGAGATTAAATGTCATGGTGGGCTCTGTCTTGACTCAGTTGTCACACATAGTGTGCGTGTTCAGAATAAAATGCCACAAATCATTCATTATTACATGTACAATGTATATGGCTTAATCGATATTATCCAGCCCACTGTGACTTGAATATTTGAGGAGTGTGTTCCAGTTGGTTTATGAGTTTTTCACGATCCTATGAATTGCAGATATCAAAATTGGAATTTCTCCAGATGGCAAATAGCAGCAACAAGACTGATTTATATGATGTTATTGGAACACTGGCTGACATTGTTTTGAAAAGTTCCCAGAATTTTACAAAAGGAACTTTCCTTAACCTTCACGTTCTGGAGTATGGAATCTACAGCTGATTTATTTTGATTATCAAGAATGTGCATTCAGATAAATTTGGGCTTCAAAATTCAAGACGTTTAAATAAACAAGGTCAGTGCTAGAAAAGAGAAAACATCTCTGACATATTCCAGCACTTCAGACCCTGAAAGTAAATTGATTATTGAACCTCCAAGAAAACTGAGCATACTCTAGCTATATTTGTATCCACAGCTAGATCATCTGGGAACAGGATGGATGTATAGCTACTCTGCTACCATGGAAAATAGACATGTACCAACCACAGTGGAAAGTAAAACATAAAGCTCAGATTTTTACCCAAATCGTGTAAACCACTAAGGCAGCTTTGAAAGTGACAACATAGCCAGGACTACCACAGAAACAGATGCCATGGGGAAGAACTGCACACAGTAACAAATATTTAATCCAAATTCCACCTTTCTAGTCATCCACCTTCTGTGCACAAGAGTTTGACAACATTATCAAAAATGGAGACAGGAGCTACCATGAAGGGGGCTAACCTAGGCATATATTCTTCTCTGGAGCCGAGAAATTCTGTTTCCTTAATCAGACAACTCCCATTCATAGTATCGTTGAATGTACAGAAGGAGGTCGTTGGTTATCTAAAAGTCTGCACTGACTGTTTCAAAGAGCAACCCGGTTAATCAAAGTCCAATTCTCTTTAACCTGCAATAGGTCTGAGTCAAGTATTTTTCCAATTCCTTTCTGAAGACTACTATTGAATCGCAATCTACCAAGAATTTATATTCCCTGCATTTGAGTGTCTATCAATTTGATTTTGGATTTTAAGCAGACAACTCATCTTTCCTCATGACTACTGGGACATAATATTAGATTTAAAAAAGCAATCTTTTTGTTTTACCAAGAATGGTAGAAACTGAAGATTGGTAGCGTTTTAGAGACCAGAATGGCCAGGATTTTCTTAAGAAGGGAGACATAGATTTTGAGAAAAAAGTAGATTAGAAAATAAATAGAACAGCCTCTACAAAAGCATAGAATGGTGGAGAGTAGCTGAGGTAAATGTTGATCTGTACAGTCAGAACAACAAAAAGAATTATAATAGGGCATGAGGAAATGGGAGAGATATTGAACAAATACTTTGTATCTGTCCTCACAGTAGAAGCACCAGAACTAAAAAGTTAACCACAGAGGTAATATGATTGAGAAATTTAAAATAATTAATATCAGTGGAGAAAATATATGGGAGAAACTTAACAGAGAAAAGTTTAATAAATTTCCAAGGCTTGATGGCCTACATCTGGAAGTTTTAATAGAGGGGGCAACAGGGATAATCAATGTACTAGTTATGATTTTCCAGAATTTCTTATATTTTAGAATGGTACCGTAGGATGAAAGTTAGAAGATATTGCACTGCTGTTCAAGAAGGAAGCTGAGAGAAACAGGGAATTACACACCAGCTAGCTTGACGGTAATCATTGGGAAATGTTGGAATCTATTATTATGAAAGCTTTAACAATGTACTTAGGAAGTCATGACATAATCAGGAAAAATCAATTTGGTTTTTCAAAAGGGCAATCATGTTTAATGAAATTATTAATTTTTTTTAAAGGATATTACTAGTAGCATAGAAAAACAACATCCAATAGAGAAAGATCTTCACTCCAGATAGATTTTTGGTCACTCAGGGAAGAAAGTGATATTGGAATGGGCAGAAAAGTTGAGTAAAGATAGAAGAGCAGCCTTAGTTGTATTGAATGGTGGACAAGCTGTAGGGGTCAGATATTCTCTTCTAGCTCTGCGTCTTATGTCTTAATGGTTCATGGCACCAGACCAAGGAATGGATGTACGTGGAGGTACACCTTGAATATTTTCCAGTAGATAGCACCCACTTGTATTCCAGTATTAATCATAGTCAGAGTCATTGTCATATTTTAAATCTTACTCATAAGGCTCACAACTAACATTATCGCTCTTGCACCGCTGGCTTGATAGCAGTGTGTCAGTAATGATTTGGCCAAATATTGAGTGAATGTTGAGATGGAAAACTTGTATAGCCTGCTTGATGCAATTGGCTGGGTGCCCTCTTAATATTGGGGATTAGGTCTCATCATGAAATTGCTGATGAATCTGCGGGTGCTCGTTTAGAACTGGCAGCTCACCCAATGTGTGTGGAACTGAACTGGAAGGGTCACCTTGAAAGAAGGAGGGAAATGCCTGGAGAGGGGGAAATATATGAATGAGATGTAGGTCTGTGGAAGCAGGGACAGTGCAGTAGGTGGAATCCTATTTGTTTGGAACTAGATAAAACATTCACACTCTTCAGTCCCTGCAAGAAGATTAATGTACCTTGAATATATTTGAAGCAATTTCAGTGGGGCCCTGAAGGATCATTGTTTATGTGTTTGACATTCAGTTCCACTGCACAGAGCCTCCATCCCACTCATTGGAAGTCCTAAATTAGATTACTTTCTTAGTTGTTTCATTGGACCTCAACTAAGGAGGAACCCACAATTTCAGGCAGGAGTGCAGGCTGAGGATTTTTAAAACCCCTCCAGGATGATACTGGGGAAGAAGACAGCAGGAACTTGGTGGTAATATATTTGAGTGGATTTTCATCCTGCCGTTACCCAAAGCCTGACTGAAAATTGAGGCAGCAGTGAGACTGTGTCCAGTTGTTAATGGTATGGAGGTCAATATAATGTAAGACTTATGCTTATTGCGTGACTGATGTGTGCTAAATTTGATAGAAGGTCATGCAGCTTTGTTCATTCGCCCCAACCCCACATCACAAGGTAGCTTTTCCAATATGGAAGCCATTGGTTGCACTCTTGCTAAGCCTGCAAGATCAAATACACATCTGTTGTATGAGATTCGCCAAAGAATAAATTGAAAAAATGCAGCACTGTTTTACCTTTCAGTACCATGGGCAAGGTTACAGGAACTGGAAAACCCTTCCATTTCAATCCACCATTGTATAGAAGGTAAAATGTCTCCAAGATTCTTAGAGGCTCATTCTGACATTACCCTACAACAAGTAAGTATTTTTACATTAGATCATTCTGTTCAGTTAGGTTGCTGTAATAATTAGTGTATATTTTTACAATATTTCTTAAGGAAGCAACTAGCAACTTGACAAAAGAGTGGCACTCATTCATCATGTTAGAAAAGTCTCATATTTCCATTTTTTTATTCACTCATGGATATGGGCATTGCCTATTCCTAGCTCTCCTGAGAAGGTGGTGGTGAGCTGTCTTTTTAACCGCTTCAGTCCATTTGGTGTAAGTATACCCACAGTGCCACTAGGGAGGGAATTTCAGGATCCTGACCCAGCATTGCTGAAGGGATGGTGGTCTATTTCCCAGCCTGGATAGTGTATGGCTTGGAATGGAACTTGCAGATGATGTTGTTCCCATGTATATGCTGTCCTTATCCATTTAGATGGTAATGATTGTGAGTTTGTAAGGTGCTGTCTTAGGAGCCTTGGTGAATTTCTGTAGCGTATCTTGTAGATAGTGCACGCCGCTGTTACTGAGCATTGGTAGTGGAGGGAATGAATGTTTGTGGCTTGTGTGCCAGTCAAGCTGGCTGTTTTGTTCTGGATGGTGTCAAGCTTCTTGACTGTTCTTGGAGTTGCACCCATCCAGGCAAGTGGGGATTATTCCATCACACTCCTCACTTGTGTCTTGTAGATAGTGATCAGGCTTTGGACAGTTAGAAAATAAGTTATTCACTGCAGGATTCCCAGCCTCTGACCTGCTTTGGTAGCCACCGAACAGACATGACTCGTCCAAGGTTGCAACATGACACTTTATACTTGCCTCATTATCGTGACTTTGAACATTTTGTTGTGCAAAACTGAACGTTCTTCACAGAGGGAGATGGAGTGCCATAAAGACCGATATTAAAATCAACCATTAGACCCTTCTGATGATGGGTGCAGTAGAAGTATCAGAATTATCTTTATCAATGATTTGCTAGTTGAAGGTACTGCCCAGCAAAATACTCACATTTAATAGACTAGAAAGTCTCTAGTTCTATTCCTATGAACGTCATTAAATAGTTGACCTTCACTGGGACAGCAACAGGGATGCTGAGGTGAATTTTAAAGACACACTAGAACGTTGCT
Organism: Rhincodon typus; assembly: GCF_021869965.1. NCBI lineage: Eukaryota > Metazoa > Chordata > Chondrichthyes > Orectolobiformes > Rhincodontidae > Rhincodon > Rhincodon typus. Next base: position 20,833,746 of record NC_063342.1, on the reverse strand, counting down.
AATATGCTACCATTGACTTTGAAAGGAGGTAAAACACTGGCTGAAAAAGAAGCAAAATTAGCATGGAGTATGTTGGTTGCTGACTTCCAAAGTACAGAATTGCAAAAAAAGCAGAGGCTTCTACAATTAAGTTGTATGTATTCTCCTCCTGGTAGATTGAAAATCAAATTCCCTTTATTGTATTTTATCTTGTCATTAGATTTGCCTCTTTTTATTACACACTCATGGGCAGTGAAGAACAGCATGTCCTCTTTGTGAATAACTTTGTAAAAAGTGAAATGAAATGAACAAATTTCATGAAACTTCCTTCCCCTTGTGACTTAAACAGCATCAGACTTCCATTCTGCACTAATGCACAGTGACCCTGTTATGGGGCAGTTGCTTGTCCTAGGGTTTAAATAATCATCTCTTTGGTGACTTTGCACCATGTGGTCAAGTAAATGGCTGATCTTATTTGCTCTGACCATATTTTGGAATTAAAAACTCCCACCTCTTGACCATACACTTGGCTTGCTCTGTGAGGTAGGAGATTCACATTAGTCTGCTATGTAAACCTTCAATGCAAATCTCTTTGATTTCTGAAGGGAAAAGGAAACACTGCCTGTGCCATGACTTTTAACCTAATACTGCCCATTGGAACTGACTAGTGTCTGTGTTAACAAAGTGCTTTTCGTGAAGTCTGTTAGCTCTGGGAATGAAACAAGGAATATATTCAAAACCCCGATCTGATTTTAAACAGTTTGAGATGAAATTCAATATAAATGTTTTAGTAATGCAGTTTTCCCTGGATGCCCACACTATGTCTAATAACAGCAACCTTCTCCTAGAATTTCTTCAGCAACGGACCCTGATCCATCTCTGAAACCTCATTGTACATGCGGCAAAGCAATTCTGAATGCTTTTGCCAGTCATTTAAAATGAGTTTTCTTTACTAGAGGTGCTAGTGATATTGTGATGTAAACTATGGGATTTAAATGTATATTTTTTAATGTTATATGTTGTGAGTTTTGGTTTTCTGGTTTTTGAGTTAATAACCAGTAAGTTTTCTGTATGTATGAAATTAATTATTAACATGTATGTGTTTCTGTAGCCACAGTGATTTATTTTAAAATCAGTTTTTGAGGCCTGATTTTAGAATGAATGTGTTTTGTACACTGCTAATGGAATTTTGTTTATATAGATTGTTTTGTGACCCAGAATGGTTAATAACGGGTTCTCAAGAGTTCTGGAACTTGATTTTATTAAACCAAAGGTAAATGCCACAGCTCAGAGAGGAAAACTCTAAAATTTCACTTTTGACTTTGAGTGAAGTCCTTAGCATAAGGTGAGTGTGTAAAAGGGTGTTTCCGAGAAATATTGTAAATTAGGTCATCATGGAGAAAAGAGTTGGTGTTAGTCCCAAACCAATGTGTTGTGATAAAACCCTGAAGAGATGAATTAAAGCTGAGTACCTATAAGCTGGTATACAATAGCTCCAGGGAGGAGATATTTGCAGTAGTAGTCAAAAAGTTGAAGTCACAAGTGACTCAAACTTACTGAAATGTTAAATGCAGAGATGTTGCTGTGGCTATTGTGTGAGTAGTGTTTTAGAATTGAATCCCTATAGTGTGGAAGTAGGTCATTCGGCCCATTAAGTCCACACCAACCCTCTGAAGAGCATTCCACCCAGACCCAACCCCCTCCCCTATCCCTGTATCCCTGTATCCCTGCATTCCCACCAACCTGCACACTATGGGCAGTTTAGCATGGCCAATCCACCTAACTTGCACAGCTTTGGACTGTGGGAGAAAACCAGAGCAAACCCACACAGACACAGGGAGATTGTGAAAACTCCATACAGATAGTCGCCCGACAGTGAAATTGAGCCGGATCCCTGATGCTGTGAGGCAGCAGTGCTAACCACTGAGTCTCCATGCCATTTTGGGTACTGTAGCAGTGCTGTGTTGTGGGTACTATCCAAAAATTGTTTTGTTACTTTTCAATTTATAAAGAAGTATTTTTGGATTAGTGAGATTTACTTTCACTATGTGTTTAAAAATCTTAAAATTGATATAGTAAGTCGATAGTTTTGCTTTAATCATTTCTTTGGTAAAATCTACACATTGCATGCGTATTATTCAGCAAGGGGCTACTTCATTAACACCAAAACAAATAACAATACGATCTATTAGTCCAGGTTCCTGTCTGCGATCTGACTTGTCCAACAATAACATTAGCTCTGATCATAACCATATCTATTGACAGAGACTGAGCACTGTAGAAGTCTTTATGTTTATTTTTCTGTTCATTTTGGGCATGTGTATTATCATTTGTCCTGTGAGGACCTAAATAATATCTTATTCATTCAGGGGATACAAACATCACTGGCTAGGCCAGCAGTTATTGTCCATCCAAAAGGGCTCTTGCCAAAGTGGTGTTAAACCGTCTTCTTGAACTACTGCAGTCGATGTGGTGTGGGTATACCCACAGTGCTGTTAGAAAGGGAGTTTCGGAATTTTGATCCTCAATGTGAAGATGGGACATTGTTTCCTTTGGCATTGTGAATTAGGCACTCCTACTAAGACTATCATGGACTGACACAACTGCTACAATTAGATGGGTGGGGCCAAGTTCAAGTACATTTTTCCCTCTTGTTGATGTCTTCACCAGTTGCCACAGCCCCAGTCTAGCAGCTATGTCCTTTAATACATCTTGGACAGCAGTGGTGCTACTGAGTCAGTTTTGGTGATGTATGTAGAAATTTCACACTGAGTACATGGAGAGTGTCTTGCTTGACAGTTTTGGAGGCCATTAAAAGAAAAAACACATACCTGTGGATCTGTAGTCACACACAGGCCAGAGCAGGTGAAATTGCCAGATTTTCTTTTCCTAAGTGAGCAAGTTTTTTTTAGGATGATTGACAATGGTTTCATGAATACCATTAGAGAAGCTTTTACATCCAGCTTTATTAATTAAATTGACAGTTCACCATGTTGTAGTGGGATTAGAACAAAGAACTAAGAACAAAGAAAAAAGAACAATACAGGACAGAAACAGGCCCTTCGGCCCTCCAAGCCTGCGCTGACACATTTTGTCCTTCCATACTAAAACCGTCTTCACTTACAGGATCCATATCCCTCTATTCCCTTCCTGTTGATGTATCTGTCTAGCTATGTCCTTCAATACATCTTGGACAGTAGTGGCGCTACTGAGTCAGTTTTGGTGATGGATGTAGAAATTTCACACTGAGTACATTCTGTCCCTTTGCCATCCTCTGTGAATTCTCCAAGTGCTGGTCAACAAAAAGGCAAAGTCACCACAATAGTTGCATTCTTGAATGCTACTCTTGAGTCTGTTACCACCACCACCTCTAGTGGTGCAGTCCAGGCACTCGTCACCCTTTGTGTGAGAAATGTGCCTCACACATGTCTTTTAAATTTCCCCCCTTGCACCTTGAACCTGTGTCACCTAGTTAATGAGACCTCCACCCTGGGAAAAAGCCTCATACTTTCCACTCTATCCATGCCATTCACAATCTTGTAAGTTTCTAAGATTGCCTCTCAACCTCTTGCGTTCCAGTGAAAACAAACCTAGACTATCCAACCTTTCTTCATATCTAAAATCCCCCATACTGGGCAACATCCTGGTAAGCCTTTTCTGTACCCTCTCCAAAGCATCCACATCCTCTGGTCATGTGCTGACCAGATCTGTCAAACTCATGTCCCCGAAACATTAGCTTGGGTCTCCAGATTGCAAGCCTAGTGATAGTAACATTTGTTATGACCTCCCCTAATTATGGTTTGGGCTGGCAGAGCAAAATTATCTGTATCTATTTGTTCCTGGAATGAAGGCATTAATGTGCAGGCCTGAATTTGTTATTCACCTCCAATTACCCTGGAGAGGCAAGTGCTGAGCCACTTTCCTGAACCACAGCAGTCAGTGCTATGCAATTCCACCCACAGTGCCGTCAGGAAACGAGTTCCAGGATTTTGACCCAGCATCAGTGAAGGAATATATTTTAAAGTTAGGAGGGTTTGTGGAGGGACCTACATATTTCCATGTGCCTCATGGCCTTGCTTTCTATGTATAGACATCACAGGTCTGGAAGATGCTTTTGAAAGTGCCTTGACAAATTCCTGCAGCTTAATCTGCAGGTGATACAGCATTGTTCCTACTGTGTGCTGCCAGTGAAGGCAGTGAATGTTTGAGATATGGAACAGGATGTTGATTGCTTTGACCTGGATAACATTGATCTACTAGAGCTTTCTAGACGTACAATGATAGATAGGCTGCCTTCAATTGTATGTCTGCTTTTCATCATTACTACCTTTAATGATACTGTGAGTAAAAGTCCTGTGTAGTAATACGGTCGAACACCCTTTAAAGAACTTTTCCGATTTTCATTATGCTCTTGGTGTCCTGACCAATAGTTAGTTCTCAAACAACATCATTAAAACAGATTATTTGGCCATTGCTATTTGTGGGACCATTATATATGCTGTTTGGTCACTATGCTTCTTACATTATGTCAGCAATTACACAAAAGTAACAAAATAACATCATAGAATATGTAGAGAGCAGATGGAGGCCATTCAGCCCATCAAGTCTGAACTGACTCTACGAATAGTGTTCCACCCTATCCTGTAACCCCACATTTACCGTAGTTAACCCACCTAGCCTGCACACTATGAGGCAATTTAGCATGCTCAATCCAACTAACATGCACAACTTTAGGAGGATACCAGAGCACACAGAGGAAACCTATGCAGTCACGGAGAGAATGGATAAACTCCACACAGACGGTCATCCAAAGATGGAATCAAATCCGAGTCCGTGGAGCTATGAGGTGGCAGTGAGCAACCTGTACTTGAAGACTTTATAACATTGAGAGTTTGTGAAATCCACATTTCTTTTCTTTTCTTTACTGTCAAAGTTACCTTAATGGATATATAGAAAACCTTTGCTCAGACACAATTCCATCTTTATTGTCATCTTTCTTCATTTTGTCAAAAACAATCTCCCCAGTGTTGTGGATGTGTTTTACAGGATGGGCAGAAAATTTTTCAACTCAACCAGTTGAAATCCAAGAAGAAAACAATACCAACTTTGCTGGGGAACTTCAATCTATGGATGACAGTGCAATTTCTGCTCTCTTGGAAGAGAATCTTCAAGTCTCATTTAATGCCTTTGTGGAAGCATACCGAAGAACTGGTCTCAGCCTCAAACTCAAGAAAACTCAAATCCTTTAGCAACCCTTCCTAGGTCTAGTTCCAGTCCATCTCTCCATTAAGAAAACAGACACCCAGGTTGGGTTCTGCCAGGTCCACTCAACTCTTGACCTCATTACAGCCTTGTTTCAAATATGGACAAAAGAGTTGAATTCCAGAGCTGAGGTGGAGTGACAACCCAGGCCACATTTGAACAAGTGTAGAATCAAGGAGTGCTGGAAAATCTGGGATCTATGAATATCAGGAGTTAATCTGTCCACTGGTTGGAGTCATATCTGGCAAATAGAAAGATGCTTGTGGTTGTTGGAGGTCAATCATCTCAGCTCCAGGTCATCTCTGCAGGAATTCCTCAGGGTAGTGTCCTAGGCCCAACCATTTTCATCTGCGTCATCAATGACCTTCCCTTTCATCGCAAAGATAGAAATAGGGATGTTTGCCAATGATTGCACAATGTTCAGCACCATTCACAACCCCATACAGACTAAAGTAGTCCTTGTCCAAATGCAACAAGATCTGATGAATATCCAGACATGAACTGACAAGTGGCAAGTCACGTTTGCACCACACAAATGCAATGCAATGACCATCACCAAGCGATACTCTAATCACCATCTCTTGACTTTCAATAATGTTGCCATCACTAAATTTCCCACTATCAACATCCTTGGGGTTACTATTGACTAGAAACTCAACTGGAAACGTCATATAAACACAGGGTTACAAGAGCAGGTCAGAGGCTAGGAAGACTGCAGTGAGTAACTCAATTTCTGACTTCCCAAAGCCTGTCCACCATCTACAAGGCATGAGTCAGGAGTGTGATTGTATACTCCTCACTTGCCTGGAATAGTGCACCGCCAACAACACTCAAGAAGCTTGACACCATCCAAGACAAAGCAGTTTGCTTGATTGGCACCATATCCACAATCATTCACTCTCTCCATCACTAATGCTCTATATTAGCAGTGTGTACTATCTACAAGATGTACTGCAGAAATTCACCAAAGATCCTCAGACAGCACTTTCTAAACACATGATCTCTTCCATGTAGAAGGACAAGGGCAGCAGATACATGGGAATACAACCACCTTCAACTTCCCCTCCAAGCTACTCACTATAGTGACTTTGAAATCGATCACCACTCCTTCACTATCACTGGGTCAAAATCCTATAATTTTCTTCCTAAGGGTATTGTGGGTTTACCTATAGTATGTGGACCTACAGCAGTTCAAGAAGGCAGCTCACCATCATCTTCTCATTGGGCAATAAAATGCATATCCCGTGAGTTAATAAAAAATGATGTGGAATTTGACATCACATCCAATCAGTGATTGCCCTCTTCAGATGCCTAAGGATGGAAGTCATCGAAGACTGTAACATCTGTGCTGATACCAAGATGTGTATAAGGCAATCATCCTTCCAACTCTTTTCTATATGGCTCCAAAACCTGGACTATGTACAGCCATCACTGCAAAATTCTTGAGAAGTGCCAGCAATGGTGTCTGGGATGGATTCTCTGCAGCAGCTGGGAGGATAGGTGTACAAACATCTGTGTCCTCGAAACAATTAATAGCACCAGCCTCACAGCCATGGTCATCCAAAACCAACTCTGCTGGGCTGGTGTCAATAAATGTGGAGCTGGAAAAGCACAACAGGTCAGACGGCATCCGAGGAGCAGTGAAGTCATTTTGGGCTGAAACCCTTCAGGCTGGCCATATGTTTAGGATGCCTGAGTTTCAACTGCCAAAGCAAATCATCTTCAGCAACTCAAGGAAGACACTCGAATGAGAGGAGGACAAAGGAACTGTTTCAAAGACTCCCTGAAGGCTCCCTTCTAGAAATATAGGATAGATGTCACTGCATGGGAAATACTCATTCAGAAGAATCTGACTTGGAGGGACTCATTCTTCAAGACACCCAGCAGCAAGTGAAAGTATGGAAAAGGATCCTGAGAAAGGAATGCAAGTAATCTCAAGGTCAAGGATCACTTCCATTTCCAAATCCTAGCATGCCAAATGTGTGGTCGAACACGCAGCTCTATGATTGGGTTCACCAACCACACTAGGACCCGCAGAACCCATGACCAGTGACATGGAATTGCTAAAAGGACAATGATACTCACTAGTGAGTGATTGCCAATGATGACCGCTACAATCACGGGATTGAGCCAAGATCAATTAAGGCCTGTTCAGCAAGCCACGTTTAATCAGTTCGGGGGTTTGCACAATATTAATCAGGAATATTTTCATTCATTAGTCAGGGCTGTAGATATTAACCTAAAATTTGCTGGGCTCAACTATGAACTAATGGATTTTTGGTCTGTCATAAGCTCAGCACTGTAAACATTTGCAAGCACAAACAGAAATGGCTGGAAAACTTCAGCAGGTCTAACAGCATCTGCAGAGAGAAAGTTAATGTTTTGGGTCTAGTGACCCTCCTTCAGAAGTATAAACATTCCATCCATAAACACTCCAGGTCTCCTGCGATACATTTCAATGCAATCACATGTTTTCCTGAAATTGGTGCACTTCGGTCACTTTTTCAACTGAGTTTCTGGTCTTTCACAGAACCAATCACATGCATCTACCTCTGTTTTAAAATCCGAATTCCAAAACGTAATATGAATTGCACACTTTTTATCACACTATATCTCCCTTAAAAATATGCATGCTACTTTATCACAAATTGTCCTTCATATTTCCCTTGTATATTCTTACAGCTCTTTAGATAAATATGTTTCCTCTGAATTTACCTGAATTTCAATTTACTAATTTTATTTTATAGTTATGCTCTGTAGTTTTGGAGTTACTCAAAAGTGAAAACAGCTTCTCTGCATTAGCTTGAAAGACTTCAATCTGGTTATCTTTCAATTTTCCCTTTTCCAGTGAAACCGCCTACACTGTTTAGCTTTTACGGAGAAGTATGGACATTGCTTGTATTGGTACTAGTCCTGTAAATATTTTTTGCAATTTTCGATTTACAAGGATGTTGCTTGGGTTGGAAGGTTTGAGTGAGAGGGAGAGGCTGAATAAGCTGGGGCTTTTCTCCCGGGAGCGTCGAAGACTGAGTGATGATCTCATAGAGATTTATAAAATCATGAGAGGCATGGATAGGGTGAATAGGCAAGGTAGAAACCGAAAGAACTGTGGATGCTGTAAATCAGGAGCAAAAACAAAGTTGCTGGAAAAGCTCAGCAGGTTTGGCAGCATCTGTGAAGGAAAAAAGAGTTAACGTTTCGGGTCCGGTGACCCTTCCTCACACCGGACCTGAAACGTTAACTGTTTTTTCCTTCACAGGTGTTGCCAGACCTGCTGAGGTTTTCCACCAACTTCGTTTTTGTTCCTGAATAGGCAAGGTCTTTTCCTCGGCTTAAGGGAGTCCAAAACTGGGATATAGATTTAAGGTGAGAGAGAAAATATTTAAAAAGGACCTGAGAGGAAACTTTTTCATGCAGAAGGTGGTGCATATATGAAGCCAGCTGCCAGGGGAGATGGTGGAGGTGGGTACAATTACAACATTTAAAAGGCATCTGGATGGGTACATGGAAAAATTTAGAGGGATATAAGCCAAATGCTGGCAAATGGTACTGGATTAGTTTAGGATCTCTGGTTGGTCAGAGGAGTTTGACCGAACAGTCTGTCTCAGTGTTGTATAACTCTATGACTCTATTAACAAGAAAGCATATTGTCGTGATTTCAATGTGATTTTTGTTCATTCTCCTGCCCTGCTCCAAATTTTAGATCCTTCACTTATATCTATTATCTTTTATAAGTAACAGTGAATGAGCCAAATTTTATTGCAATAGATTTTTATTTAAATTTGAGGATAGGGCAGCACGGTGGCTCAGTGGTCAGCACTGCTGCCTCACAGCACCAGGGACCCGGGTTCGATTTCACCCTCGCGTGACTGTCTGTGTGGAGTTTGCACGTTCTCCCAGTGTCTGCGTGGGTTTGCTCCAGGTGCTCCGGTTTCCTCCCACAGTCCAAAGATGTGCAGGCTAGGTGGATTGACCATGTTAAATTGCCCATACTGCTCAGGGATGTGTAGATTAGGTGAATTTACAGGGGAATGGGTCTGGGTGGGATACTCTGTGGGTTGGTGTGGACTTGTTGGGCCGAAGGTCCTGTTTCCACACTGTAGGGATTCTAAGATTCTATTCTATGATAATTTCAATAAATTTTGCAATAGATTTTAAAAATAAAATCAATTGTATTCAAAGGTGTGGTGGGCAAATCTAGCAGATCTTCCTGCAACATACCCTCCTCTCAGTATACATACTGTGCAAATGTGTACCTTGTTATAACTGCATTGTTTTACCACCAATACTTCAAGCTCTCATGATGTATATTTAGTCAATAACATCTTACTATTTAATATATAATTTAATTTGGCCTTTAATAACTATTGAGTACTTGAGTCCGCATCCATGGTTCTAAATCTACTTTTCAATTACATTTTTTTGATTGTTGTTTCTGGTAGCAGAGGAACAGGCAGGCAGTAATCAGTGAAAATAAAGCTCCCAGTCATGCGATTCTGTAACAGCATAAAACCACAGCTTACCCATTCTGTAATGAAGAGTGTCTCGATCAATGACAGATTCCTCTGTACTGATATTTTCTCTGCTTGTTTTTCCACTTTATGCCTCATTCGTTGATATCTGGGTTCAAAAGGTTTGGTCAGATATTCCTGTTTTTTGGTTAATGCCTTAATGAGCAAAATTTTACAATCTACATGAGACTTATACCAATGAGAGTGCTCTCCATCAAATCTATAAAATTTAAAATGACTTGCATTTTAAGTGCTTTTTATGAGAAACGGGATGTCGAAAATCAGCTGACTGCTAAAGAAGTTTCGTTATGAAGTGCATTTACTGTAAAATGCTACAACTATGATAGCTAATTCTGTGCTGATGGATAATTCAGATCCCCTCTTTTAAATGCCCCCTTGGCTGCTCACAACAGGTTTTTAAAACTTCTTTTTGCTCTCTCAAATGTCAGCTAAAAATGTAGTTAACAAGAACAAAATAAAAGAGTCAATTACAAAGTTTTCTTGAGCGAAAGAAAGTTGAAATTATTACTTATTAACAAAAAGAAACTAACAATAAGAACACGACATTCATCAAACACACATAAACAGGTAATAAATTTGAAAAGGAGAGCATTTCTCATGTAAGAAAAATGTTATGCTTTTTACAAAAATCTTAGAATCCTTGAGGACTTTGATTTTTAATCTGTGACCATAATTCTTTAATTGTTGACTCATAACTTCAACAATGGAGAGGTTTGTAGATATCTTCATGCTGTATGACTCTATGACTCTTTGAGTTCTCAGGGAATGGTTGTTTCCCCAGCTTGCTTTAATCAGGTTCTGTCTTCAGAGATATTGAGCATTAGAGAGAGAGAGAGAGGTTTTCTGTGCTTATAAATTCATTTTTCCATCGCTATAATCTGCTGTTCAAATGCAACTACAGAAATACAGTTCACTTCTATATTCCCAAGTCTAGCCTCATTTTCTTTCCAAGTTCATAACTGGCAAACAAGATTTTCATCTCCCGATATTTGGAATTATAATCCAAGAGTGAATTGAATTAGGATTTGATTACATTAACATCTCAACTGGCAGTAACACATAATATCTTTGGTTGCTGTCATCTTGAAGTGTCAAAAGTTCCAAATCCCACTCTAAGACTATGGCAAGATTGAACTGTGCTTGTTCTTTTGTCAGGACCTGAGGATGGTAATGGTTGAGTCGGGAGGTGGGAAATAATTTGGTGTCCCTTTACACACATCTGCTGTCATTTAAATGCTGTTGGTTTGTCAGGGACTGGGTAATTTATTTCCTGCTTGTGTGGGGTAGTATGGGGAAGTTTCCTGTGTAGGATTTCGGGATACAATCTACAATCCTACCTGTTCCATCTTCCTGTTTCCCCATTGATGTATTACATGCAAAAGAAAATCCAGTTCAAACACTTGATGAGGAGAAATCAGGTTAGTACTCTCATTTCATTGAAATAGTTATGTCTTTGAACACCTTCTAAAATAACCCTAGAACCTATCCTCTTTAACAGTCACATGTGTTTTCCTGAGCAATGATCTATGCTAAGTGAACTATTTCCTTAGCAGAAAGTAATTCCAATTATTCTTTAATAAGATTGATTCACAAGGTTACATGATAATGCAATTTTAAAATTTATTTATATTCTATTGTTTTTTTTCTGGATACCAGCTTCGCTGGCATGGTATCTATTGTAGTCACAGTCACTGGAATCTGTTTGGTTTCTAATTGGCTTTGGAATGTAATGCACTGTTGGAATGGGATCAATGGCAGGTGCAGATATATGCCCAGGTAAAGTAAACAATCCTGAGGTCTGCTCGATTTGCTGAATGGATTGAATATCAGGATTATAGGATGTGTCCAGAAAGGAATCTGCCTGATTTTCTGATTAGCATTGGACCTTGATAATCTGGAGCTCTGAGCCTCTGGCCCAGGAAATTCTACCCTCAGGTCAACTACGCAAAGAAAAACAATTGCATTATTGCAGAATTGCATTATTGCATTTTCTGAAGAAGGGTCTAGACCCAAAATGTCAGCTTTCCTGCTCCTCTGATGCTGCTTGGCCTGCTGTGTTCATCCAGCTCTACACTTTGTTATCTCAGATTCTCCAGCATTGGCAGTTCCCATTATCTCTGCATTATTGCAGAAAGTGTTTTGATTAATTGATAATGTATATATTGTCTAATGAGGAAAAAAAATTCAAAACATATGAAGAGGACACATTAAATTTAGCATACCTGGTGACAGGTAGATATGTTGCAATTCCTATTTTGAAACTCTATGGTACTAAATTTCCTGAAGGTTTTTCCTGCTACACCAGTCTGACTTTGGTTGAAGATCAGGGAAACACTCCTCTGCATTTAAAGTGGTTCTCCACTGAAGACTTGGTGATACATACGGACAAACTTTAAGGAACATTACTCTAGGCGTGCTAAATTAAGCATGTGCAAGATCTGCCATTTTACCATTGACAAATCCTTGGACCTTTACACAGTTGCAATGGGAACAAATACTTTTGCTTTCCATGTAAAAATTATAAATCCTTTTCCAGTATTTAAAATCTTTTACCTTCTCTTTCAACTGTGGGAAAACTGGAATTTCTTACTTGACATCATTGATGGAAGTAATCACCTCCCCTCATTTTTTCATCTCTACATAACATTTATTTCAGAATCTGTTTAATGGAATTGAATTCAGCACTGATGATCGATATAGCGCCGGATTCCATTTGTCTACAGATTTCATCAAGTATGATTTACTACATCTATTGTCATAAATCTGTGGAGATTATCTGTCAGATGCTAAGTTTCTCTTTCTGATGTAGTGCAAAGTTGTGATTAGAGTCAGTGTACTGATCTGGAACCCAAAATTCTGTCAGTAATCTCCATGCTTGTGAAAAGCTACAGTCAGGAGGAGAGTCAGGGGCGGCAAGGTGGCACAATGGTTAGCACTGCTGCCTCACAGCGCCAGGGACCTGGGCTCAATTCCATTCCTGGGTGACTGTCTGTGTGGAGTTTGCAAATTCTCCCCCTGTCTGCATGGGTTTCCTCTGGGTGCTCTGGTTTCCTCCCACAGTCCAAAGATTTGCAGGTTAGGTGGATTGGCCATGGTAAATTGTTCGTAGTGTTCAGGGATGTGTAGATTAGGTGGGTTATAGGGGTGTGGGTCTGGTTGGGATGCTCTGAGGTTTGGTGTGGACTTGTTGGGCTGAAGGGCCTGTTTCCTCACTGTAGGAATTCTATGAGATCTTTCCATTCTTGGAAAAGCCATGTTTCACCTGGATCTGACTATATTGTCACAACTGTAAGTTGACTGTGAATAAATGATCTTACAGTAATTGCTTATAATGCTCATTGGGATCAAGAAAGATGCCTAACTCTTATGTGTTCCCGAATTTTGCAAGTGATAAAACAATATTAACTGCACAAGGCAAGATGAGAAATTATTGAAGAAAGATATATATGTGTTGATGGCTATCAAAGCTTTGACAGGCTTAATGGTTTAAAGAATAAGAGTTCATTTCTCATAGTGCTCATATTAATATACATGGAGAAGCAAACAAATATCAAAGTTAAAGTATGAGATTTGATGGTGAATATCTTAAGTCCTTCAGAAATTATGCTGGTCAGAAAGTGAAGTTTACTGGAATAATAGGCATAACATTACCTGGAGATTAGCATTTGGATTAGTTCATTAATTCTACCATAAGGTTTGTTAGTTATAGAGGTTTATAGCAAGGAAACAGGCCCTTCAGTCCACCTCGTTCATGCCACCCAGTTTTAACAATTAATCTACTCCCATTTGCCTGCGTTTGGTCCAAATCTCTCCATACCTATCCCATCCATGTACCTGTCCAAATGTTTCTTAAATGATTGTTGATGAAGCATTTCTGGATTTACGGAAATGGAAGAGTGCTGAGTGATCTGATTGAGAAGGAAACCTCCTGACATGCAAATGCAGTTGAATCAATCAACTCCAAGTAGCTACAATAGTTAACCAAGAAAAATAACTTCAATTCTCCCCTATTCTTTATCATGTACTCAGATTGAGGAAGGTTAACCATTTCTAAATTTGAATAATTTCCAACCATCCAGACATAGTTAACCAAACTCCAGTTGAGTAAATAGTTTATCAATGCTTAAAAATTTTATTCATTTGTGAGTCAGTTTTGTGACAGTAGCTTTAGTCTCTGAATCAAAAATAATCAGGCATTGCAGACATTTGACAGAATCTAGATTTTGACAGTTTTTACCTTACAATGGAGGACTCCATAACCAAGATCTGAGTTCCACAATCATTTTTGAACTTTTTTTTAATATTAATGACTATACTTTGAATTTTGAAAAAAAATATCTGATTTTGTAGAGTTGAGCTGTGGATGCAGTATTGGATGTAGGCATCAGTTAACATTTCATGGTGCAGTCTCCATAACATACATATAAAATTGTGTCTGATGTAAATGAGATGGAGATAGGACCAGGCCACAGTTTGGTTGACCTGAGAAAAGCATTGTTTTTGAACACTGCAGCTGATAATATTACTTTGCACCAGTGAACAATGAAGAAACCTTGTAGAGGAAAATAGTTCAAGTTGCTACTAGGTAGACTTCATTATATTTCCAAACAGAAACAAAGTTGGCATTACCAATCGCTTTCTGCAGTTTGGAGATTATTTTACACCTAAAGACATTTTTTCTTTATAAATGTACTAAGTGTGGCATTTATATCAATTTACTAGTTTGGATGGTGAACTGCTGATATTTATCCCCCTTCAAAGTGGAAAAAAAAATTCCTCCAAATCATCATGGGAGAATCACTTACCCTTTGGAATAAAGTTATGCATGCTTGCTTTAGTCCTGATGTTTTGATAAAGTGAAATTTCTATTGCACATGACTTTTTCCAAATTGATTCGCCTGCAGGGAAATAAGACATGTTTTAGGAATAGAGTTAAGACCAGTTTTTGTGTCAAGGAGATCAGTTTATTCTCTAAGGAGACACTTATAGGTATTAAAAATAGTACTCGTTCGGATGCAAGACAGCATCATATTATGATGATGATAATGTTTGATTAAAATCCTTGCCTTACTTAGTAATATGCTGAGCTTTCTTTGTGTCTTTTTCTTTTTGTATATTCTAGATTCTGTGGTCCTATATTTCTGTGGATGTCCACTGAACATCTGTTATCATATCATGAGCAGATTTTTAGAAAATAGTGTAAATAGTCTTATTTTAATGCATATGCTATTTCTCCAGGACTCTGTTGATCACCTAGCTAAGTTGCAACAGAAAGCCAGGAGGATATCTACAGAAATTTATGGTCCTTTGGTCTAATGCTACTTGCTGGCCTTTCATCTGCCACTTTCCATTAACTTTGATTCAAAACTCCATTAAACCAGATTTGGCTTATTTATCATCACCATCCATACTGGCATACACTTGGAATATAAGAACATAAGGAGGCATTCAGCCTGGGAGCCTGCCCCACCATTTAATGCAATCATGGCTGATTGAACACTTCAGTGCCTTTTACCCACACTACCCCCATAACTCTTTGTACCATTGATAATCAAAAATCTGCTTATTTCAGTTGTCACAATGTGGTACTTTTTAAATCTTTTATCCCACCCCTAAACAGCCAGAGAGATTCTGTAAAGGTTATGAGTCAATGATAACTAGATAAGAAACATAACAGCTGTAGTCTAATCAAACAGTAGGAAATATGAGATGATTTGAAACCCAACTTCTGCTACTATGTTTCTCACCTTGTTTTTATAACACTTGCATGTGAGGGGATTGCTAATTATTAATACGAGATAAATTATATTAGTAAAGTTAAGTATACACATGAGAAGGATACACGTTTTATTCACTAATGCCCTTTAGGGAAGAAATCTGCTGTCCTGACACAGTGAGTCTAGTCCCACAGCGATGTGGTTGACTCTTAACTGCCCTTTGGGCAAACCATGGATGGGCAATAAATGGTTGCCCAGCCATCGATTTCCACATCCCACAAACAAATAAACAAAAAACTGCTTTCCATGTGGCATTGCAACCTTTGGTCAGCTGTGGTAGAGACTGAAGATGAAGACCTCAAAGCCAACACCAATCTCATGGTCTACAGAGTAGCAGTGATAGCTGCCCTCCTATGTGGCTCAGAAAGATGGACTGTGTGAAGCAGGCACAGCTGAAAGATACCGTCAGTGCCACCTCCGCACCCCCCTGGAAATCCATTCGCTCAAACCAACATTCCCAGCACTGACGATGCTCAATCTAGTGCCCTGGATGGGTCACATCGCCCACATGCCTGGCAAAAGTCCTCTGACATGATCGTGGAATATGAACATGGCAAGTAAGCCCCAGGAGGGAAGAGGAAACCTCGGTTCCTCCTTGAAAAGGGCAGTATCCCCTTGTTCACATGAGAAACCCAGGTCCAAGATCACCTGCAGTGGAGGGACAGCATTCAGGAAGGATCTGTCCACCTCGGGTCTCATCACCAATGGCAAGCTGAATTCAGGTGACAACAGAGAAAGGAACATGTGGCAACTTGGGCATCCCACCCTCCTATTCGTCCAACCACAGTCTGTCCTTCCTGTGACAGAGACTGAAGCTTGTCCATTGGAGGCACTTGAGAAGTCATTTTTAGTATGGAAGCAAGTCATCCTCACCCACAATGGATAGGCTAAGATAGAGAAATATCCAACATAAAGGATTCTTTCTGTTCATGAAGTGAGTGGCATTGAGAATAGAAAGCTATCAGGATATCGTTAATGATACCCTGCACATTGAGGAATCCAGTCAGATTTTTAGAATGCAGAGCTTGTTCATGCTGCTTTGCTAATTGAAATTTTTTGATATTCAGAGGCCTGGGCAAAAAAGCAGCATCAGGCTGATGAATTATTGATTGCTTGAGAAGCTTGATTGGGGATGGTCCTTCCTCACCATCCTTGTTATGAGCGTTGTTTTGGTGAAAAGGACACCAATAGGTCTTCTCAGATTGGGATACAAGGATCATCACCTGGGGAAACAGGCAGAGTATCTGCTGTGCTGTCGGTTTTGATGAATTACAAATACAGTACAGCTCTAGAGGGGTTGCTGGTAAGACTTCTCAGAGGTCTATGTTTGCATGGCTTCCATTCACTAACAATAGAATTTGTACCAAGTGACATACATTTACATAGAAGTCAGGAAAATGCCAAACGAACCTGAGAAGCAAGGGTGGGAAGGGTGTTTCAGAGAGTATCCTTTTAGGATATTGAGCATTTGCTGTGCTTTTCTGTTACTTGGAGTTCATTGTAATAAGATCACTAATCATGAAAGATAAAGAAGGCAATATGGTCTATTTAATTCATCCATTTATTGATTCTTTGTGCTATGCAATATCAGTTCTTCCTTTAGGTTCTTTTTGAAAATCAAAATCCTAGTTTGTTAGTACAGGTATTTTGTGCACACCGCTCTTGCTCATCTAGAAAGCCTTAGCATCTGGGAGCACGGGGTTTGATTTGATTTGATTTATTGTCATGTGTACCTAAGTACAGTGAAAAACTTTGTGAGCAGTACAGGCAGATCATAGTAAGCAAGAACATACAGATCATCGGGTGAGAAAATTGGGAGGGAGTAAGTCATACAGGTTACACTGCACAGAACAAACACAAGGCAAGATCAACATTAACAAGATCAGCATTATTAGAAAATCCATTCATCAGTCTAATAATGGTAGGGAAGAAGCTGGTCTTGAACCTGCTAGTGCGTGTTTTCAAGATGCTGGAGCGTGTTTTCAAGTTCTGTATCTTCTGCCTGATGGAAGAGGTTGTAGGAGAGCATTTCTGGGGTGGGATGGGTCTTTGATGATGTTGGTAGCCTTTCTGTGGCAATGAGATGTGTAAACGGAGTCCATGGATGGGAGGTTGGCTTCCATGATGGTCTGGGCTGTGCACACAACCATCTGTAGTTTCTTACAGTCCTGGGCAGAGCATTTGCTGTACCAGGCCGGTATGCACCCAGACAGCGTGCTTTCAATGGTGCATCTGTAAAAGTTGATGAGGGACCTTGTGGACATGTCCAATTTTCTGAACTGCCTGAGGAAGAATAGTCATTGTTGTGCCCCAATACATGCAACAAAAGATCATATTGTTGACTGCAATGTTTCTATATAATTTGGACAGCAAATTTGGACAGATCAGTGATGTCTGATATGTATTGGAACTTCAGGTGTGGCCATCTGCATTGCTGAATCAGAAGAAATGAGTCATGAACATCAACTTTGAGCATGCAGTCCCAATATTTATATTTTCATGGAGTGTACATGTGCACCTAAACATTTTTGTAGGTTTGCTGATGAAACGATATGGCAAAAATCGGCGTTTAAATGATTTTTGAGCATTGTAAATATTTTCTTGGTCACTGAGTGGATATTTATGAAGTACATTTAGCTGTACTGTGTGAGTTAATAAGAAATTTATCACATATACTGAAGGTGGTGAAAGTGTTAAGGCAGACCAATGGCTTGCAGAATTAACAATGAATACAGTTTGTGTGCACTTTGATTCTGTTCCCTTGACTATAGAAAATTAAGTCGTGATCTGACTGGAGCATTGCGAATCCTAGGAGGCTTAAATGGGGTAGACAAATAAAAGTTATTTCCTCTCATAGAATTCAAGAATAAGGGTCGCCAACGTTGAAAGTAGATCTCGCGCATTAGAACGGGAAGCCAGAGATCAGTTTTTCACAGAAAAAGGAACTTAAATCTGGAACTCTATATGAATATTGCAGAGAAAAGGAGCTTTAAAGAGTGGGTTTATTAGATCTTTATTAAGTGAAGGTTAAAGCAATACAGAACTAAGGTGAGTAAATGGCAATGAGGTACAAGCCAACCATGATCTAATTGAATGGTAAAATACCTGATGGTGCTAAATGGCCTGTACCTATATGATGCTAGTCAGCATTCTCTAGGTCTGGATTAACATCTAAATGGAGACTTATCATTTCAGAATAAAATTAGTGTTAAACAATTAGAACAAAAATGTTTTTGAAGAAAGAAACATCTCTTTTTGCAGGGGAATTATGAACGACTGTGTACCAAAAAGAATAATTTAAAATATCTCTAGAGTTCGGTCAAACAAGACAGGATTCTTATTTTTAAAAGAAAACTAAAATTAGAAATGATATGGGGTTAAGCAAGAGGAGCAGAAATCATCTTGTTAAATCATAGCGGAGGAGTAAGAGAAAGCCTTGGCTGCTGATTGGACAACGATCAAGGCTAATACTAATGGATTTATCTCTTTATGGCAAAGTATATTTATCTTTATTACATTTGTGGTTAGCAACAACAGAGAGAGATCAATGTGATTTCATTTCAGGCCAGTGAACAGAGCTCAGTACATTACATTGAGCCGGGTTTTGTTCTTACATCACACATCATTTGAAAGTTACAGATGTAACCGGTTGAACCACAGCAATAACAGGGAAACATGAATTGGGCATTGGTTTCCACAACAATATGTTTGAGAAGCAGACAGTTTGTGTGCCCACTTATCAAATGTGGGATTATTTCTGTGCATGTTTGAATACACTGCTATTCTTAGCTACGTGATTGAGCAAATATTGTCCACTGAATGAAGAGAAAATATCCAAGTACAAATGCTTAATTACATTTTCAGAAGCACCCCAATGCATTTTTCGGATACCTTGAACATAATTATGAATGTATGGGAAGACAGTTGAGAAAAGTCTCACTGGCCCATTAAGCTGGTTTCAGGCTGATATTGCAGTAACATAGAAAACATTCAGAAAAAAACTGAGAAATTCCTATCCAATTGCCTCGTACAATGACGCAAACACTAGGAATATCTAAGAGAGCTTCCATTTCCCAATTAACACACTATTTTCAAAGCAGTCCTTTGAGTGTCTTTTCCTGTTTATCCGTCCACTAGGATTTTTCTGCAGCTATCAATATGCTTAACCAAACCCTCACCTTTACCTTAGATACCCTTGTTCCAATTAAAACCATTCATTTCTCTCCTCCTGTCCCTTCATCTGATCTCCATCCCTTAAGAGTAACATATGCAGATTGAATGGATACAGGAGAGAACAGGTTTAGCCATTCTGCCAGATAAAGTACAATAGGAGCATACTTCCCTGCCAAAATTGCTTATAACTTCAGGCTTATCTTTGCATACGTGCATAATCCCTGATTCTTTCCTCCACTGCAAAACATCTTCTCAAAACCTTATCACAGTCTCCTCCATATTCACTTCCAAATTGCCTGAGGAACTCTTGACTCTCAGATTGAAACTTTCTAATCATCTCTCTCTGCCACTATCCTTCCTTCCCTTAGCCCAACCCTCGACTTGTTCTAATGATTTACCCTATTCCAGAACTTGCAATATTTTCTGGTTTCTCTTCTGTTTCCCCTCATACCCTCTCTGAGATCATCATGTTCGTGAAACCCAGTTCCAATGCACTCGATCTTATCTCCAATAAAATGCTGAACATTCAAATTCAATTCCTACTTCCCATGTGAGCTAATGTTGTTACATGCTGTCACCCTTCAGATATTTTCCCTATCTCTTTCAAATCTGACATTATCATCTTTCTCCTCAAAACAAAAACAATTCTTAACTCTTCTATCCTCACAAATTAACACTTCATCTTCAATGTTCCTTTCCTCTTTAATGGTCTGGAAAGTGTTGTCACCTCCTAAGTGCATGACCATCCTTCCTGGGTCTTTATTTTTGAATCTTTCTAATCAGATTTTGCCTGTCCCAAGTCACAAAGAGCATCTGGGGGCGGACTTTACTAGCTTCAAAATCTACCTAACCCCAGCCTCATCCCATGACCAACCCTCCCTCTCATCCCCACCTCCTCAACTTGTCCGTCTTCTCTCCCACCTAACCGACCACTGACCAATCCCCACCACTGCCTACCTGCACTCACCTATCACCATCCCACCTACCTTCCCCAGCCCCACCCCTCCTCTCTATTTATTTCTGAGCCCCCTCCCCCATTTCTGTAGAAGGGTACCCATCTGAAACATCAGCTTTCTTGCTCCCCTGATGCTACCTGGCCTGCTGCATTTCTCCAGCTCCACACTGTGTTATCTCTGACTCCAGCATCGGCAGTTCATTAGAATCATAGAATCCCTACAGTGTGGAAACAGGCCCTTCAGCCCAACAAATCCACATTGACACTCAGAGCATCCCACCCTGACCCATCCCCCTATAACCCACCTAAGCTACACATCCCTGAACACTATGGGCAATTTAGCTTAGCCAATCCACCTAACCTGCACATCTTTGGACTGTGGGAGGAAACCAGAGGAAACCCACACAGACACGGGGAGAATGTGCAAACTCCACACAGACAGTCGCCCGAGGCTGGAATTGAACCTGGGTCCCTGGTGCTGTGAGGCAGCGATGCTAACCACTGCGCTAGATAGCTCTTACTATCCCTGAGCTTTGTAAAGTAAATAGTTTGACAAGGCCTCAGGCATTTATCATTTTGATAATCTCCCACACAAAGTTAAATCGCTGCATTATTGGAAGTAGTAACTTTGTTGGATAAAATTTGAAGTTCGGGTAGATCTGATGTTTATTTTTTGTGTTAAGCATGCTTTTGCTCATTGCTTATTCACAGGAGCAAGTCACGAGGTCACCATCTGTGGTGAGTAACTCCCCCTTCTGACTCCCAAAAGCTGTCCACTATCTACAAGGTATATGTAAACAGTATGCTGGAATACCCACTACTTGCTTGGCTGAGTTTAGCTCCAACTCTCTAAAAGCTCAACACCTTCCAGGACAAATTGATCTACTCGATGGTTGCACTTCTACCAACTTAAATATTCGAGTGCCAGCACACAGTAACAGCACTGTTCACTATCTGCAAAATGCCCTGAAGAAAATTATTAAGCCTCCTCTGGCAGCACCTTACAAATCCACACCCTCTGCCATCTAGAAGGATAAGAACTACCGAATGCATGGACAGACTACAACCTGTAAACAAGCCATGTGCATTGAACTATGTCTCCAGTCTTCCACTGTTGCCAAGTCAAAAACCTGAAGCTTCTTTGCCAACAACCTCTTGGGTGTACACCTCATGATCAGTAGTGGTTAATGAAACTCTCACATCACCACCTTCTTAAGGACAATAAATGGAAAGGAATAATGCTAATGATACATTAATGAAAGAGTTATTAAAAAAACTTGTCAGTAAATATAAACAAACTATGTGGAAGAAATGTGAATCTCTGGCAGCATCTGTGGAGAAAGAAATAGAGTTAATGTTTTGAGTCCAATTTGAGTCTTCTTCAGAACTGCCAATAAATATAATTCTTTTCAGCCTTGGCTCAGTGGTAACGCTCTTAATTCTGGATCAAAAAGCT
Organism: Rhincodon typus; assembly: GCF_021869965.1. NCBI lineage: Eukaryota > Metazoa > Chordata > Chondrichthyes > Orectolobiformes > Rhincodontidae > Rhincodon > Rhincodon typus. The sequence continues at coordinate 20,811,612 of NC_063342.1, read as the reverse complement.
GTGGGTTTAAATCCCATTCCAGAGACTTGACCACATGTCCTAGGCTAACACTTGTGTGGAACATTGCTTGAGTACTACAGTAAATGATATTTTCAGATGACATGCTAAATTGATCTATGTCTGCTATTCTAGGTGGATATAACCATTTCCATGTAATTTGGCAAAGCAAGATTTGAAGCTTCTTGCCAAAGCAAATGAATTTCTCAATCAGCAGTGAGCTTTGTAGGAGTACAATTAATTCTTAACCAACGCCATTGTCACGACAGACAGATTATCTGGTGAAAAATCTTATTTGTATTTGTGTAATCTTGCTATATGCACATTGTCAGCTGTAGAACTTGCAACATTTCAATTCTGGGCTTTGAAATGCTTTAAGATGTCCTGAGGTTGTGATGGTTGCTTTATAATGCCTTGTTTCTTTTTGTTTAAAATGGTTATGCAAAATAGGCTCAAACAGTTCAATATTGTCCAACCTTTCTTCCTACAGTTTTTTTTTCCTGGTGGTGACCTCTCAAAGTGAAATAGCTGAGATGTGCTAACAGAGTCTGATATCTGTATATACTCCTGGTGAGTCAATAAGGATGCGGACACTAGCCATAATGTCGTAGAGTTACACAGCACTGAAACAGATCGTACGGTCCAACTCCATATCTTTATTTAATCTAGTCCCATTTGCCAGCATTTGCCCAATATCCCTCTAAACCCTTCCAATTCATGTCCCATCCAGATGCCTTTTAACTGTTCTAATTGCACCAGCCTCCACCAATTTCTCTGGTAGCTTATTTCATGCTGGCACCACCCTCTTTGTGAAAAAGTTGCCCCTTAGGTCCATTTTAAATCTTTCCTCTCACCTTAAACAAACGGCCTCTAGATTTGGATTCCCCTACCCTGGGAAAATAACTTTGGCTATTCACCCTATCCATGCCCCTCATGTTAAACCTCTATAACGTCACCCCTCAGCTTCCAATTGACAGTTCTTTCAGAGATCAGCAAGGGTGGAAACTCCCAAATTACATGCTACTGCCTGGTATTCCAATCCCAAGTGAGTTGTAATGGATGAAACTAAACACTAATATGTTGTTTGGTAATAGGTTTATTCACATCACATTTTTCAACTTCTTATCTACTAATCCAATGTCACTTGTTTTTCCTTATAAAAGCTCTACAGTTATTTTAATCAACCTGCTCAGATGTGCTGTAAAACACATTCAGGGCAGGTGGGATTCGAACATAGATCTTCTGGCTCAGGGGTATGGACACTGCCACTGCATCACAAGATACCCACAAGAGCTCTACATACTTGATTAAACAATACCCTTGACCAGTGTATCTCAAAGATGTCATACTATTCGCATTGTTAATTGATTAACATACAGATAGAGAGTTCCCTTTCAGAAATGAAACCTTCTTGCTGTTACAAAATTATCACAGTTTTTTTTTACAATTACAGTTGCATTAAGAGTCTAATGATGACCATGAAACCACTGTTGATTGTTGGAAAGATCCATCTGGTTCACTAATGTTGGGGAAGGAAATCTGTCATCCTCACCTGGTCTGGTCTACGTGTTACTCTAGAGCCACAGCAATGTGGTTGACTGTCATCCGCCCTCTGAAATAGCCCAGCAAACCATTCAGTGGTATCAGTCACGAGAAAGACTACCTATAGCACATGGACTGGAATGCTCAAGAAGGTAGCTCACCACGACTTTCTTGAGGGCAAGTAAGGATGAACAATAAGTGCTGGCCCAGTCAGCAATGCTCATGTCCCATGAGTGAATTAGGAGCAGGAGTGGGCCATTTGGCTCTTTCAGCCTGTTCCACCATTTGACAATACAATTGCCGATTTGATTTTACCCCAATTCACCTTTGCATCTCATAACCCTTCACTCCCTTTTCTGTCAAAAATCTATCGAACACAACCTTGAATAAATTCAGTAGCCTGTCCTCCACTGCTTTTTGGGAAGACAATTCCACACAATATCACCCTGTGAGAGATTTCTTTTCCACACCTCTGTCTTAAAGTGAATCTTTAAACTGTGTCCCTTAGTTCTAGCTTCTTCTGGCAGCGAAAAGCTCTGTCCGGCATCCACCCAAATAAGTCTCCTCAGATTCCTACATGTTTCAGTAAGATCACTCATTATTCTAAACTCTAGTAGTTACCTCCCCAACATATTCAATCCTATTGCATAAGGTAACCCCTTCATGCCATGAATGAGTTGAGTGGACTTCTCTGTATTGCTTCTGAAGTAATCCAAGACCAAAAATGTACCAGGTATTCTAGATATGGCCCTACCAAGACCCTGTACAACTACAGTCCATCTTTCCTACTTTTATATTTCATTCCCCTTGAAAGAGCATCCCAGCAGCATTCCATTTACCTTCTTAGTCACTTGTTGTACCTGCTAGCATGTTATGATTCATGTGCCAGGACCCTCAGATCCTTCCTGAACACTGAGTTCTGTGATCTCCCTCTATTTAAATACTAAACTGCTTTTTGATTCTTCTTGCCAAAGTGAACAAGTACACATTTACCCACATTATCCAGTCTATCGGCCAATTTTCTGCTCGCTCACTTAACCTGTATATACATCTTTGCAGAATCTCTACTTCCATTTGACATCTTACTTTTCTCTCTATCTGGGTGTCATCAGTAAATTAAGCTATTATATGTCAGGGACCTTATAGTACTCCACTAGTCACAGTTTTGCAATCAGAAAATGAGATGTCCATTCCATCTGTACCTCCATTCTCCTTCAGGATGGTCTGAGATCTCTTAGTTTCTTCCTCAACCAGAGGCCAGAACAATCCTTATCCACCACCACTCTCCTCTGCTTGACTGAACTCATTCTCTCACCGAACAATCTCTCCTTTAATTTATCTCATTTCTGCCAAGTCAAAGGAATGGTTATGGGCACCAGCACATGTCCCTGTTATCCCTGCCTCTTTATGGGGTATGTGAAACAATCCTTGCCCCAGTCCTACACTGGCTTCTTCCTACAACTCTTTTTTTGGTACAACGACTGCTGCTTCATGCTCCCACCTAGACCTTGAAATGTTTGTTCATTTTGCCTCAAATTTCCATCCATCTATAACTGTCAATTCATCCATTTCTTACACTTCCCTTCCTTTCCTTGATCTCTCTGCTTCCATTTTGGGGAATAAACTGCCCACTGCCATCCATTACAAAGCCACCGACTGCCATAGCTACCTTCACTACAGGTCTTCCCACCCCACATTCCGCAAGGACACCATCCCATTCTTCCAGTTCCTTCAACTACGTCATATCTGTTCGGACAATGTACAGCTGCTGACATGGCTTCGTTCTTCCTTAACAGTGGGTTCCTGCCCACTGTAGTTGACAGGGCCCTCAACCACATCCAACCTATCACCTGTGCTTCCACCGTTATCCTTTTCCATCATTCACAACAGCATGATCGGGGGTCCCCCTTGTCCTCACTTTTCACCCCACTGGCCGCCGCATTCAAAGGATCATTTTCTGCCATTTCAGACAACTCCAGCAGAATGTCACCATCAAACTCATCTTCCCTGCACTCCCCGCCTGCCATTTGCATTTTGCAGGATCATTCCATCTGGGATACTCTAGTCCATTCCTTGAACACCAACACCAACCCCCTTCCCAAAGCACCTTCCCATGTAACAGCAGAAGGTGCCCCATCACCTCCTCCCTGCTTACCACATAAGGGCCTAAACAGTTTTTCTGGGTGAAGCAGCATTTCACATATACCTCCTCCAATCTTAGAATCTTAGAATCTTAGAATCCCTACAGTGTGGAAACAGGCCCTTTGGACCAACAAGTCCACACCGAACCTTAGAGTATCCCACCCAGACCCGTCCCCTTGTAACCCACCTAATCTACACCTCCCTGAACACTACGTAATGTAGTAGACCCAGTTCAGTTTCTAGTCAGTGGTAACCTGAAGGATATTTGCAGTGCTAATTCGGCAGTGTTAATGCCATTAAATAACAAGGGGAGGAAATTAGATTCCCTCTTCTTGGAGGTAGTTATTGCAAGGCACTTGTGGCACAAGTATCCGCTGCACCCAATGTGCCGATTCTATATTGGAGAAACCAAACGCAGACTGGGTGACCGCTTTGCAGAGCACTTCTGGTCTCTGCAAGCATGGCCCCTTCCTGTAGCCAGTCATTTTAACACAGCATCTTGCTCGCACGCTCACTTGTCTTTCCTCAGCATGCTGCAATGCTTCTGTGAATCACAATACAAACTGGAGGAGCAACATGTCGTCTCCAAACTAGGCAATTTACAATCTTCTGGGCTCAATATTGAGTTCTACAACTTCAAATTGTGAACCCATTCCTTCCCTTTCTTTTAGCTTTACTTGTTATGTTCTCTGTCACCATGTCCTCTCTGCCCTTCCCCCACCCCAGCGGGACTGTCTGTTCTTTCCAGTTTGGCAGTTAGACACACTGTTGTTCTGCCATTCCCACATTCCGATCACTTAATCTGAACTAACAGTATCCTTTCTCCCCTAGCACTCCAATTATTCTCCCGTCCCACTAGTGCATAAATGATGCTCCCTCCACACTTCACTTCAGCTCTGATGAAGAATCATCTAGACTTGAAACGTTTGTTTGCTTTCTCTCTGTGGGTGCTGCCTGATCTTCTATGATCTCCAGCATTTTTTGTTTTCAGATATTTATCCATCTTCTCCATTTCCTGTTAGTTAATCAATTCTTTACCGATGCAAATACATTAAATACCTGGGCATCATGAGATCTTATTTTGTGCAGCACCTTTATGTCTTACCAAATGTAGTTTGGAAATTGCCCTTGGATTTTTTCCATTGGGAAATTGAAAGATTTCTTTCTGTTAAATTTGTTTTCTTTTCCAATATTCTTGTTTATACTTTTAGTTTTCACGCCATCATTGGAGAACAGATCAGTCTTATGTCTCCTTTAAGCAGCACTTCATCTGATCAGATTTGAATGCGAAAGTCACTCATTGAACAGTTTTCAACTGAATATATGCTTACAGCAATTTAAATGTTGCAGCATTAAAGTTCTGGAATAGAAGTTTTAAAACAAAAATCCTCTCATTCTTTTAATTTATCTGATATTCCCAACCCTACCTTTTTGTTGCTTGTTTCTCTGGATGCATTACTCCTTGAAGGTGTTAACAGGCTGTGGAAGTGCAAAATTCACTGAATTTCCTTGTCCTTTTAAACAAGTCTCTGTTAAAGTAGCAGATAATAGGACCTAACATTAGTTGGTTAAGCACTCTTCCTTGGCATGTTACATAATTTCCAGTGTTAGGAGTTAGACTTTTAAGCTTGTTACTTGACCTTGTGATCTGCTTGGCATGAACTAGGAGTGTTGTTACTATTACATACATTTCTCACTGAATTGGGACAAACTCCCTCCATTGGCCAGCAGTACTTTATTTCATTGTACAAATGTGCAGATGAAAATGCTGGAAAGCAAAAGACCTGCTGCTCCTTTAAGTCTGCTCCATACTGTCTACTCCACAAGTCCCACCATAGAACAGCCATTTAATCATAACCATTTCAGTACAGCACAGTTAGTCATCACCAGATTGTGTGAATTCTTGCAGTAAAAATTGCACCTTTTTAAAAGCTAAGCAAAGTAGATCGTTGTAAACCAATCATTTACCAATTTCATGGCTTCAACAGCTGTCTGATACCCCCTTTTTGCATTGAGTTTGAATCATTCAAATAATAATCCATGATTTGTATACTGTTTTTGAATTTCAGTAGCAATGCACTTTTTCTGGAAATGGGATCTGATCAGATCAAGTCAAAATGGCTACCTCATAACCTTTAAATTTTCTTGTTATTGCATATTATATTTTTGCTTTGTGTGCAGAAAAAAAGTGAATATCTTGGCTATTTTTACTGTTCAATAAGTCAATGCCTTTCTAAAAAAAAAACAGTAGAATTAAAGAGTAGTGAGTAATAACGTTGTAATTTAGATGACATCATAAACCATGAGAGAAAAACAAGATTAGTTTACGAAGCACCTCTGAATGAGATTTAGTTACTGTCTTACATACACTTTCTTTCTTCTGTCACTTTGCTACCAGATGTATCAAGAGTTATGATACACACTCGGCCTCAATAAAATTAGCAGATAACGAACAACCTGTATCGGTGTTGTTCCTGTTTAGTGAAGACTGTAGCACTACTGTGTTGCCACTGCCAGAGGATACAGTGGGCCGGTTTGGATCAAGTCTCAAAGGGCTTATTGCTGCAACTTGGTTCTATTTTAATATGAGTATAAATGTGCAAAGGAACAATCACAACTGCAGCTGTATTCACCCATAACTGCAATCTCAACCACTCTGCCATTACCATCAAGCCAGGAGATCAACCCTGGTTCACTGAAGAGTGCAGGAGGGTATGCCAAGAGCAGCACCAGGCATACCTGTGGATGAAACAAAATCAGAAATTGCTGGAAGAATTCTGCAGATCAGGCAGCATCTTTGGAGAGAAAGCAGAGTTAACATTTCAAGTCCAGTGACCCTCCTTCAGAACTGTTCATAGCTAGGAAAAGGTTGGTATGTGTGCTGGAGGAGGGGTGGGGGACGGGGGAAGGAGTAAACAATAGATGAAGATGGAACCCAGAGAGAGAAGTGCAGTTGGGCAGACAAAGGAATGTGTAAAGGTCAGCCTGGGAGAATGAATAGTTGCTAATGGGGACTATTAATGGCTGACAATGGATTGTTGGTGATAGCAGCCCATGTGATGACAAGGCCTGGTGTGTGGGGGTTCAGGTAAGGACATGGGAGAAGATGTATAAGACTTAAAATTATTGAACTCGATATTCAGTCCGGAAGATTGCAGGGTTCCCAAACAGAAAATGTGGTGTTGTTATTCCAGTTTACGTTGAGCTTCGCTGAAGGATGAGTTGTCAATCTGGTGAAGTGAAAACACAGGATGCTTTGAATGCCAACCAGTGAAAGCAATATGCAGCAGTCGGTGATTCCACAACTAATGGATCAGATTAAGCTCTGCAGTTCTGCCACATCCAGCCGTGAATGGAGGTGAACACGCCACAAATATCCCCATCCTCAATAATTCAGGATCTCAGCACATCAGTGCAAAAGTTAGGGTTGAAGCATTTGCAGCAATTTTCATTTAGAAGCACCCAGTGAATAATTCTTCTCTGCTTCCTCCTAAAATCCCAGCATCACATGTGACAATAAATGATACTCTATTCTATTCTATTCTGTTCACGGATGCCAGTCTTCAGTCAATTTGATTCATTCCACGTGACTTCTAGAAATAGAGTCATAGAGTCATACAGCTGTACAGCGTGGAAACAGACCCTTCGGTCCAACTTGTCCATGCCATCGAGATATCCTGAATAAAACTTGTCCTGTTTGCCAGCATTTGGCCAATATTCCTCTGAACCCTTCCTATTCATATACCCATCCAGGTGCCTTTTAAATGTTGTAATTGTATCAGCCTCTGCCACTTCCTCTGGCAGCTCATTCCATACACGCACCACCCTCTGTGTGAAAAGATTTCCCCTTCGGTCCCCTTTAACTCTTTCCCCTCTCACCTTAAACCTGTGCCCTCTAGTTTTGGACTCCCCCACCCAAAGAAAAGACTTTGTCTATTTACCCTATCCATATCCCTTATGATTTATATAAAAATATCTAAAGGTACTAGATACTGCAAAGACTATGGCCTTGACATAATCCTGGCAACTCAAGACTTGTGCTCCAGAACCAGTTACATCCCAAGCCAAATTATTCCAGTACAAGTTACAACACTGACATCTACCCGACAATATGATGAATTATCCAGGTATGTCCCATCCCCAAAAAAAGGAGAAATTCAACCCAGCAAATTATCACTCTGTCAGTCTACTTCTGATCATCAATAAAGTGATGAAAGAGGACACTCACAGTGCTATGAAGCTGTATTTCCAAAGGAATAGTTGCTCACCAATGCTCATTTTCGGTTCTGCTCATCTCCTGACCTTGTTACAGCCATGGTTCAAACACAAACAAAAGAGCTGAGCTCCAGAGGTAAGGTGAGAGTGACTGGAAAAGTGGAATCAGGGGAAACTCTCCTTCGGTTCACTCTGTAGGGTCCAAGCACTGATTCCTGTGGTACCCATTACTCATTGGCTGTAACTCAGAAAATGACATATTTATCCCTAATCTTTGTTTCCTGTTACCAACCAGTTCTTTATCCATGTCAGTGCACTATGCTCAATCCTATGCACTTTAACATTACATGCTAATCCCTTATGTGGGATAATTTCAAAAGCCTTGTGAAAGGCAGAGTGAGCCACAGTGACTTCAGCCCACTGTCAACCTCCAGAATTCCAGCTGTGAACCTGGAGGCTCTTTTTCTTCATTGAAGTTCCTTTTCTTTGCCTTTATTTTCATCCCACTCTATTCCAGGCAGTCAACAGGAGCTTCCTTCTAACGAATGCAACTCCCATTTCAGAAAGGCAATGTGCCCTTAGGAGCAGAAGGCCAGTTAACATTTAGGCTAGAGATAGTAGGAACTGCAGATGCTGGAGAATCTGAGATAACAAGGTGTAGAGCTGGATGAACACAGCAGGCCGAGCAGCATCAGAGG
>NC_063342.1:20794960-20798018 GCF_021869965.1 Rhincodon typus | reverse complement strand
CTCGTCCCTGCCTCCCTAACCTGTTCTTCCTCCCACCTATCCCCTCCTCCCACCCCAAGCCGCACCTCCATCTCCTACCGACCAACCTCATCCCACCCCCTTGACCTGTCCGTCCTCCCTGGACTGACCTATCCCCTTCCTAACTCCCTACCTACACTCACCTTTCCTGGCCCCATCCCCGCCTCTTCGACCTGTTTGTTTCCTCTCCACCTATCCTCTCCTCTATCCCTCTTCTATCCGCCTCCCACTCTCTCCCTATTTATTTCAAAACCCCCTTCCCCTCCCCCATTTCTGATGAAGGGTCTAGGCCCGAAACGTCAGCCTCTCTGCTCCTATGATGCTGCTTGGCCTGCTGTGTTCATCCAGCCCTGCACCTTGTTGTCTTGTATTTATATCATATATGGTTTATCTAGCCTTCTCCAACAGGTTCTGGAGCATTAATGGACAGACAAATGAACAGATCTATGGTTGATACGTTTTCTGACATTATTGTACATCCTCTGGCTTGTACAGAAGACAATATAGAAGCTCCAGAGATGAAAACATCTACAAGCTACTTAACACAAAAGAAGGTAGTCATGGTTGTTGGACGTTCATCCCAGGACATGACTGCAGAATTCCTCAAGCTAATGACCTAGGGCCAACCACCTCCACAAATGCTTCAACTATTAACTCCCCCTTTCATCATGAGATTAGAAATTAGAGTGTTCATTGAAGATTGCACAATGTTCGGTTCCATTCATGTCTCCTGTGACAAAATACAGTCAGTGCCTGCTTATATAGGGACACAGGAATAGGAGGAACCATATAGCCCATTGAGTCTCTTCTATCATTTAATTAGATCATGATCAATTGGTTACCTGACTCAATACCTACCTTTTATCCCATATATCTTACCATCTTAGGTTAAAAGACCATTTGGACATCATTCAAGCTTCAGTTGACAAGTGGCCAGTAATGTTCACAGAATATATGTGTGAGGCAATTAAGATGACCTCCAAAGAGAAAATTGAGCTATCTCCCCTTGACTTTCAATGAATTTGCTATTGAAGAATCACCACCAAAAACATTCTAGGTTACCATTGACCAAAAACTTAACTGAACCAGTCACCTAAACCCTATGGTTACATGAGCAGTTTAGAGACTAGTGTGTGACTCAGCTCCTGATTCCCTAATACCTGACAACCATCTACAGGCCATAAGTCAAGGATTAATTGGAATGCTCCACACTTGGTTTGAAGAGTGCAGCTCGAACAACATTAAGAAAACTCTACACCATCAACAACAACTGGTACACCCTCAGCATTCACTCCCTCCACTAATAATGCACATTAGCAGCAGTGTGTATAGCATCTACAGGATGCACTGCAACAGTTTACCTAGACTTCTTTGACAGCATCTTCCACTTCCATGACCTCTACCATCTAGAACAGAAAGATATCAGGCAGAATGGAAAATCACCAAATGAAAATTCTCTTCCAAGTCTATTGCTATCTGTTACATTCTAAAGAAAAAGGTGGCCAATGATAGAAATGAAGCCGATCTCAATCTGTTCCTATTTTAAGGAACACAAGTGAATATCCTTTTACTGGAAACCTATGTATACGATTATATACAGTGAATATACTATTAACATCATCCTGATTTGGAGTTGTTACTTCATCCACATTAGATCAAATTCCTGGAACTCCCTACTTTACCTTCACCAGTTGGAGCAAAGGCCTTCAGGAAGTCAGCTCACCACATTCTCAAGGACAGTTAAGACTGGGCAATGAAAGCCTGTCTGGCCAACAATGCCCACTATGAATGAATAAATGAAATAAAAAGATCAGCATGGATTCTGTCTCAATGACGACATCTTTTTTTTGCTGATGCCCATCAAGAACTCATTTTTCACTGCTTATGAAATGTTGGCAGGCTTAGTGGACCTGCGAGATGTTAACTCACCTCTGGAGACATTAAAGACCATTGTATTTAATTCTCAGTCTGCACAAAAACAACTCAAGGTATTGAGGAATCATTAACATATGGTTGTGTAATATGGACATAGGAATTTATTTGTGGAATTAATTATTTTATTGTTAAATGGAGTCGCAGGTAGAGAGGGTAGCGAAGAAGGTACTTGGTACATTTGCCTTCATTAGTCAGTGCATTGAGTATAGGAGTTGAGAGGTCATGTTGCAGCTGTACAGGACATTGATTAGGCCACTTTTGGAATACTGCATTCAATTCTTGTCTCCATGCTGTAGGAAAGATTTTGTTAAACTTGAAAGGATTCAGAAAAAATTTACAAGGATGTTGCCAGGGTTGGAGGGTTTGAGCTACAGGGAGAGGCTGAACAAGCTGGGGATTATTTTACCTGGAGCGCCAGAGGCTGAGGGGTGACCTTATAGAGGTTTATAAAATCATGAGGGGCATGGATAGGGTGAATAGTCAAGGTCGTTTTTCCAGGGTAGAGAAGTTCAAAACTAGAGGCCATAGGTTTAAGGTGAGCGGGGAAAGATTTAGAAGGGACCTAAGGGGCAACTTTTTCATACAGAGAGTGGTTAGTGTGTGGAGGGTGGTGGAGGAAGTGATGGATGCAGGTACAGTCACAATGTTTAGAAAACATTTGGGTAAGTACATGAATAGGAAAGGTTTGGAGGGATATGGGGCAAATGAAAACATATGAGTCTAGGTTAATTTAGGATATCTGGTCAGCATGGACGAGTTGGGCAGAAGGGTTTATTTCCATGCTGTACATCTCTATGACTCTATGTTAGTCAGCTGAATGAGCATTAAAAGTGCATTTTCTAACTACTTTTGCAGTTTTTTGCTAATGTGTTCAGTAAGAAAGAATGCATGTCGTCACTAATCTACTGGGAATTTCTCCCTCAAGCAACACATGGAATTATTCTTTGACCACTTGCACTGTCAATGCTGCCTTTTGGCTTCTCAGAACTTCTGTGTTGTAGCTTGGAAGCTTGTTCATTCTCACTGAGATAGTAGGAACTGCCGATGCTGGAGAATCTGAGACAACAAGGCGTAGAGCTGGATGAACACAATAGGCCAAGCAGCA
>NC_063342.1:20727562-20794860 GCF_021869965.1 Rhincodon typus | reverse complement strand
CCTGATTTACAGCATCCGCAGTTCTTTCGGTTTTTATTTAGAAATTAATCTTTGTTCCTTTAAATATAAATTACAAATGAAAAACAAACTTTTTAATCAATCTTCACTATCCTATAATGCAAAAACAAAACAATATTAAAAATAGTGTTTTAAGAAACTTGCTGATGAAGTCTCAATATTTAACAGTGGAAATGAGCATTCAATTGAAAACACTGGACAGCAAAACCAGATGCATCAACAATTTTAAAATAAGTCAGCAGCTTTCAAGTGAAGTATTTAAATAGGAGAAGTATCAACAGTTAAATGCAGTTACAATGGAGAAAGACATTACACCTCCAAACACATTTAACATTCTTGAGAGACAACAAGGCGTAGAGCTGGATGAACACAGCAGGCCAAGCAGCTCCTATGATGCTGCTTGGCCTATTGTGTTCATCCAGCTCTACGCCTTGTTGTCTCTCATTCTCACTGACATTTGTTTGAGGTCATTCATCTGTTTCTGATGCTCTTGTGGTATGTGTGGAATTTTGGGAAGCTGGTTCCTACTTTCCAATGCCACGGCTTGTGAACAGCGTCACTTTTTTGTGGTTAATAGCATGAGGAACACATTTGTCCAGTTTTAGGAGCGTTTGACTAAATTGAACAATCATCTTTTCATGACCTTAGTTTTTCTTCGCTTTCATTTTGTGACCTACTCCAGCCCCTGACTATTTGTCAGATTCATCACTGTTTAGCAGTAAATCTATTGCTATTGTTTGAATGGTGGACTTCTGTACTACAGATGAACTTTAGAAACAGCACCTTAATTATGCTGTTTGTGGGAATTTTCCATGTTCTTACTTGGGTAGTGAGTGAATACATTTTACAATGCAAAATTTTTAGACTAATTCAAAGTTTGGAAAATAAAAGCAATTCTTACAAATCTATTTCTGTTGTCTCCCTCTCTGTCTGTCTGTCTGTGCAAATGAGAAATAAGTTGAACATTTTGTTGGAAGGATCCCCACAGTGTCTGACTGTGCATGCTGCATTTCCAAGCCATACAGAGCAGAAAGGCCCTAAATTTGCTCCGAGGACAGCTGCAGAGGAACTCCAGTTAAATTCAGTTTTCCCGTTTAAGGAAGGAGAAAAAATAATGGATGAGGATTCCTGCTTCTGATCACTCCCTTGGGCTCTGTTCTGGAATATGTATATGTATGGTGGGCAGGATCAAACCTGGCTTGATGTCCCTCATCATGATCAAATTGTCTGTTCATGCTCTCTGTCTGGACAGTAACTTGGTTAAAGTTACTGATTGCTGCCAGCACTTTCCAGTAAGTATCATTGGGTAGTTGTCTGGAATAGGAACACTGACCAATTGTTCTCTTCATCCTGATCCAGAGCATTGAGGCCAATTGTAGTATTTAACTGTTTCCTGAACTGTGAACCTTCACTATTTGTGTGGCCATTTGCTTGTATTTATCCACTGAGCTATCAGGAAAGATGCCAGGACCAGATAGAGACTTCTGTCTTGAGTGTTATTATCTGAGCATTCATTGGAGCCAATGTAACTTGCCCAAGCTAACGTTAGGGGCAGTAAAGGCCTTGAATGAGGGTTGATCCTACTCCTGATTAACAGCAATGCCCCCTCCCTCCCCAGTGCTGTAATGATTCTGCTCTGCCTGCTATCACTTTTAGAGGTGAGATCCCACAAAATAACCAGATTGCTGCAGTCCTGCAGCTCACCCGACTTCCCCAGCATGAGTAAATCCCCTAGATTTACCTAGTTTGGGTCATCACACATTGCATTGGGGTGTGTTGGGATGCCTGTTCCCTGCTCTCCCCTTGTGTTTATATGAAGTCCTGCACTCTTCATTCTACCTGAATGGCCACGTTCTGCCCATTGCCTGCTGAAAGTCCTTAACTTGATTACCAAGCACTCGTACCAAGCTCCTGCCTCAAAGTTAATGAAGACATTGGGCAGAATTATTCCAGCCCCTGGATGACATGGGCATTGGTGAAAAAAATTGCAAAATTGCATGTGGTCAGAAGTGAGGAGATTCCTGACGTTGGGAGCAAGAAGTCCCATTTTCCAATGAAGAGTTAAATAGCGAGACTAGAAACTCTCCAATGAGCAATAGGAGATTTCTTTTCACGCATCTATATGTATTAACATCTAATTATTATCTCAGTTAGTTTTGCCTCATTCAGACACAAGTTCCCATCCTTCCATGCACCAGATAGAAACTAGGCAGCAACAATTCCCAACATGATAATCAGTTACCCAGTGACACCAGCTCACTAACTGCACCTCCAGATGTCCATCTTGGACAGTAGTCGCCAAGATCTCAGGGCTTCCCTCATGGGCAGCGAAAGTGTCCATTCCCCCATCCGCAGTTGTTGGTATCCGATATCTACCAAGGTACCATATATCTTGAAAGGCTACCTCTGGAGTGTATGGAAAGGAGTCTTCGAAGGCATCCAGCTGTGGCTGGGTACCTACTGGCACTTCCTTCTGTCCTTGAGGAAGGGGCAGCTGGAGTGAGGTCAAGGTCCCTTGTCCCCTGTCACCCTGTTGTTGTTGAAGACCAGTGGCTTGAGCAATGATGGGCGGGGCTGCCTGTATATCCAGCAAACTTTGACGAGCTGGACGTGGCCCTCCAAGGCAGCCACCAACCGGTGCATGGACATAGAGGCACCCGATATTTGTATCTCAGAGGCAGCACGGTGTAACCGGCCTTGGTGCAATCTTTCAGTTTTTGAGTCAGCTTGTCTAGTGCCTCTGGAAAACCAGCCTACTGCTCCGGAGTTTGTTTGTGCATTTCGATGTAGCTCTGAATGGCTGAGAGCCTGGGGGTCAGCAATTGCCTGTTCTCTGACAGTCACCTGATAGCTAGTCGCCTAGGGGTGTGTCTTCCTCAGCCAACTGCAGAGACGTGGCAGTGAGGCATTCATCAGCTTGTCCTACCATCTCTATTCCAGTGAAAGTACCCACCAAGGAGTCAGTATCTGAGCTAGTGCAGTGTGCAGGAGACAGCTTGGACAGATCTGTGGCTTCTCCCTAACTTTGTCAGAGGCGGAGGAGGTGATTTGTTGTGGAGTCATTCTCTTGACTGCTGGACCATTCAGATACCAGTCTGACCTGCAGCGGACAAAAGAGAAGGAATGTGTTGTGACAAAGAGTAGAAGCTCAGGCATGTAAAAAGTGCATTCACAGTAGCAGTAATGGAGAGGACCACAGCAATGGACAATGTTTCTTACTTGGTTGCTGGGACAAGGAGTACCATTACCAACACATGAGCAGTAGCAGTACTCAGTAGGCAGGGTCAGGGTCCTCTCCTCGTAGGAAGTGGAGAGTCAAGTGTCATCTTTCCCATTTTCCATCCTGAGTCTGTCTACCTTCTTGTCAGCTGTTTTCTCCTCGAATGAGACAAATGGAGGTATTGAGATAGAAAAGTAGCTGGCACAGATCTTAGTGCAGTTGGGAGAAACGTGGTGAGGTGTTCTTTGTGAGTGAGTGGAGACAGAGGCAAGGGTTTAGAAGGTGGGCTGCAGAGACCGAGTGAGGGAAGGCAATGGCGAGGGTAACAGAGCATAAAGCTCGGAGGGAGGAGGGTGTGGTAGCGGAGACCGAGTGAGTGTGGGGTTGCAGAGAGAAGATGGTGGGACTCGCTCTCACAGAGCGTAGCCTTGTGGCAATGCGGGACATTTCACCGAACAGTGACTGTCACACTGACTTGGGTGGCAATTTCAGTCCACCCTGACAGGATCTGGTGTCATGCCATCTTCTGTTGGAAGAGAAATGCCCTGCTCTGCTTCACCCATCCACCAGGATGTGTCGGCTTATTAGGGTTTCAATTCGCCTTGTCCAACATGTCTGGAGCAATTGACAGGAGCTCCGCAGGGCAGCTCATACTGACAGAGATTGACCTGGTGCGTTTAAATATGGTGCCGGCAATGGGAATCTGGGTAATGGCAGGTTCTTCCACCCATAGCAAGTTGGTGAATAGAAATAAGTGGAGTGCCATAGGTTGTGGTATGTAGACAGTGATTGGAGTTTGGGAAGATAATGTAAGAAAACTCACTGGGGCTCACACAGAGAAATTCTCTATTCTACTCACCAAAACTGACACTTAACTAATTCCTGGTAAAATCCAGCCCATTAACTTGTTGGTTTAAATGTGGCTGACTGCATTTTGTAGCTAGCATTTAATTTTAATTCCTGTAGTTTGATGAAAGCGAATCAAACAGCTAAGAAATGAGTCAGAAGAAACTCACTACATCCTGACATTCCCAAAAGACAAGAGAAGGGGAAAAAATATGTGGAAAGAGTTATGCTAAAGAATATTTTCCAATTTTCTCCACCAACTTGAATTGTATCCTTAACACTGAAAAGCTCTGCAGCCAATATATGCAGGACCCTGTTACATTAATGGACAGTAATGTGACAAGGGGACCACTCGCAGCCTATTTCTTCCTTACCTGAGACCATCAGTAGACATTTTCCTGGATATTTTGGACCTTTATTCAATGTTTATCAGTTCTAGAGCCAGGACATAACGAAGGGTGATTAGGGCTCTTTTGGTGCAGTGTTAGTGACCTGGCCTGAATTCAAGTCTTACTTGCTCTCGAAGCACCTAATAACATCTCCGAAAAGTTAGCTTAGAATGTATCGATAACAAAGTAAGAGATCAATGTTCAGACCTTCCAGTAGATGGCCTAAGTTTTGGTTGCCTTCAAGTTTATTGTGAAGGGTATATTCAGAGGGCTCACAGCACAGACCAGCCAGCATTCCCAATGGGAGTGGTTGGCCCCATTGAGGCTCCCATCCAAAACCCTTGTCCTGCAGCAAGAGGCCATTTCCAGGAAGCTACTGTGAGTTGAAAATCATGACTGAGGTTGGGAGCTGCTCAACTAAAGGGAAACTGCTATCACCTTTGAAAAATTTGGGACCTCAATCAGCCTAAATAGCTGCCTTTGAAAGTCCAGAAACATTGTTGCCAGCTCTGGATAATTCTTTCGAAGGTGAGAGGGCATTAGGAGAGTCATCCTGATGTACATCCCCCTGGTTTCCCACCTGTGCCTGACTCCAAATCCATCTCTACTGGTTAGATAAATTCAGCCTGACATTTTGGGTGATGAACAAAAACAAAGTTGCTGGAAAAGCCCAGCAGGTCTGGCAGCATCTGTGAAGGGAAAAAACAGAGTTAATGTTTCGGGTCCGGTGACCCAGCGTCTGTTTTCTCCTTCACAGATGCTGTCAGACCTGCTGGGCTTTTCCAGCAACTTTGTTTTTATTCCTGATTTACAGCATCCGCAGTTCTTTTGGTTTTTATTTTGGGTGATGACCCTTGTTCAGAAAATTTGACCAAACTCTGTTTCTCTCCCTGCAGGGAGCTGAAATGTTTCCAGCATTTTCTGTGATTTTTTTTGAAATTTCAGGTTGTTTTCTTCCTTGGACATATTAACTACTCACAATGTCCTCTTATCAACACCTCCATAATATCAATCGTCTCTGCGTCTGCCTCAACTTATCTGCTGCTAAAATCATTACCCATTTTGCTTTACTTTCAGACTTAACTATCTCAGCACACTCAAGGCTGGCTGTCCTAATTTAAAATTTAGGGTTATCCAAAATCCTGCTACCATGCCCTAACTTGCATAAAGTCCAACTCAATAATCACAATTCAGCCCTGTGACCTATATTAGATTTCCTTAAATCATATCTTGACTTTAAAATTCTGATCATTGTTTTCAAATTCCCCCTTGCCTAACTGTGTAATCTCCCCATACCTATCTCTATAATCTCCCCTTTGCCTATCTCTATAACTTCCCCGTACCTGTTTCTGCAATCTCCGTCTTTGCCAATCTCTGTAATCTCTCCATATCTTTCTCCGTAGTCTCCCCCTTGCCTATAACCATAATCTCCTCCTTGCCTATCTCTGTAATCTCCCTTTACCTATCTGTTAAATATCCCCCTTGCCTAGCTCTGTAATCTCCCTCTACCTATCTCTGTAATCTTCCCCTTGCCTATATCTGAAATATCTATTTTTGTCTATCTCTGTAATCTCCTCATTCTTATCTCTGTGATCTCCCCTTGCCTATCTCTGTAATCTCCCCCCTTGCCTATCCGTATAATTTTCCCCATCTCCACAATTTGCCTAGATATCATTTAATTCTGTCCTCTTGAGTATACCCAATTATCATTGGTCTACCTTGGCTGACTGGGTCTGACTGTGGAATTTCTTCCACAGGTATTTACAGCTCTTTACCTGATCCCTTCTTTTAAGATGCTCCTTAAAACCTATATCTCTGGTCACCTGCCCTAAAAGCATATGATAAGCAAGTCTTTTGTTCTTGTTTTCCATCTGCTGCCATATTTTGTTTTAGGTGGCACCAATAAAGTACTGCAGAACATTTTATTCTGGTTAAAGATGGTGCACACAGCTGTATAGTATATCTTTGGAGAGGGGAGTGAATGTTTAAGGTTGCGGATGGAGTGCCATTGAACTAAACTATAAATACAAATCATTGTTGTCATTTTTTTTCTATTCGTTTGTGGGATGTGGGTGTTGCTGGATGGCTAGCATTTCTTGCCCATCCCTAGTTGCCCTTGAGAAGGTAGTGATGAGCTGTTTTCTTCAACCGCCGCAGTCCTCCTGCTGTAGGTTGACCCACAGTGCCATTAGGGAGGGAATTCCAGGATTTTGACCCAGCGACTGTGAAGGAATGGTGATATATTTCCAAGTCAGAATGGTGAGTGGCTAGGAGGTGGTGATGTTTCCATATGCTATATACCAAGACTATTTTATCAAACAGACTGCAAATCTTCAAATTGTCCATATCTAGGTTATTTTGAAGTCACACAACAATAGACCAAAAAAACTTTTAAAATTATGTTTCATTTGCTTTCTTTAAAATGCTCCGAAGCTTGAGCAACAATGTAGTGAATGTGATTTTCTCCTCATTAGATCTATTTGTCTCCCACTCGCAGAAATTTAGAAAGCGCTTAATCACTTGCTGAGTTGCTGCTGTTACTAAACCCTGACTATTAATTTACTCTGACTTTCCTTTCTCTGTGGCTTGAGTTCCTCCACTGAGCTTGAAGTAAATTCCGCACTGTTCATTGTTTTTAACATATGAGCTGCAGAGCCACTGGACAGTTTATGTTGAATGGATCTCATTTACATTTAAATAAGCCTTCTGTGCATGAGTACCTTTTCTTAACTTGTTCTTTCCTCAGATGTGGATAGTGCAGGCTTGGCAAATATTTTATTACTCTTTCCTAAATGCCCTGGAAAAAGTAGAAGTGAGCTGTCTTCTTCAACCGCTGCAGTCCATTTCACACATGTAGTGTGGTCAGAGAGGGAGTTCCAGGATTTTGACCCAGTATTAGTGAGGGAATAACAATGTAGTTTGAAGTCAGGATGATGTGTGTCATGGAAGGGATCTAGCAATGGTGCTGTCCCCTTGCATCTGCTGCCTTTGACCTTCCAGATGCTGAAGATTTAGAAAGTGCTGTTAAAGGAGCCTTGGTGAGTTGTTGCAAAGCACGTTATAGATGGCAAACACATTTGTATAATATATCTTTGGTGAGGGGAGTGAATGTTTAAGGTTGTGGATGGAGTGTCAATGAAGTAAACTATTATTTTCCTGGATGGTGTCAAGCTTCTTGAGTATAGTTGGGCAGCACTCGTCCAGGCAAGTGGGGAGTATTCCATCACACTCCTGAGTGGTGCCTTGTAAATAAGGGACAGGCTTTGGGAGCCAGGAGGTGAGTAACTTGCCACATAATTCCTAACCTCTGACTTGATCTTGTAGACATAGTGTTTTTCTGGCTTGTCCAGGTCAGTTTCCGGTCAATACTAATAATGATGTTGTTGCTAGGGGATTCGGTGATGGTAAAATTCATTGAATGTTGAGGGGAGCTGAAGATGATTAGATTCACTCTTGCTGGAGATGGTGATTGCCTACAACTTGTGTAGTATAAATATTACTTACCACTTTTCAATACAAGCCTGAATATAATCCAGACTTTGTTGCATTTGGACACGGACTGCTTCAGTATCTGAGGAGTTGCAAACGGTGCTGAACATTGTGTAATCACTCCTACCTTTAACCTTATAACAAAGGAAAGGCCATTGATGAGACAGTTGAAGGTGATCGAACCTAGGGCACATGTTGAGGAACTCCTGACATGGCATCCCAGGATTGAGTGACTTCTAACAACAACACCATCTTGTTTTGAACATGGTATGACTCCCATCAGTGGAGAGTTTTCCCAAAGACTCCAGTTTTGCTAAGGCATTCGAGTCATAATTTGACAAATGTGGCTTTGATGGTCACTTTCACCTCTCGTCTGGAGTTTAGCTCTTTTGTTCATGTTTAGAATCATATATTCCCTACCTTCTGGAAGCAGGCCATTTGACCCATTGAGTTCACATCAACCCTCTGAAAATTATCCCACCCAGACCCATAACCACCCCCATCCTATCCCCATAACCCTGCATTTCCCATGGCCAATCCACCTAGCCTGCACATTTTTGGACTGTGGGAGGAAACCGGAGCACGCAGAGGAAACCCATGCAGACACTGGGAGAATGTGCAAACTCCACACAGACAGTTGCCTAAGGGCAGAATGGAACCCGAGTCCCTGGCGCTGTGAGGCAGCAGTACCAAACACTAACCCCCCGTGCTGCCGTACACCGAGCTTGTGATGAGATTAGGAACTGAGAGGTCCTGGGAAACTCAAACTGTTGGTAAGCAGGTTATTATTGAATCTATCTTCTTTCCATAACAGTTGGATACACACTTGAGGTGCTGTAAGCTGCAGAACTACAGATGAGGATTTGGAAAACGGAACTTTCATCGGTCAGATGAGCTGAATGGTCTCCTTTTGCACTGTGACTAGCTTACTGTTTCTTATGGAGCAGTTAATAGTGCCAGTTTTCCCAGTGCTGAAAAAAATTAGTCAGTTGAAGCAATAACTTTGTTCCTCTGTACACTGATGCTGCCAGAGTATTAGCAATACCAACGGTATTTTGCTTAGATGTGTATTTTACAATGGTTGGTTTATTTGGAATGAGGTCATTCTATATGGTGATGAACATTTAAACAATCATTGCGTAGAATACAGCTGCATGAAACAAGTATAGCTGGCAATGACGTATGTACCACTCACTTTTTTGAGGCTTCGGTTTTTACCACTGCTGTCTAAATGTCACCACAAGTACTTTCAACACTGGAATATAAAACGTATTGCAAGCGGCTTAAAGTGAAACTGTGTGGAGCTCTGACAAAACTTATTTCAATACAATCCTTAGCAGCAAAGGATTTTTGGCCCGGTGCTCAATGCTATTTTTCAGGAGAGATGTGAAACACCAACCAAAATTCTTTCAGTCAGAATTTTTTGAAATTGCTTCTCAGTTTTGTATGTTATTTGAATTTTATTGAATGTTTAAAATTGATTTTCTTTTCTCGTCAGTATCTAGTTCTGAATTTGTAAATGTGCAAATTAAGTTAGGGGCCGGGATTAATGTTGAAAAGGAACTGAATTAAAAATGAGAAGCTTACATTTTTCTACAAATCAGGTGTGATTCATAAACACAATTTGATTTTAATATACGTGATACCACTTTGAACTTCAGTCTCCTACCAGCATATAAGGCATTTGTGGTTTACTAATGATTGCAATTATGCTTGAACGGTTGTGTAAAATATTCCCCTTTCTTGTTACTCATCTGTTTTACATTGTTAGTGCCAAATACATCCCATCATCCATGTGATTTCTGAACTGTTGTCAGTTTAAATTGGTATGCCAACTTGTTTACATTCAGTCTTACAGCCCAGAACAAGGTGGCAGGGGGAAATTGGATCCCAATTTATATTTTTAAATGCTACTTGTTCTGCTGTCAGTGACTGAGCGTGGAGGATGTCTGAATGCATTAATATCCACGGCTTAGCGACAGCAACAACTCAGTAAGTCATTCGTCTTCTGCTGACTTCTAGCAAGTGGGAGTCAAAATCTTAGGCTTGTTTCCAGCAAAACAACCCTTGCACAGAAGTAACTCAGTGTGTCTGTCTGTGCTAACTGATGCATTCATTGAAATACGGGATTTGGTGGTCTGATGCAAATCATTTCCAGTAAGCAAAGATGTTTCTTCAGTAGTTAAATGTTGGCAGTGACGCAGACTGCCTTGTGGGAGACACGTTTATAGGACTGCTGGGAGACAACATACATCGATATTGAAATTTCATAACAAAAAGAGCAGCAGCTGCTTAACTAGACCTTTTTTTGGATGACAATAATTCATATTCTTGTTTGAGAATTTCATACTTTTGAATTTTGGATGACTGTTCCAAAAATAAACATTGTGTTTAATTTCAATTTGTTTGTCGACATATTTAACTCTTTCAGAAGGCAGGGAATTAATTTAGCTGAGGTGAAAATTAAAAGTAGCAATGGTGTTTTTTGGCCTCGTTTGAAAGATTTCACTTTCTTTCGCATCATTTCATATTTGGATGCTGGTAGCCAGAAAGCCAAACAGAAAGCTCCACATCATTTTGTCTGGATACAAACTCATGTACCTGGTAATAGGTTATATGTTGAAATCCATTGTGACTGAGAGGTTATTGATGAACATTGTTATGGGTTGCATAGGATTTTTGGAGCAAAGCCTGAGAACTGGAGAAGCAAAAAAATCAGAAAATGAATATAATTCAATTATCCATGTGTAGCATTCAAATCTCCAGTTATTGCAATTGAGTGAATTCTAATCTACTTTTGATCTCTTCCCTATTATTGAGTTGTCTACATACGATCTTTCCACCCCTCATTCCCTGCTGCCAATCTATTCCGAAGAAAATCCTTATTGCTGCATTATAGACTAAGAATTAGGATGCGCATGAAGGAGTTAACTGTTCTGGCAGCATCTGTGAAGGAGAAAACAGAGTTACTCTGTTTTAAGATAACACGGTGTAGAGCTGGATGAACACAGCAGGACAAGCAGCATCAGAGGAGCAGGAAAACTGACGTTTCGGGTCAAGACCCTTCTTCAGAAATGGGGGAGGGGAAGGGGATTTCAGAATCCCCTTTCCCTCCCCATTTCTGAAGAAGGGTCTCGACCCGAAACGTCAGCTTTCCTGCTCCTCTGATGCTGCTTGGCCTGATGTGTTCATCCAGCTCTACACTGTGTTATCTCTGATTCTCCAGCATCGGCAGTTCCTACTTACTCTGTTTTAACTCTGTTTTCTCCTTCACAGATGCTGCCAGACCTGCTGAGCTCTTCCAGCAACTTTGATTTTGTTCCTGATTTACAACATCCGCAGTTATTTCAGTTTTTATTAAGCAATTAACTGTGCCTTTATTGTTATGTTGTTATATTCATTGCCCAGGCCTTTGAGTATAGGAGTTTTGATGTTATGTTATGGTTGTACAAGACATTGGCAAGGACTTTTCTGGACTACTGTATGCACTTCTGGTCGCTCTATAGGAAGTATATTATTAAGCTGGAGAGAGTTCAGAAGAGATTTACCAGGATGTTGCCGGGAATGGAGAGACTGAATTATAAGGAGAGGGTGAACAGGCAGGGGCCTGTTTCTCTGGAACGTAGGAGGTTGAGGTGTGACCTTATGGAGGTTTATAAAATCTTAAGGGGTATACATAAGGTGAATGGCAAGTGTCTCTCTAGGGTGAGGGATTTCAAGACTAAGGCATGTTTTTAAGGTGAGGGGAGAGAGATTTAAAAAAGACAGAAGGACATTTTTTTTACACAGAGAACAGTTCGTGTGTGGAATGAACTTCTAGAGGAAGTAGTCAATGGAGGTACAGTTACAACATTTAAAAGACATTTACATAAGTGCATGAATAAGAAATGTTTGGAAGGATATGTCTAGCACAAGCACGTGGGACTAGTTTATTTTGGGATCATGGTCAGCATAGACTGGTTGAACCAAGTGTCTGTTTCTGTGCTGAATGACTCTACGACTTTACCGTTAATAGTTAATAATCTGTCCATCTAATGAGATGTTCAGCTAATGTTGCATCTACCTTTGCTGGCAGATAAAAGATCCTACGAGATTGTTTGAAGACAAGCTGGGGAATTCTCCTGACTGATATTTATCATGCAAGCAGATTTTCTGGCCATTATCAGACGACTGTTTGAGAGACCTTGCCGTGTACAAACTGCCTGCCACATTTCCTGTATTACACTAGTGGCTGCACTTCAGAAAAGTATAACACTGACTGTAAAGTGCTTTGGAATATCCTTAAATCATGAAATGCATTGACTGCATACAAGTTTTCTTTTTCTCTTAATAGTAAAATCTCTGAATTGGGTGCAGACTGAATCAAAAGATATGATGATTTCTGTTCAAATGAGTGGAACTATTGGTGGACAAAAAACTGATCCACTTTGTCTTTCGCTTCAGTTTTAATGCAACATGAAATCTTTCTAGCTTGCTGACAAAGCATAACTTTTACTGGGATATTAAACTAGGTGCTCCTCCAATAGCATAGAATATAGCATTTAATGCCCCCAACTAATATGACAAAAAACAGATTTTGGAAACATTATCTCAGGGTTTGCTTTGTGCATATTGGCTGCCATGTTTCCTACTCAGCATTTCTGAACGAAATATTTAATTGGCTATAGAGAGCTTTGAGACTTCTGATAGTTGTGGGAGATGCTAAAGACATGAAGATCTTCAAAATAACATCGTTTCACCAGCAGAGAGGGCTGTTTCTCCTTTACTGCAATATACTTCAAATAAAATGACTACTGTAGAATAGCTTCAACTTCATTGACACGCAGTATACAATTGTGCACAAACTTGGTTTGTAGAATAAAGCTAATGTACTTTTGGATCCATGAATGATATAACCTAGGATTTCAGTGGTGCAGTAACTATCCCATAGCTTGCAGATAAACTAGCAAGTTGGCAAACTTGCATTGAAGCATGAATTTGGGAAATCAAGTTACTTTAAAATATTGCACTCTGTTTGCAATCAGTTCTCCTTTAATCAATGTACTTCAGTGTTTTAGTAGATCAACTTCAAAGCAGCATTTTTACACACTTGTTTAATAGATATCAAAGAAGAACAGTGTAGGCTGTGGTGGGTATAACAGTTCTTACTGTTCTATAAGTCCTGGAGGGATGTGTGGAATTCAAATAACCAGAGGCTAGTGAAAACTGGAGCTGATAGTAAGACACTACATTTTCCTCACCACTCTACATTTTGCCCACACTCATATTTTACATAAGCTGCATTAATGTTGTATTCAATTAATAACCGACAGTAAAATTGGTGGCCAGACTGCTATTTCCTGCAATACCACCACAACAACTCTTTAAACAGCAAAGTTAACAACTGTCAAATGTGTCTGGACACATTTCTGTAAAATAGTTGTTTTATTTACAAGGATGCATGAGTCTAACTGTGAAGAGCCTGAATGAGATTCTTTCTGGCTCAACATATTTTGCTAAACTTAATGCACCTAGTTTCCCAATCCCTGTAATTTCCCCTGCCTGTCAGAAGATTTTTCATTTTATGATCAAATAACACCAGAAGAGTGTACAAAAGATACTGCAAATTAAAAATTACACTTTTAGATCACATATTCTTTCAATGCCTATGTAATACATTGATCACTGGGCCAGAGGCCACAGTGCAAAAGGCTGTCAAGATTGAAAGGAGTAGAGGAAACAAGTAATGATGCAGTGATTAGTTGAAGCTAAGGTCGCTCTTTGAACACCCACCAATTTATGAAAGAATGAGCAACTAAATGTGCTAAGGTTTTGAAGTCAGGAGAGAGATTGCATTAGGCTGGAGAACAAATAGCAGAACAGATAATGGAAGGAAGAAATGAAATTGCAATTGCTTGTACACCAAATAACAGGAATTTTAAAATGCCTTATGCAACTTATCTTCTACTTACTTTCCATTATTAATTTGGATTTAATTTAACTTGGATAAATGTGAGGTATTGCATTTTGGTGAAACAAACAAGGGTAGGACTTATACAGTTTATGGTCGGGCCCTGGGTAGTGTTGTAGAACAGAGAGACCTAGGGGTTCAGGGACATAATTCTTTGAAATTTGCATCACAGGTAGTCAGGGTGGTTAAAAAGGCATTTAGCACACTTGTCTTCTTTGCTCAGACCTTTGAGTATAGGAGTTGGCATGTCATGCTGAGGTTGTACAGAACATTGGTGAGGCCCCTTCACGAGTACTGTGTGCAGTTCTGGTCGCTCTGTAATAGGGTTCAGAAAATATTTACCATGATGTTGCCAGGAATTGAGTTATAACAATAGGCTGGGACTTTTTTCATTGGAGCGTAGAAGGTTGAGGGAGTGACCTTATAAAATCATGAGGGCCATAGATAAGGTAAACAGCGAAAGTCTTTTCCTTAAGGTGGGAGAGTTCAAAACTTGAGGCATATTTTTAAGGCGAAAAGAGAAAGATTGTAAAAGGTTGAGGGTCAACTTTTTTACACAGAGATTGGTTAGCGTGTGGAATGAACTGCCAGAGGAAGTGGTGGATGCAGGTACAGTGACAATGTTTGAAAGACATTTGGATAAGTTCATTAACAGGAAAGTTTTGGAGGGATATGGGCCAAACTCAGGCAAATGGGGCTAGTTTGGTTTGGGAACATATTCAGTGTGGACTAGTTGGACCGAAGGGTCTGTTTCCATGCTGTATGACTCTATGACTGTAACAACCTGCTCTTTTTAACCTTCAGCTGGACATACACCAGAATGAAGCTTAGACCAGCTTTAAATATACAATTATTTTCTGACAACTCTGAATGGCCATATTCCAAGCTTGATGTTAAGTTTGAGGCAAAAGGAAAACTCTCTCTCCCCTTGGATCAAATGGACCTGGGCCTGAGGATTGAGGACTAGCAGAAACCCCGTCAAGCTAATTATTTTTACACTTTTAATTGTAATTTTATATTTCTGCTTGTTTGGATCCCAGAAAGAATCCTTAGATCTTTCCTTCCTTATCTACAAATTCCTGGCCGCCTTGCCGAACTTCCCTCCACATCCAAACCTCTGACTCTAAAACCCCTCTTCCTGCCCCAAAAGCTGAACCACCTATGCAAATCCCAAATTTTCGTTGTTCTTTTTCGGCATCCATGCTTCAGCTGCTAGGTTCTGGATTTCCTTCCATAAACTTCTTCTCATTTAACTGACTCCTTACATTAAAACAAACTTTTTGTTACTTTTCCGAATCTCTCCTTATATGGTTTGATACCTAGAAACATGGAACATAAGAGAAACAATAGGCCATTTATCCTTTTGACCCTGCTTTGTCATTCAATGTATTCATAGCTGATCATCCACCTCAATACCCTGTTCCCTCTTTCTATCCATATCCTTTGATCCCTTTAGCCCTAAGAGCTATATTTATCTCCTTCTTGAAAACATTCAATGTTTTGGCCTCAACCACTTTCTCTGGCAGAAAATTCCACAAGTTCACCACTCTCTGAGTGAAGAAATTTCTCCTCATCTCAATCTTCAATGGCCTACCCTGTATTCTTAGGCTGTGACTCCTGGTTCTGGACTCCCCAGTTATCAGGAGCATCCTTCCTACATTTATCTTGTCTGGTCCTGTAAGACTTTATAATTTTCTATGGAATTCCTCCCTCCCCTACACTTACTTTTCTAAACCCCTGTGAATGATGTTGAATTTTTTGGTAATGCTCCTGTGAAACACTTTGCAGATATTTGCGATGTTAACATCACCATATGAACGCAAGTCATTGTTGTTATTGGTGCTACCTTAGTTTTGTCTGCTTTCTTGGTTATTGTATGAGGAAGGGTTGCTCAGACTGGGACTATATTCTTTGGAGTATGGAAGAATCAGTGGCGATATTATTATGACACAGAAGATCCTGATGGAAACTGAAACAGGAAGCATTGAGAGGATATTACCATTTATTTCAGAGACTACAAATAGAGGATGAATTTTCAAAATAAGAGATTTCCCATTGAAGATAGAGATGAGGACAGTTTTTATTGTAAAGAACAGTGGAGACTAAGTCATTGCATATTTTTAAGAATGAAGTATTTAGGTTTTTGATTGACAAGGGAGTCAAAGGAAATGGGTTGAGGGGTGAGGCCATTTTAGGTTTAATTGCAAGGTTAAGGATTTTAAATATACATCTATGGAGATGATGAGCTGATGAAGGCAAGTAAGAACAGGGATGAGTATGGAACATGACACGGGATGAATTTAGGACAAAATCTTAGCTTATGAAGGTGGGCTGAGAGAAATAACCAAGAGAAAGTCAGGAGAGAAATCAAATTTAGAAATATAGATAAATCTTTCAGCAATGGAGGGGCTTGTTTGCAAGCTGAAGTGTTTAACTCATTTTTGGTGCTTCTCTAATTCAATACTTGTGTTTCGGAACACCTTTAATCTAAATGCAGAGGTCAGGCAGTTGATCTCCTCCAAGAACTTTGTCAGTTCAGCTCTGTAACATGCCCTGAAATTTCACACAAAAGTGAACCAGGATAATTTGCCTTCCCATTTTTCCCTCAGCTCCTGGGGAAGCAGGTGTTGTCTGCTTTCTGCCTTTCTCAGGTGGCAGGACAAAATAAAGAACTGATATGGATCAAAAACAGAAACAGCTGAAGAAACTCAGCAGGTCTGGCAGTATTTGTGGAGAGAAGGCAGAATTAATGTTTTGGGTCCAGTGACCCTCTTTCAGAACTTCTTTTAGTTTAGTGTTTAACTAGATGGTGAACTACACAAAGTCATACTCAAGCATTAAGCTAGCATCTAAATTATTCAAATCCTCTGTTACAGCCTCTAAGATAGTTTCTCAAAGACCATGATATATCCAATGTAAGTGTAAAAGTTGGAATTCTTTGTTGTTGCAGAATATCATAGAGGTAGATTTTAATTTGTATCATCTGATGATAGATAAGAATATCAAAATAGGGTCAGTAACTTGACTGTCCCAGGAATTCAGATGTTGTTTGATGTTATTTTGAAAGTAAACTTCCACTGGGCACACAAATTCCTAGCCCATTTCAGGAACAATGCCCTTTTTAATACATAGTATGTGGTTCTATGAACAAGACAATCTAAAAGGCTAATAGATGCTGAAATTGCATCTGGAGAATTGAAGTTTAAAGGTGAAGGGTTAAATTTTATGTTGTCCAGAGTCTCGGTCATACTCCATCTGGAATTCAATCATCGGTTTTGTGCACCAAACTTCATGGAAGTTATGAGGAGATGATGCTTGTTCACCCAGTGAATGGTTGCGATCTGAGAGTGCAAGGGAGGCAGATTGAGCCATGGCTTTCAAAATGGAATTGGATAAGCACCTAAACAGAAATAACAGAGATCAAAGAGAGACAGGGAATGTGAGGGGCAGTGGGACCAACTAAATTGCTCCTTCCTTGTGTGTGTACGGATTCAACAGGCAGAACTGCCCCCTTCTCTGCTGTAACTATTCCATGTGACTGCATCTCACTGTAATCAGAGCTCCATACCATCCCCAACTAGCATTCCAGTTGGAGGGTGAATTCATGCTTCTAATATTTCAGGTGGTGATAGAATGGAATGATGCTTGATGCTTTGTTGGCAGACTGTACCTTTTGTTGTGTAGCTTCAGCCAAAGGTAACTGAAGGCTCAGGACACAGTAACTTAACACTTTTTCAGTTTCAGCAAGCTCAATGGTAACAGAAAACACTTTCAAATGCCAGTGTACCATTCCATAACATGTCTCATTGTTTATCTTATCATCGACATGTTTTCACTTCATGTTTTGCTAATTGATTCAATTTAAAGAAGCCCTTTCTATATTCATGTGAGGGCAGAATAGTTGGTGATGCGTTTCTTCATGGTGGGATCCCATGCATGTAAAGTGGTGCTATAAGGAATAGTTTTCACAATCTGAACTCTCTCTTGTGAGCCTCTTCTACTAGCGATGCATATTAGAAACTCAAAGATAAATTTCTGGCAAATGTCTGCCACTTTTAACATGTACTTTATTTGTCAGTCATATGCCTGCCACAAAGACTGGAAGAGATTCTGCAAGGTTCTGAAAGCTGAAATATGGACCTCAGTCTGCTGGTTCATCACTAATCCTTTGTGCTTGTAGGTCAACACCGCTCACCAAAAAAGAGCCCAAATTCTAGAAAGATGGGCAGAGCACTTTAACCACATTCTCAATCAATGTTCATTCATCAGTGAGGAAGCAATCAACAGACTTCCATAGGTTGTCATTAACTGTAATCTTGAAAATGACAAAATGCGAACGAGCCCTGTGAGGCAGGAGGCCAATGTCTGGTCAAGAAGCTCACTGAGCTCTTTCAGTCTTTGAAGGACCAAGGAATTGTCCCACCAGAACACAAAGCTACCTCTACTGATCCCCTGTATAAGAGGAAAGGAACACATCAAGTATGCACCGACCATTGCAGAATTTCTTTCCTCTCGGTCAAAATCTTTGCCAGAGTCGTTCTGAACTATTTAGTCCAACATTGACTTGACTAGGCTCAGCTGCCAGAAACTCAATGTGGTTTCGTAAAAGATCGAGAAATCCCTGATATGGTGTTTGTAGTACAACAGTTCCAGGCAAAATGGAACCTCTACACCACTGCTGTTGACCTGATCAAAGCCTTTGATATGCTCAACCAGGAAGACCTTTAGAAAGTAATTGAGATATTCAGTTGGTTGAGAAATTCATCATAATAATTCAACAGTTCCTTACTAAATATACGACCAAAAGCTAAATGGATTCATCTGTACATTCTGGATGTTGGTGAGTTTTCTGGTGGAGTTA
Source organism: Rhincodon typus (assembly GCF_021869965.1). Taxonomy (NCBI): domain Eukaryota; kingdom Metazoa; phylum Chordata; class Chondrichthyes; order Orectolobiformes; family Rhincodontidae; genus Rhincodon; species Rhincodon typus. Next base: position 20,776,087 of record NC_063342.1, on the reverse strand, counting down.
AACATGGTTCCTGCTGACACCAACCTACTTTGGTATGTTTTCTCCACCATGATGGCACTCCCGGTATTGAAATCGGATACTGAGTGATGGGAAGCTGCTCAATCTGAAATCACAGATCAGACAAAGTCTAAGGTCTAGAAGGACATATCATCACAATTCTATTTACTGACACTTGTGTGCTAACTGCTATTTCAGAGATAGACATGTAGGGTAATGTGTACTTGTTCTCCAGTAAGTGTAGTAACTTATGGTCAGCACAAAGAAAACCAAAGTAGTGGAAATCCCAATCTCAAACTCAAGTTTTCAAGCTATGGCCGGAACCTGTCAGAAGTGAATAATGTCACTTATCTCTACAATTTTGAACTCAAAATCAAGCATTATGGCTGAACCCCACATGATCTGTGTCTCTAAATTCTGGCAGCAAACTTGAGCCCATAACCTTAAGTGCAATGAACGGAGCCTAAATTGATGATGAGACCCATGCAAGGATCGCCAAACCAAGTGTAGCATTTGGCAGTCTGAGAATAAAGAGGAGTAAGTCTGCCTACCAACCTGAACATCTATAGGGCAGGAGTTCCACTCACTTTGCTCTATGGGTTAGCCTGTGAAGCAGCATTTCTGAAAGAAGCTCAACCACTTTCATTTGCGCTGCTTTTGGAAGTTTCTGAAGCTCAGATGGCAGGACTGAATGCCAAACACTGAAGTGCTCACCTGAGCTGACGTGCCAAGCCTCCACATAATATTGGAATAGTTCCAAGACAGTTAGGTTGGTCATGGAGCCAGAATGCCTGACAATCACTATCCAAACAACTCTTCCATGGAGAGCTTGATCCGGTGTGGAGTCTTATGGCAGTCAAAGAAAGCACAGTAAAGAATCTTTTGAAGGTTTCACTTAGAAGTTCTGACATTGACATTGAGACCTGTAGAATATCACCCTGGATCACTGCACCTGATTCAAATAAATAAAAAAAATGTGGTAGCCTCCTATGAAAACAAGGGAGAGAGAGAAAATGCAAGGAGAGGAAATCCTCATTCAGTGACTCATCCAAAACTCAATTACTTGCAGTATTCTCTTCTATTTGCCGTTGAACCATCCACAGCAAAGCAATCAACTACATCCCCATCAAACCCTACCAAGCCTGCCAGATAGTGAAAATAGTCTCAAAAAACAAGCATTATGGCTAAACCCCACATGATCTGTGTCTCTAAATTCTGGCAGCAAATTCGAACCCATAGCTTTAAGTGCAATCAAAGGAGCGAAATTAGTTACTTACAATGTAACAAATCTAAAGGAGGATACATCTAATCATGCAGTAATGTTTGGTGCTGCACTGGATTAGCATAGAGATAATCTATTTAAGATACTAATTAAGAAATCCAACAGGATATTCCTCAGCTAAAAGCAAAGTATTACAGATGCTGGAAATCTGAAATGGGAACAAAACAGAACAAAGAACTGCAGAGTTAACGTTTCGGGTCCGGTGACCCTTCCTCAGAAACATTAACTCTGTCTTTTCCTTCACAGATGCTGCCAAACCTGCTGAGCTTTTCCAGCAACTTTTTCTTTGTCCTTGATTTACAGCATCCACAGTTCTTTTGGTTTTTATTAAAGAACTGCAGATGCTGGAAATCTGAAACAAAAACAGAAAGTGCTGCCATAATTCAGCAGGTCTCGTAGCATTTGTAGATAAAAAAATAAAGTTAGCAATGTTATTCTGATATGACTCTTCTTCAGAACTGAAGAGGGTTGGATAATGATGGTTTTATACTGTTGATGAAGTGGGAGGAGGATTGAGTGGAACAGATGGTGCATCATCCAAAAGCAACAAAAGTATTGGGCAGGGGAAGGATTATAGTTGCAAATGTGACAGGTGTGAATAGTCAAATATGAAGAGCAAAGAGCAAATGACCCTGGGTTTGGGGAGGATGGTGTTGTCAAACTGGAGGACAGTGATCACACTGTGAAGTTATGAGTTCAATACTGAGTCCTAAAGGTAGTAAAGTGGAAAATGAAATACAGTCCCTCAAGATTTGTGTTGGACTTCGTAGGAACACTGCAACAGGCCTGGGTTGGAAATATTAATATAGGAGCAAGATATTTTATTGAAATGGCAAGCAAGGTTGGGATCATTCTTATGGATAGAGCGGAAGTATTTCATAATATGATCTTCCACTATGCATTTGGTCTTGCCAACATAGAGCAGACCATATTGTGAACAGCAAATACAGTGAATTAGGTTGAAAGAAGTTCAGATAAAATGCTATTTCATCTGGCAGTTGAGCTTGGAGTCTTCGGCAGTGAGGAATGAGATGGTGAATAGACAAGTGTTGCACATATCACAATTGTGCCATGGTGGGTGAGGACGTGCCAGAAATAATGGAGGAGTGGACCAGGATGTCAAGGAAAGAATGGTCACTGGAATACTGACATTGGAGGGGAGGAGAAGATGTGTTTGGAAGTGGCATCCTTCTGGAGGTGGTCGAAGTGGCAGGTGGAAGGTGAGGACAAGGGAAACCCTATCATTATCCTGAGAGGGAGGCGAAAGTGTGAGGAGTGAAGTGCATGAAATGGGTTGGACACAGCTGAGGGCCCTGTCAAACATGGCAAGAAACACCCTCATTTCACAAATGAGGAGGACATCTTGGAGACACCACTCTGGAATGTGGCATCACTGGAGCAGATGATTGAGACAGAGAAGCTGTGAGAATGGAATGGACTCTTTACTGGAAACATAGTATAAGGAGGTGTAGCCAAGGTAACTGTGGGATTTGCCCTGGAGCAAGGATAGGACTCCTGTTCAAAGAAGTGGGCATGGAGGTGAAGACGATGGAAGAAGAGTGTATAGTGAATACACTACAAGAGGTGAGGTTAGAAAAATGGATGGAATCTGTAGGGGAGAAGAGGGAAGATCCAGATAGGTATTGGGTTGTTGAATCCTACATTCCTTAACATCTGAAAAGAAGAGAAAAGGTTGCTTATTGAGGTATCAAATGAGAGGAAGACTGAAATGGAAGTTGGGAGCAGGGCAGCTCTGAGCCAGCGTGAGGCGGTGCTGATGGAGAGACAGGTCAAGAGTGTGGTGACACATGACGCTGAGTGTGGATCTCAGGATGTGGTAGGAGCAGCTACCTGGGGACCGCTGTATATCACAGAGATATGTGTAATCCCAGGTGGATTTGAAACTTGAAGGATGTAACTTCAGTCAGAATCTGTCTGGGGTAAGTCGGAGGGAGGAGGCAGTCACCGAGGAAGGAGAAGTGGCTGTGAAAGTGAGATTTGACAAAACTTTATCAGATTTTAGGAGCGAATTAAAAAGCAATGAGGCTGAACAGGCCAAAAGATTGAAACTGAAATCCTGTCAGAACTTTTTCAAGGTGGGCATACCTGGAAAAGAAGTGACAGTGAATTAAACACTCACTTCAAAGCAAGTTACTCCAGATGCTGGAGATCAGAAATAAATAAAAAACAGAAACTTAGTAGAACTGACAGCACCTATAGAGACTGAAGCAAAGTTAACATTTCAACTCTGATATGATTTCTTCAGAAAAAATCTCTTCATCGAAAGAGTGGTGAGAATGAGAAACTTGGTACCACAGGAAGTGTTTGAAGTGGATAACACTGATGCATTTAAAAGCAAACTGGAAATGAATGAAAAAGGAATGCAGAGCTACAATGGTGGCTTTAGAAGAGAAAAGATGAGAGGATGCCGGCGTGCAGCATAGCCACAGGCACAGACTGGTTGGACCAAATGGCCTGTTTCTCTGCTGCATGTCCTGTGAAGTCCAGTATACTACATGTCCCTAAATTCTGCTGGTAGCCTCAAAAGTCTACGCAACTTTCTAATTTTGTTGCACAATTGCTATCAAAGGAGCTACATTGATAACTAGGAGATTTGGGCAAAGATTTAGGATAGTTTGGAAAGTGAAAACAGCAAAGCTATTCAAATTACATTGTCTCTACCACAGTGAAATCAGAGAAAGTTTAGCTGGAACAACCCTAGTGCATTGATTGCCCTGTAAAGGTCAGTGTGCCCCATAGGTTTTGCACTGTTTTTTGACAGCGTGAACTCTTCCTTTCATCACCGCAGTTCTTTAGTCATCTGTTTGATACACTAACATGCATCAGCCTGACCTGTTTGGCATATAATACCAGTGGTGACTTGGAATGATTGGTGTGGAAATTCAAGGCGGCTGTCAACTTCCCAGAAACTGGTAAAGACACTCCTATGGTCAATGTTATCTGAAGCTTCAGCTTGAGGAAGTGGCACATTCCATCACTGTTTGAACATAGCTACCTTGTCAAGTTTAATGGTGTGAGTCATATCCACAAACAATCTGAGTGCTTTCTCAATGAGGAGAGAATGAAAAGATCCATGACCAATTTCAAGCAAAACAAGAAATATTTAATTGTTCCCAATTATGTTGATTTTCCATCATAACTTGAGTAAGTTCAACCATGGAAGTGATGATTATGTTAAACCTCTGGCGTTTAAAGCTTTCAAGGAGCCTAGTAGAGTGCAATTTCTGACTACTCCTTACAAAGTAAATGATAGTATTGGATAAGGCCGGGGCTGGACTTCTCTAACCCAGGATTTAATGGACTTGACAATGCAAAGGCACCAATACAGCATTTGCAAACAATGAAGGTGAGATAAAAACAGCGAATGGTGAAGAAACTCAGCAGGTCTGACAGTATCTGTGTTGTGAAAACAGACTTAATGTCTTGATTCCAGTGACCCTCCATCAAAGTTGGATATGTGGAGATACGTGGGTCTCGACAAATAGCAAAAACTCCAAAAGAGACAACAGGAGCAAACAGATTGTTCTAAGCAGCACCAAGGTCTGGAAGTTATTTCATATTTCAATGGTCAGTTAAGTGACTGAATTTGTAGTCTCATGCTCTGAAAAAAAGCGGTAAAATCTGGAATGACCCATGCTGGTCTGACCTTTTCTATATACTTGAGAATAGGGCTCCAGTAGGACCAATATATTCATTTCCAAATGTTACTGTTTTGTCAATGGGTTTTCCCTCTGGTTCAGAGGCACTCACAGTCTTTCTGACTCTGACCAACCCCATGCAGATGTGTTGACCTTCCACTGACTTTTTAAAACTCTGATGAATTTGATGTTATACAACAGTGACTGTACAATATAGGGTGTGGAACTGGATGAACACAGCAAGCCAGGCAGCATCAGAGGAGCAGGAAAGTTGATGTTTCGGGTTGGGACCGAAGGGTCCAGAATTGAAACGTCAGCTTTCCTGCTCCTCTGATGCTGCCTGGTCTGCTGTGTTCATCCAGCTCTACACCTTGTTAGCTCAGACACCAGCATTGGCAGTTCCTACTATCTCCCATGACGTGTACGATCCTGATTCAACTATTGGGATCACAGCCATCAAAATTCAGGGCTAAATTAGCTTCTGGACAACATTTCACAGTGAATAATCCAACATAAAAACTATGGAATCAAACAGGCCAAATCATGTATGGCATTTAATTTAACTTATGTAACTTGTGCTTTATGTAGATTACATAGAATGCGCAGCACAAAAATAGATCATTTACCTCAATTTGTCCATATTATTATTCCATACAAGCCTCCTCGGTTCTCTCTTCAGCTAACCCTATCGGTATGTACTTTATTGCTTTGTCCCTCATATGCTTATCTAGTTCCCCCTGAACTGTGTCTATGACTTTTGAGACAACTGCTTCTTATGGTATTGAGTTCCATATTATAGCCACTCTTTGGGTAAAGAAATTTGCCTTGAATTCCCTTTTGGAATTATGAGTGACTATCATATTTATGGCTCCTAGTTCTGCTCTCTTCTCACACTGAAAATTTCTTCTCTATGTCTGGCCTATCAAACCAAATGAATAGTTTTAAACAGGTCATTCCTCAGTCCCATCTGTCCCCGAGAAGAACCCATTGAAGTGAAATCAAAATACTGTGGATGCTGGCGTTCTGAAATAAAAGCATAAAGCGCTGGAAAATTCAGCAGGTCTGGTAGCATCTGTGGAAAGAAAAACTGAGTTAATGTTTTCAGTCCAGTACCTTCTTCGGACACGAAAGAAGAGTCATTGGACTTAAAATGTTAACTTTGTTTTTCTCTCTCCACAGACACTGCCAAATCTGCTCATTTTTTTCAGCATTTTCTGCTTTCATCCCAGTCTGTCCCAATCTTTCCTGACAGATACAACCTCTTAGTTCTGGAATTATCCTTGTAAAAAGGTTTTTACACCTTCTCCAGTATCTCTATATCCTTTTTACAACATGAAGATTACACTGTTCGCAATACTTTCAGTGACATTTTAGTTAAGATGAGTAGTAATGAAGGACTAAGGAGTAGCAGATGGAGTTTAGTGTAGATAAATGTGAGGTATTGCATTTTGGAAACGCAAATCAGGGCAGGGCTTATACAGTTAATGATAGGGCCCTGGGGAGTGTTGCAGAACAAAAAGATCTAGGGGTGCAGGTGCCTAGTTCCTTGAAAATAGAGTTGAGGGCAGACAGAGTGAAGAAGACGTTTGGCATGCTGGCTTTCATTGGTCAGTGCATTGAGTGCAGGAGGTGGGATGTCATGTTGTAGCTGTATGGGACATTAGTAAGGCCACTTTTAAAATACTGTGTTCAATTCAATAGGAATACAAGAATAAGTGAAAAGTGTACAAAGTCACCATTCTCTGGTGCCATCTTTGCAACAAAAACCAGAATTAAAACAGACAACAGCAGAAATAAAAGAAGCAGAGCCAAAAGAAAAGATAAAAGGCCAGATCTTGAAGCCCCATCTCAATAAAGGTATATGGAATGGTCAACTTCCAGTGCAGGCACTGGGCCTAACCATGGCCTGTAGTCTATCGGTCTGACTGCCATCTCCAATCGCTGGGAGGGGTTTTCCTGTCGTTGTCACTGACACCCCCAATTGAGGGGAGCAATTGCGAACATGCTGCCACTGCTGTCACCTCAGACCACCAGGGGGGTAGCCGCCATTCTGCAAAAGGCCTGCTCTCACTGCCATACCGATGCTGATGACCCCACTGCAAGTGGCTATAAAGTAAAGGAAAATGATAAAAGAACAGAAAAAAGAGCAGAATTATAAAGAGAAAGAAAAAAATGGAAATCTGATGGGGCAGATGAACCCCAAGCTCAGAAGCCCGGTGCAGTGCTGCTAGACCGCCACCATATTGATTTGGATGTTTTAAAACTTGAGAGGGTGCAGAACAGATTTACAACAATGTTGCCATATTGTAAGGAGAGGCTGAAGAAGGCTGGGGTTTATTTCCCTGGAATGTCGGAGAATGAGGCGTGACCTTGTAGAGGTTTATGAAATCATGAGGGGCATGGATAAGGTGAACAGCCAAGGTCTTTTCCCCAGGGTCGAGGTGTCCAAAACTGCAGGGCATAGGTTTAAGGTGAGCAGAGAAAGATTTAAAAGGGACCTGAGGGGCAAATTTTTCATGCATAGGGTGGTGCGAGTGTGGAATGAGCTGCCAGAGTAGGTGGTGGAGGCTGGTACAATTACAACATTTAAAAGGCATCTGGATGGGTATATGAATAGGAAGGGTTTAGAGGGATATAGGCCAAATGATGGTAAATGGGACTAGATCAGATTGGGGTGTCTGGTCGGCACAGAAGAGTTGGACCAAAGGGTCTGTTTCTGTGCTATCTGACTATGACTAATACATTTCTGGGCCCTCAAATTGTAATTTCTAAGTAAAAAGTAATCTTCCTATGGCATCCACAATCAGTCCATAGCATCTTTTATACAATGGAATGCCCAAGGCATCTGATCAGGAGAACAAGGGAACTGAAAGGGTGAAGGTGTGGGTGAATTTCCTTTAAGGTGGTTTTTGAAGGTAGGAATTAGCTTTTCAAGGGACGAGAGAATGAGGTGAATGCAAGATCAGTTTTAACTGTTCACCTGAAAGACAGCACTGCCAACCCTTATATTGACATTTCCTCATGTAGGCTAGACTTTAACTTCTGGCAGTGTTATGTCATTAGAGGTCTGAGGGGAAGGGAGACCATCAGGCTAGGGAAAACATTTATCTGAAAGGGTTCAGTCAGGCTCCTGTTTAACCCAAGCAAACATCGCTAGCAGGTCAACAGGTAGTGACATCATTGCAGGCAGCAGCTGGACAACGCCAGAGCTTCGAGGGAGCAAACTCAAACTCAAACTCTCAGATAAGAACTGAGAAAGCAGGATCATTATAGGAACATGATGATGAGTACTCTTAACCTTATTCTAGCTAACTGCCTATCTGATGTCTACTAGAAGTACAGAATTAAAATCAGAGCAGTGTGAGAGACAAACATCGATGAGGAGTTTGTGCAGTTTTATAGTTTAAGCCAGTGTTTAGTTTTAGGGATACTATTTCAGAGAAAATATGGGGTGGCTCAGTGGTTAGCACTGCTGCCTCACAGCACCAGGGTCCCCAGTTCAATTCCAGCCTTGGGTGACTGTCTGTGTGGAGTTTGCACATTCTCCCCGTGTCTGTGTGGGTTTCCTCCGGTTTCCTCCCACAGTCCAAAGATGTGCAAGCTAGGTGGATTGGCCATGCTAAATTGCCTGTTGTGTTCAGGGATGTGTAGATTAGGTGGGTTATAGGGGGATGGGTCTGGTTGGGAAGCTCTGATGGTTGGTGTGGACTTGTTGGGCCAAAGGGCCTGTTTCCACACTGCAGGGATTCTATGATTCTATAAACACAATGGACTTTGCACATTGGTGAATCACCAGAATAACACCAGGGATGTAATGCTTTGTTATAATGTTATCATGAACACATCAGAAGGAATTGCTTTACTCAGAGGGTCATTTAGTCAGAAACTATACTGAAAAACTCAGGCAGAAGCTATTGCATTTTTTAAGGGAAAATTGGGAAGGTATTTGATGCTGGGGAATGTTAGGAACATATGCCTCAATGATAATAGTTTGGCCTGCTCCAGAACTGAGGCAATTAGCAAAGTGTTGTGAAGAGGGTGGTTACCAGCTACAAATATAACAGTACATGTTCCTGGACATTCTGTCAAATTTAAAGAAATGTACTTTTTAAAACTCAAAAATATTCATGTTCCCTGGTCACAACTAGAACCGGGGAGCAATCATTAGGCAGTGGTCAGCTATTATAGAACTACTCACTTTAATTTTTGTAAAAATGCATGTGACAATAAATTGCTAATCTGTTCTAATGGTCAGTGGGAAGGGATTGCTTATTGGGAAATGTTTGGTTTTCAGGAGGGTGCTTTTCAATGAGGTTGTAGACTTGCTCACTGAGCTGGTGTGTTTGATTGTAGACGTTTCATTGCCCTGCTCGGTAACATCGTCAGTTCACCTCCGGTGGAGCGTTGGTGCTCTGTCCCGCTCGTTATTTATATGCCTCGGTTTGCTGGGGTGGTTGGCATCATTTCCAGTTCTGTTTTTCAGTGGTTTGCGTATCGGGTCCAGTACAATGTGTTTATTGATGGAGTTCCAGATGGAATGCCAGGCCTCCAGGAATTCCCTGGCATGTCTCTGTTTGGCTTGTGCTATTATGGATGTGTTGTCCCAGTCGAATTCATGTCCTTCTTTGTCTGTATATATTGAGACCGGTGAGAATTGGTCGTGGCTCTTGGTGGCTAGTTGGTGTTCATGTATCCATATTGTCAGTTACTAAGATGTTAAAGATCGACTCAGTTTCCAAAAAGGGGTTGACTACCCATCCTGAACTAATCCTTCTTAGAGAAAATGGGATCAATTTTACTTTTAATTCTAAGACCACCTCTTCCCATACCTGCTATAGTGCTGAAAAGTTACAGCCAATGGGTTTAATGAGTTCCTTCCATGTTAGGCCGAGTCTTGGCTCATTTCAGTAGTAGCTCTGTAGCTCTGTAGTTAAAACAAATTGGGATTTTGGGCCACTCTCTAGAGACTTGGACATAGTGTGGAATTGGCACATCAGCGCAGTGCCAAGAGTGGATATTACACTGTCAAAGGTGCTGCCTTCCAGATGAAGTGATAAACTGAAGCACCATCTTCTCTCTCTCTGTCTCTCTCTGATATAAGCGAAATAGGAGTTTTCACCCAGTGCCAAGGATAAATTGGTTTGTACGTATTTCCCACATCATAATCGTGATACATTTCGCAATTATTTCATTAGCTGTAAATGCTGAGATTAGGAAATGTGTTTTTTAAAGGCAAGGCTTTCTATAAACCTTAATGTTGGCAAAGAATGTGCATTTCAAACTTAGTTCAATATAAAATTGGGACAGCAGTTCACTTCTGCCTCCATTATTGATTAAACTAAATATAAACCTTTGCTATAATGAAGCTAGAGCATTACCAAACTGCTAACATAGTTAAGCTGATTCCATACTCCCTTTTGCCAGGGCAAGGTCTCTGAGAATCAGTGAAATAAATTCTGGCATTCATAATCTTGCACCAGGACGATGTAACCTCAAAATACATGTATTAGTACATGTACATGACAGAGATTTAATAGCCATGCAGGGACAGATTGTTGTTCAAAATGCAGAGATGTATAATACTGTAGTGCATGCTTGGGAATACCACTAATGGGCATTCTGTCTATACAGAAGTATTGTGGTAAGCTGGGATTGCTCGGTGGGGATAAACAAAAGGCTAAGATTTCAAAAGCATTACACCACCCCCTCCTTTTAGGGTGATTTACTTTCTCACAAGGAATGAGTGACTTTAAAAAGTATTTCCTGTGAATTTTCAAATGTAGTTAACTGAAATAGCATATTTCTGGTAAATGAATACAAGAGTCTTTAAATCTCTCAAAGCAGTACTTCCCTCATATGGTGGACTGGAGCCACATCTTTCTTGTATGATTTAGATATGACATTGCTCACGGTCTAGTTTGATGATTCACATGGCAAATTCAACTCAAAAGCAAAGGCTTATGCCAGCAATTATTAACTGTTAATGAACAATTCGTTTTAGGAGATGCATCTTTGTTGCCACATTGGCAACTAGATTTTAATAATTTTTACATTCATAACACTTAGAACATATGTACGGAATTTAAATATGCTCAGAGGTGAAAGTAGCATCCCAGTTTTATTCTTAAATCATCCATTGTGCCTTCTGCAAAGATTATGAGGAGCTGCACCTCGCCACTACTTTAAATTCCTGAACACACTGAATGCCTTGTAACTCCTCAACTGAACCTGAATCCTAATATAAGTTAAGAATTTAAGCAGGCTCTGAGGAGACCATTCAGGCCCTCAACCTATTCAGCCTCTGTGAAAGAGATATCTAGGGAGGTCCCACTCCTCCGTTCATTCCCCATAGGCAAAAATATTTCCATTTCAAGCATTTATCTAATCCCACTTTGGAGGTTACCATTGAATTTGATTCCCTTCAGCTTTTTCAGACTAGTCAAGAAAGACAAGGAGGGATGGCTCCATCAGTATCCAAGGGCCCAAACACACCTTCCAGACCAAGCAGTGCTTTACCTGCACCTCACACAATCCAGTCTACTGCATTCGTTGCTCACAGTGTGGTCTCCTCTACATTGGGGGAATGAAGCATAGACTGGGTAACCGCTTTGCAGAACAACTACATTCTGTCTGTAAAAAAGACCCTGAGCTTCCAATTGCCTGCTACTTCAACACACCACCCTGTTCCCTGACCAACTTCTCTGTCTCAGGTTTGCTGGAGTGCTCAAGCGATGCCCAGCGCAAGCTGGAAGAACAACACCTCCTTTTCCACTTGGGCACCCTGCAGCCTTCTGGACTCAATATTGAGTTCAACAACTTTAGGGCTTGAGCTCTCCCATGATCTTATTGCAAACCCCACACACCAGGCTTTGTTATCACATGGTGAGAGCTATTAGACACAAAAAAATGGTTAGCCACTGATAGGCCCCATTAACAGCTATTCATCCTCCTAACTGGATTGTTATCCAATTATTTGTCCATCCAACTGTTCTCTCTCTTTGGGGTCTAGTTCCTGATTTACAGCATCTGCAGTTGTTTCATTTTTTTAAGGAGGGACAGTTTACTTTTGTCACAGGCATATGTCATTGTGCCTCTGATAAGAGCTATTGTGGCAGGGATGGAAACTTAATTGGTGATATTTAAACATGGAGTTCCACAAAAGATTGGTGTACATTGTTTTGGAATCTCCTGAAACTGACAATTTCTTTCTCAAACATTGAACCTGGAAAGCAAATTTATTAAATCAGGAAAGCTCCTGTATCTGGAAATTTTACTGAACTGAGATGACTGGCTAGTCTTCTTGCAGCTTGTTTTCTTTGTGCTGTCAAATTCTTTTGAAGTAATTCCATTTGTTAAATGAATGCACACAGAAGGTTGAAAAAATAGTAGATTTTGTGAAAAAAAAATTACTTCTGTGGAATGGGAGCAATTGTACCCAGCATTCATAGCAGCATAGAAACTGGTCTATCTCTAAGATTGAATGCTTGCACAGTTTGATTTGATCTGAAATATTCACATGTACCAAGATACAGTGAAAAGTGTCGTTTTGCATGCTATCCAGATAAATCATACCTTTCGTAAGTACATCAAGGTAATCAAACAAAAGGCAAAATATAGTGTTACAGCTGTAGAGAAGGTGCAGAGAAAGATCAACTCTAATATATGAGAGGTCCGTTCATAGGTCTGATAGCAGGGAAGAAGCTATTCTTGAATCTGTTGGTAAAGAGATAACAAGGTGTAGAGCTGGATGAACACAGCAGGCCAGGCAGCATCGGAATCTGTTGGTATGTGTTTTTAAACTTTTGTATCTTCTGCCCGATTTAAGAGAGTTGGAGAGAATATAGCTGGGGTGGGAGGGGTCCTTGATTATGTTAGCTACTTTCCAAGGCAGCGAGAAGTATAGGCTGGTTTTCATAATGGACCGGGCTGCATTCACAACTCTCTGTAATTCCTTGTGGTCTTAGTTGCTATACCAAGCTGTGCTGCATCCAGATAGATTGCATTCTGTGCTGTATCTATAAACATTGGTAAGAGTCTTTGTGGACATGCCGAATTTCCTCAGCCTTCTGAGGAAGTAGAGGTGTTGATGTGCTTTCATGACTGTAGCTTTCTTGAGTGAGTTCTATCCCAGGAATTTCTCTGTTGCTAAAACCTACCCAGGAGAAGATAGGATAAAAGATAAACAAAATTGTAGAAGGCAACAGGAAACAATCTCAGACACTCCTCCAAAATCAGTAGAACCTTTGGAAAAATATTTTTTACAACCCATATCCTAAATTTCCAACTGTATTATCTTCCAGTGGAAAAAATTGAAGATGCATCACTAGAAAACTTGGCTCCAAATTTGAATCCAAGATTGAATTTATGACTTTGTACAACTAATAACTTTACTGTTAAATGAACAACCTGTGTTAATTCAAGAAAACCAGAAACTTACTGCTTTGGGAATCACAAGCCATTCAGAGGCAACTTACCACCTTAATATTGAGTCAGTTTGTTACTAGCTAAGACCCATAAAGACTCATCTACTGGACAAGATGGTGGAGGTGACGTGACAGGGAGGTGTTTGGGCTCCCAGGCCATCTGCTCCCTCTCACATGACCAACCACTTCCTTTTTCTTATCTTCATTTAACTTTTGAATCAAATTCATTTTATCTTCTTTCTGCGGCTGCGATGGTGGAGAGAGGTTGCGGGGAGCTGTTGAGCAGTGGATCCGGTATGTTCCTCATAGCCATGGCGGTTGCGGCCTGAGCAACTGTTTCAGTGTTGATGGATTGGGGTCAGTTCTTTTCCTTTGGTGTTTTGGTCCACAACGGCTGCAGTGTGAGTGATCCCTTGGAGTTATTTTGGATGGTCCCTTGGTCCTCGCAAATTGAGAATGGACCCTGCTCTACAAGAGTTAGGACAGTCTCCTGGCTATGGTGGCGGCTGGAATATTGGTAGCGATGATGCAGCTTTGGCGGAGGTGGCATCCTGAGTCCTGTCAGCAGTGGCAGGGGCTGCTTCAGTATGCTTCCTCCTTGCTGCTGCTGCCTCAGGGACAGCTTTGACAATTGTGGTGTGAGGTGTGTCCCATAGCCACTTAAGAAATCAAGAAGCCATGGTTGGAGCAAAAAATGAAATTTGTCTTAACTTTGCATGCATTATTTCTTTTTCATAATTTATGAAATTAAAATGGTGCCGGATTAATTAAGGCAACTGATACACATTTTCCTGTGTTTTCATAAATACATGTCACAATAAAATACTATACTATAAAGTACAAACTCAAATGTACTCAAGAGCTGCCATCAATGCCAAAGCCGAAGCCACTGCCATGCTCTGGCACCATATCTTGTTGCTGGGCCCACACTCGTCGCCTTCATCGATGCCGCTAGCTCCACTGCAGTCAGACTCCCCAAGGGCGAAGGTAGAAGAGAACTGTAAAGTAAAGAAAAGTAGAAAGAGAAGAAAATTTAAAAAAAAGAAAAAAGAGAAATGGATGGAAGTCAAAATAGCTGCAGAGTTAATGAATGTGCTGCTAGTTATCTTACAAGAATCTTTTGAAGCTGTTAATGTCCCATAGGATTGTAAAGCTGTGAATGTAACATCCTTATTCTAAAAAGGGAAGGAGATAAGTAACAGGTAACAAAGGCATGTTAGCTTAACATCTGTTGTTGAAAAATACATTAAGGTATATTATAAAGGACATAACAGCAGTGCGTTTAGGAATATGTAATTTAGTCAAACAAAGTCAGCATGGCTTCATAAAGGGGAAATCAGGTCTGAAAGATTTATTACAATCCTTTGGGGAGGCAATAAGTATGATAGGTAAATGAGAACCAGTAGATGTAATAAACTTGAGCTCCAAAAAGGCGTTTGATAGGGTACTGCATGTAAAGGTTCTTAATAAAATAAGAGCCTATGGTGTTGGAGGTAGCATACATCTACTAGAAGCATGTTTGTCAGTTTTAATCTAACAGTTTAATGTTAAACAAGACCCTGGTGTGCCTGTGAACATAATGTGTATATTTAATTGTTTGCCATAACAAACATCTGTTGAATTCTTCAATACCACAATATCTGCATCCAGTTTGTTATGTTATGGGGATAACAGGCAATGCTGCATCAGATAAAATATTCTACTGGAGGTAAAACCCACATTAAGTAGAACAGTGATGAAGATTCTTAATATAGGAATGATTTATTACAGAAATGTTATCTCCAATATACAAAGTTAAACATCTGAACAATAATTTTAGTTTACAATAAATGCTAGTAAACATAAATATGAAAAAAAAGCAAAGAACTGCAGATGCTGAAAATCAGAAGCAAAAATATAAACTCAGCAGGTCTGGTAGCATCTGTGGAGAGAAAGCAGAGTTAATGTTTTGGGTCCAGTGACCCTTCCTCAGAACTGGTGGTAACTAGGAAAAGATTGGAATATGCATAAGCATAAATATGATTTTCTCCTGTTATTCCTTTTCCAAACCAAAATTCCATTTTTCATCTCCTTAACTCTTCTGCTCCTCTGCTAACTCCCTTCAAGTTACACTTGCTAGCTTGTCTTCTAAAGTTAATGTCTTTTTCATTTCTAATTCCATCTGCTTTTCTTTTCCAATTGAGGGGGTCGAGCAATTTTGATTCCACTGGTTGAAGACAGTGCAGAAAGACCAGACAGTTTTCTCCCTGTAAATCTGGGACCACAACGTCAGTGTCAAATGAGGGACAGAGCCCTACATTATGAGGGAAACATGATGTGGAGGTGCCGGTGTTGGTCTGGGCTGGAGAAGGTCAAAAGTCACAAGACACCAGGTTATAGTACAACAGGTTTATTGAAATCACAAGCTTTCTGAGCGCTGCCCCTTTGTCAGGTGAAGTGAAGAGAGCATGCAGGCACAGACTTTATAATCAGAGAGATCAAAAGATCAAGAGTGCAGGTGATCAAGAGTGCCAAGCAGTGTGAGTGAAGTGTCAACAGCTGAATATCAAGTGAAAGGGTGATCTATAATCCAATTGAGGCAGAGAGATAATTACAAAAAAATTAAAAATAAGGTAGTGCTGGTGACAAACCAAATGACTGGAATAACATACTAAGTATGAGTCACATGCCAAGGGTCTAACCACAGTAATAAATAATCTGAAACTGTACAAATTAATTGAGGTAGAGAGATCATAGTAGAGAGATCATAGCAAGTTATCAAGGTGCAGGTATTGAAACAGGACAGTAAGGAAGATTTTACAGAACACTACGGTGGGGTCACATGTAGTGCGACGTGAACCCAAGATCACAGTTGAGGCTGTTTTCATGGATATGGAACTTAGCTTTCAGTTTCTGCTCGGCAATTCTATATTGTTGTGTATCTCGAAGGCCGCCTTGGAGAATGCTTACCCAAAAATCAGAAGCTGAATGTCCTTGACTAATGAAGTGCTCCCCCATTTGGTAGGAAACATCCCTGTCTGGCGATCGTTGAGTGGTGTCCATTCACTGTTGTTTTCGCGACTGCATGGTCTCACCAATATACCATGCCTCGGGGCATCCTTGCCTGCAGCGTATGAGATAGACAACATTGGCCGAGTCACACGAGTATCTGCCGTGTATGTAGTGGGTGGTGTTCCCACTTGTGATGGTAGTGTCCATGTCAATGATCTGGCATGTCTTGCAGAAGTTGCTGGGGCAGGGTTGTGGTCAAAGTTGTTCTGAAGGCTGGGTAGTTTGCTGCGAATGATGGTTTGTTTAAGGTTTAGCAGTTGTTTGAAGGCAAGAAGTGGAGGCACACTATCACAGATGAAGCCAGGCCTGGGAACAGCCTCTGTTGCAAAAGAATTTGCCCCCTAACAGAACTGTGGATATACCTACATCTGAAGGACCGCAGTGATTCAAGAAGGCAGCTCACTACTCACCTTCTCAAGGGCAATTAGGGATGGTTGATAAGTGCTGGCATAGCCAGTGACATGAATGAATAAAAGTTACAGTTATTTCTTGAGATATTATGCCCAAAAGCAGATTCAAAACAATAATTGAACATGACACATTCATTTAAAATTCTTTCCTCCACTTTTCAGCACAGAGTTAATTGATTAGTTTTGAATGGGTTAATACCTGCACTGAAAGAGCAGGTAAAGGAATGTTGTGCTCCTATGTTAAGTATTGTCCACTAAGTGTCACTCAAAGTCATTTCTCATTTTTTGTGTGTGAACAAGCCAAGGTATGGCTGTGGTTATGGGTGACAAAGTGCTTATCAGTAAAGTCTTAGAGCTATGTAAGCCAGACCTAAGTTCAGTTCGAATAGAAGATTGCATGGCTTCTAATTTTAGATTCTGTACGAGAAGTTTGTTTTTTTTCAGATTCTTTTTGTCTGCTGCCTTCACAGCTGCTGTGGTTTGACAGTTGACTCAAATTTTAATTATGTTTTCTTTTTAATCATTGGTAAGATGCAGTCAAGTGTAAGAAGATAATTAGAGCAATTTAAAACAAGACAATAGAGAGGAGGAAAATAAAGAGCAGTTTTTGCGACTGAGATGTGATTATGTGGACAGCATACCATCTTATTTTTCTGAAATGGAACTGTGCATAGGAAACTTGGTTAATTCACGGTATTTCATTGTTTTCTGAGCAGTACAAACTTAGGGTCAGGTTGAGCTACCATTGTTATCCACTCACCATTCTGATATTAGGAGGTACACCTGTATACTCAGCATGTCAATTGTGTTACATCTCATTTTAAAGAGATGGGTAGTCTGCAGCCAGCTAGTTTTGGACAACAACACTGTGGTGAACAGGAGTTAGTGCCACTTAGGACAAACATAAAGTTTTGAATGACCTCAAGTTAATTCAATTTGATGCAGGGATGTCCAGGGGAGGGTCACAAGAATGATCCTAGGAATGAAGGGCTTGTCATATGAGGAGTAGTTGAGGATTTGGAGTCTGTACTCGATGGAGTACAGAAGGATGAGGGGGAATCTGATTAAAACTTACAGAATACTGAGAAGGGGCTGAGAAAGGGTCACTCTTCCCGAAATATCAACTCTGTTTACTCTCCACAGATGCTGCCAGATCTGCTGATCTTTTCCAGCAATTTTTGTTTTCATTTCTGATTTTCAGCATCTGCAATTCTTTCAGTTTTTATTCGAATACCGAGAGGCCTGGATAAAATAGGCATGGAGAAGATGTTTCCACTAGTAGGAGAGACTAGGGCTGGAGGGCACAGGAAGATCTTCAGCCAGGAATAGTTAATCTGTGGAGCTCATTAGCAGAGGGCAGTGGAGACCAAGTCATTGAGTATATTTAAGACAGAGATAGATAGATTCTTGATTGGTAAGGGAACCGAGGGTTACAGGGAGGAGGCAGGAGAATGGAGTTGGGCAACGTGTTATCCATGATCAACTCGATGGGCTGTTCCTATATCTAATGGTCTTATAGCTGACAAGTTGCAAGTAACGGTCACACACACAAGAATCAGGCAATGACCATCTCCAACAAGACAGAAGTTAACCATGGCCCCTTTTCGTTCAATGGCATCACCATGACTGAATCTCCCACTATCAACATCCTGGGGGGGGTCACCATTGGCCAGAAACTGAACTGGATTCAACATGTAAATACTGTGGCTACAGGAACGGGTCAGAAACAATGAATACTGCAGTACATAACTCACCTGCTGATTCCCCAAAGGCTGACCAACATCTACAAGGCACATGTCTGGATTGTGATGGAATATTCCCCAGTTCTCTGGATGAGTGCAGCTCCAACAACACTCTAGAAGCTTGACACCATCCAAGACAAAGCAGGACACTTGATTCACATCATAGCTGTAAACCTTCATTGCTCTACCATTGACGCTGTGTTGCAACAGTGTGTACCAGATGCACTGGAGAAATTCACCAACGCTCGTCAGACAGCATCTTATAATCCCATGGCCACTAGAAACTAGAGGAATATGGGCAATAGATACATAGGAACATCACCACCTGTAACTTCCCCTTCAAGCTACTCACCATCCTGACTTCAGTGTCAGTGTGTTGAAATCCTTGAAATTTCTTCATGAAGGGATTGAAAAAGGCAATTCACCACCATCTTCACAACAGGAATTAAGGATGGTCAAATGTTGCTGGTCTTGTCAATGTCAGCAACAATCCCTGAAAGAAAATGTTTAAGGAAGGGAGAAGGTGAGCTATGCACCAGGAGAGCATTGGAATAGTCAGGTCTAGTAGTAACAAAGTAAGAAATTATGGTTTTGGCAGAAGATGAGCTGAAATGAGGCAGAGGAAGCTAATGTCATGAAGGTAGAAATTGGCAGTCTTGGGATGGTACAGATTTGGCTCTCAAAGCTCACTTCAGGGTCAACTATGAGACTAAGAATGCAAAAATTCTGGTTCAACTGTAGACAGTTGCCAGGAGACAGATGGAGTTGGTAGCTGGCATGTAGGGTTTGTTATTGGGACCATAGGTGACGACTTCTGTCTCCCTGATATTTCGTTGGAGAAAATGTCTGCTCATCCAGTATTGGGTGACAGATAAACAGTCTGACGAGAGATGATGGAAGAATTGAAAGAGGTAGAAGTGAGGCAGAGCTGTGAATATACATGGAAATTAATAATATGATTTCAAATGATTGAGGTCCAGCATGTAGATGCAATTTGGGAATCAGTGAAGGATATTTCACTGGGAGCCACTGAAGGTAACTGTGTGAGATTGGAAAGTAAAACAATAGCAAGCGATTCTCTGAATAGCAAGAATTGAGAGATTGAGTAAAAGCAATTTCCGAAACTATGTTCTCCACCTGCCCTGAACCAGCAGCTGGATGACAGTGGAGATGCTTTGGAGGGGAAAGTGTGGTCAATGTGTGAAAGGGTGCAGGTGTAACAAGGAAGACAAAGAGAGTGTATCTTTGCCAAAATGGCATGGAAGTGCATTTGTGACTGTGGCTTCAGTAAGAGCTATTTCATTACAGTGTTGTGGCAAGGCAGAAAATCTGATTGGAAGGCTTCAAACATGAAATTTGTTGAAAGATGAACACAAATTCAGAGGTGCCAGCAAGTTCATGGGAAACATGAGAATGTATGGAAAGGGAGTTTGGAGGTAAGATGGTGGTTGAGGGTTGGTTTTTCAAGGAGAGGGGCGATGATGCCAGATTTTAAGGTGAAAGTGTTCCTGAGGAGAGTGAACGGTTATCAGCCTGCACCAGGACCAGAAGGGCAAATTGCTTGACCAGTGGTGTTGTTTTGTTTACACATGGGATGTGAGTGTTGTAGGCTGGCCAGCATTTATTGCCCTTGAGAAGATGGTAGTGAGCTGCCTTCTTGAACCAGTGCAATCCGTGTGCTGTGAGGTGACCTACAATGCACTCAGGGAGGGTATTCCAGGGTTTTGACCCAGTGGCAGTGAGGGGACAATGATACATTTCCAAGTCAGGATGGTGGGTTTGCAGATGGTAGTGTTCTCATGTTTCTGCTGCTGTGTCTTTCTAGATGGAAGTGGTCATGGGTTTGAAAGGTGCTGTCTGAGGATCTTTGGTCAATTTCTGCAGTGCATCTTATACACAGTACATACTGCTGCTACTGAGTGTTGGTGGTGGAGGGAGTGGATGCTTGTGGATGTAGTGCCAATCAAGTGAGCTACTTTGTCCTGGATGGTGTCGAACTTCTTGAGTGTTCTTGGATCTGCACCCATCCAGGCAAGTGGGAGTATTCCATCACACTCCTGACTTGTGCTTTACAGATGATGGATAGGTTTTGGGGACACAGAAGGTGAAATATTTGCTACAGTATTCCTAGCCTCTGACCTGCTCTTGTAGCCATTGTGTTTGTGTGGTGAGTCTAATTGAGTTTCTGGTCAATGATAACTCCAAGGATACAGATAGTTGGGGATTCAGTAAATGGTAACAGCATCGAATGTCAAGGTATAGTGGATTGATTGTCTTTTATTGGAGATGGTCATTGTCTGGCATTTGTGTGGCACACATGTTACTTGCTACTTGTCAGCTCAAGGCTGGATATTGTTCAGATCTTGTTGCATTTGAACACTGACCATTTCAGTGAGGAGTCACATATGGTATTGATCAATGTGCAATCATTGGCGGACATCCCCATTTTTGACCTTATGATGGAGGGAAGCAAAACAGCTGAAGATGGTTGGGCCTAGGTCACTACCCTGAGGAATTGCTGCAGAGTTGCCCTCGAGCTGAGATGAATAACCTCCAACAACCATCCTATGTGACAGGTATGACTCCAATCAGCAGAGCTTTCCCCCTATACCCATTGATTCCAGTTTTGCTTCTTAATTCCACATTCAGTCGAATACGGTCTTGGTCTCAAGAGTTGTCACTCTTACCACATTTCTGGAATTCATCTCTTTTGTTCAAGTTTGAACCAAGGCTGTAATGAGGTCAGGAGCTGAGTGGCCCTGGCAGAACCCAAACTGGTTATCAGACAGCAGGTTAATGCTGAGCAGGTGCTGCTTGATACTGACACCTTCCATCACTTTACAGATGATTGAGAGTAGACTGATTGGGGCAGTAATTGATCGGCTTGGATTTGTCCTGCTTTTTGTGTACAGGACATACCTGGGTAATTTTCCACATTGTTGGGTAGGTGCCAATTTTGTAGCTATACTGGAACAGCTTGGCTAGGGGAAAAGCCAATTCTGGAGCACAGGTCTTCAGCAGTATTGCTGAAATGTTTGTCAGGGCCCATAGCCTTTTCAGTATCCAGTGCCTCCAACTGTTTCTTGATATCACGTGGAGTGAATCAAATTGGTTGAAGACTGGTTCAAGTGGAAATAAGTTGTAAGGAGCAGGAGGTGGGTCATGTTGTCAAGATGAGCCTGGTTAAATCTTGGAGGGAGATTGGAAAGGATGAGAGAAAGTCACAAGTTCATGCTGGGCAAAGGGAGAAAGGTTGAAGCAGCAGAGGCAGCTCATCTGAGAGATTAAAACTTAGAAATTTTTTGAAGAAGTTCCAGACCCAAAACGTCAGCGTTCCTGCTGCTCTGATGCTGCTGGGCCTGCTGTGTTCATCCAGCTCTACACCTTGTTATCTCAGATTCTCCAGCATCGGCAGTTCCTACTATCTCCCCAGGAAATCCATGAACTTGTGTTCTTGTTGTTGAAAGAGAGGGTGAAGAAGACAGTAGGTCCACTAGCCAGGGTCGGGAGGTGATGTGACTAGGTGAATTTGCAGCCGTACGATGAAGCTGGGATTTCCTTTGCTTTCCAAGTTGGCCCTGTAATGGTGAGCAGTTTTCACTGCTCCAAGGCTGGGAACTGAAATCGCATTAAGTGTCCTGACCAGATAGAATGGTGAACATCGCCAAATTAGTTTGCCATTGTATCCATTCAAATCTGTGTTTCTTTGGAGCAAACACATAGTCTTAGCAGGGGGAATGGGCAGAATGTAACATATAGTTACACAAATGATAGTAGGTGCACTACAAACAACTCCATAAAAAATCTGGTCATCAAATTAAGGAACGGCTCAAAATTGGAACCGGTGTTTGTATAAATAAAAAATAGAACTTGTTAAAAACAGCGAATTATGAATGATCATTTACGCAGTGTAGTTAGTTACTTGTTTTCTTTGTGTTATTTCATTTTCAGTGCACTAATCAGCAATAGTTGTGTGGCAGATCAGATCACTGTCTTGTGGAAATTTTTTACATTTTTGTTGTGTTCAAAATGTTTTCTGTAATCAATCAGTCTTGGGAGTGTTCCCAGACAATCTTGGGAAGAACCTTAAGTATGTAATAGCTTGCCCTATCTGCAAATCAATCAAAGTCTGGTTCTCATAGTTGACTTTAGGCAAATGCTAAGGGTGGAATCTTATAAGGCCCCAACTGATTTGGGCCACGGCAAGAAACATGGGAGAGTCATGCAACAAGTCAAGTGAGACATCAGAAGAAACAAGTTGCATTTTCCAAAGCATTCTAGGCATTAGGACGTGTTTCTCACTTGGGAGTGGTGAGATGCCTATTAATGGGGATTATTATTACCCTCATTAGCACTGAAACTCAACTCATTAATATGCAGCTTCCTATTGTACCATGGGATAAATAAAAACTCAATGCCAAGAATTCTCAACATGAAAGCTGTAGTGGGTACCCAGTGACTCCAGATTGCTGTTTGCTCCTTCAGACCTCAATCTTGGATAACTGGCATTCACATCTCAGGGCACACTTTTGAGCAACAATACATGCAACCCACCATGACAGACCCTGGCATCAGCACATGCCAGGCTTTCTACACCATCATGGCACAACTCTAATCCATTTACAGTACACTTTTGCACATCAATATTGCACTGTGGAGTGCACCAGCACTTCGTAATGCAATGCTGCTACAATGCAGTAGGTATCCAGACTAGACTAAGTTGCAGCTCAGGGCTGCTTGCTTACCCACTCAGCAGCCACTCACCTTGTGCCTGCTCAGGTGCTCTCTTTCCCTGCCTTGCCTTTTAGCGCAGACACAATTTTGTCCTGGTTGTTAGCTGCCATCAGTTCATGGGGGTGGATATGTCGCTGCACATCACCACATGACATCAGTGCTACCTGCACAATGTGCTAGAAACTGCATGTGTATCACCAAATGACCATATCTCAAAGTTGGTAGGGTATAGTACTCAGTCACGTCAAGGGAAACACAGATTCAGTCAGTGAGTCCCAGCACAGTAAGTCAAGACCAGCTTCCGATATCAGTTTGTGGGACTTGGGCATGGTCAGGCATCTGCTTAGTGAGGAGAAGGTGAACAAGAAAACCCACTAGGCTCTGCGGAGAGAAACCTTTTATGAACCTCAACGAAAATTTGCCAAAATACAATTTCAGCCCTAAGAAACGTATGAACATTTCTAACTGGAGAAGGTGGTGTTAGAACGCTCAGTGATTTTTCATTACTTTATTTTTCAACAATTTTTGTTTGGATGTGAGACTGTGAGCTGAGAGCTGAAAAGTGACCTTTGGACTGTGAACTGCAGTTTGTGTTTAAAAAAAAAACAGACTGTTATTTGTTTTTGAGGTCAGGCCTGAAAGTTAATTGCATGTTGGTTCTTGATTGAAGAACTCTATAGACTCTGACTCTGGAGTGGCAGTATGCTTAACCAGATAGCAGATACTTGGCCATTAATGAGGTCAGTACCTCATGATGAATTGGTGCCAGCAAGTTTGGGAGACCACATGATGGTCAAGTAAAAGCAAGCTCTGAAATCATGGACAGTGTATCTAACAGAACTTTCGACAACTCATCTTGTTCAGAAACAGCTTGCACACACTTCCTCACTTGCTCTGCAAAGCATAGATTTTATCACATGGCTCATGGTACAATGTGTCCCTGCAGAATTGACATAATTTATGTAGAATCACTTGAACCAGTTCCACATTTTTTAGCCCTTTGCTCTTTTCTTCCCTATATTTCTGGTTAGGAGACCTTGGAGTAATTTTAACTTCAGCAGCATTAATGCCATGGGATCACATGGAATGCTGGTGTTACTCACTGCCTGATTTTATTCCCTGTAACTTTGAAAAGCAAATTGGTACAGTACAAAAGATATATTGTACCCAATCTTGTCAGTTTCTCAACAGGTAGTTTCGGTTAAAACTGTTCTCTTGTGTCAGATTTGGCAACACTGTCTCTTTTATTGTTCCAAAGTCCGTTTCCCCATGGGAGTCCCCTTTTATTTCTGGTTTTTGGAATAAGACAGACATCAATGGAGTGATCTGAGGCAGATTAACCTATGTGAGAAGCGATGTCTGCCTGGGTTAACACTCTCACCTCCACACACACACAGGTGTGAAAGAATTTATTTCGCCCTCTTAGAAGTGGTGTCTGGTGTCGATTTCAATTCACAAGCTGTGCACTGGTAGACCTGTGGCACTTTTACAGAATGGGACCATAAAAGGTCAGGGTTTATAGATTGTGACATTCTTTTCTCCTATGCACAATGCTACTCCTATCATTAATTGGGAATAAATAATCCAGTCTCTGAATGCGGAAGTCCTTTGTGATTATTAGCACTAGATTTAACAAATCAATACTCATTTTGAAGGCAGTAGTAATGATGCCTTTATTTTGAAGCAGCGCACTCAGTAACCCATATTTGACTCACAATAAAAAGTGGCAGGGCAATGACTGGGTGATCAAGGATTTTCATTACATCTCTGACTCTGGCATCTATTCATCTGCTCAGCATCCAAGGGCATTGCCTTTAAATAAACACAGCAAAGTGCACGCAACAGTCAGAATTATCAAACAGCATTGCTGGAATTGGACAGTGCTTCAAAAGCTTTAATTGGTTCTGCCATACAGTCGAACAGTGCATGCCAAAGTGCTCTCATCCATTGCATGTTGCAAAGAGCATTATAGAATGCCTGGGAACTGAAAAATGGGAGTGGTGGCAAGTTGGAATTGGGTCTGGATTGACATTTTTAAAGGTCTGCAAAGTCGCCCTGACTCAGCAAAAATCTAGCCCAAGGTTTTCGCTCCATCACAGACAAGAGTTCAAAACCAGGCTTCAAAATATATCCAGCAATGTATCTAAGTCCATGAACACATTACCAAGGGAAAAGGGCTTTTGGAAATTCATCGTCAACGCTTTCAATGACTGTGCTTTGTATCTATTTGTCTCAATGGTGAATATTGTAGCTGCTTTACATCTGTTCAAGTTGCCCAGTACTTACCTGAAAAACCTACCTCGTCTTAATGACTGCACTGGTCATTTGAGTTTGTCACAGTGAATCTGAAAGTTGTGAGCATATAACATTTTAGGAGCCGATTTCAGAGAAACAAAGGGAGTAAATGGTCGATGATTGCTGCTGTTCAGTAATGGAAGTTATTCAAGACAGACAAAACCACAGAGGTTGTGGTTAGCCATCAGGTTCTGACCTCTGTAGTATGGCTGTGGGAAGTGACTGTCAACAGATAAACATTGGGTAAACTTCTAACTTGATAAACAATCACAGGCTGAAGGCCACTTCATTCCCCAGGTGCCATTCATTATTGAAATTAATTTCATTTGGACTGTGGCGGACACTTGAGTAGCTGAAGCCAACATGAGTCAACGCAGATACATCATTCAAATGCTTAGAAGATCATGTACTGTTACTATCCTGAATTGTTAATCATTCAGATAAGGGGTAAGGGTCAGCCAAAGTATAGAACACTGACCTAATGATGACATCCGAGTAAAACCAATAGCTATTCAACATTGCTGCAGCATCTGCTATAAGTTCTGTGAATCTGTAGTGGAGCTTGCTTTTGAATTTAAGCAAATAACCAATAGATGCGGGAAAAAAATGCAAAGGACTCCAGATGCTGGAAACCAGAAACAACAACAGAAATTGCTGGAAAAGCTCAACAGGGCTTGCAGCATCTGTGGAGAGAAATCAGAGTTAATGTTTCAGGTTCAATGACTCTTCTTCAGTTCTCCTGTTCAGTTCAGTACAAAACGCGTTAATTATCATGTTGCTGTTAATGAATACAAAGCAGGCAGTAACCAACTTTCACATCTATTTTTTAAAAAAAACAGAAATTGCTGGAAAACCTCAGCAGGTCTGGATGCTTGTTTGGAAAGAAAACAGTTAATATTTCAAGTCTAGTGACCCATCATCAGTTTCTTCAAAACATTAAGTTTGCTTTCTCTCCACAGACGCTGCCAGACCTGCTGAGTTTCTATTTTTAAAATAGCTGTGGAAGTTGGGTTTGTAAGGTGCTGGAGCAAGATACAAGAAGATAATTGGAGCGGAGATCATAAGGGGAGGATAGAGGGTGGTGGGCGGGGAGAGCTGTATATGAGGATAAAAGGTCAGGAATTGGTTGGTCTGAGGAATGCTCTTTAAAAAATGAAAATATTGCAAGGTTGAAACTTGCTTTTTTTGTCCAGGCCACAGTGTCTGCTGACAAATATTGAGCAGTGCAGGTCCAGCACCTCGACCTATCAATCTAAACATATATCTGCCTACATGTAAATGCCTTTTGCTTGCTTTCTTTTTTATTCATTCAGGGATGTAGATGTTACTGGTTAGGCGAGCATTTATTCCCCATACCTAGATGCCTTAGAAAAGGTTGTGGCTCCCAAGAACCTTCTCAAGAGCAAATAGGGATGGGCATTAAATACTGGTTCAGCCAATGATGCCCACATCCCATGACTGAATTAAAAAAAGGGTTAGGCTGTTTGTTTACATGTATGAAGGAGCTAACATTTGCTGTAGATGGACATCCGAGATGTTGTAAAGCTGCCTTTGTCAACATAATGGCAGCCAGATCAGGTGAAGAACAATATTCCACAAATTGATCCAATTGTTCCCCATTGTTAATTCAATCAGGCAGATTGAAGAATAGTTTCTACCTCTTACTCTATAGATATTATTTCTTCGAATATTGCATGTAAGCAACCATTGCTGCATTCTGTACAATGAGTGTGTACTTCAAAATTTTCCCAGTGTCACAAATACAAAGTTTGTAAGATTGTTATATATTGTCACAGTCTCTTCAACTGAGGGTAAAATGGCAGAATGAAGAGGGTAATGCGACATGCTCTGAAAGCTGCCTAACATGAACATTCAGCAGTTTATTTGTCAAAAATTAGAGAGGGGCTCGAGGTATTTCACTGGGAAGAAGGTGCAGAACGTTTACTCCTGTTGACAATGCCAAGAGCATCTGTAGTGATTGTGGGTAAACATTTAGTGTCTAAGTCTCACAGTGTAATGCTCTAAACTTTCTATTTAAGTTCAAGTTAGAATGGATTCGGGGGTCTAGAAATGAGCTGTTTGGCATTTCTACTTATATACCAGGCTCATGTGATTCACATTGTCGTGGAGATATACTTTGAAAAGACTATGAGATAAGGAGCTGTTGGATGTGAAAAATACACATGGGCTGTGAATTTCCCTACAGCATCATCCGCTCCTAAGGTGCCATTATTTCTCTTCCAGCTAATGTTAAATGATGGAGGGGAGATTATTTGAGGAAATACTTTGCCCTACAATGCAATTCACACATGTTCATTGTTGTCAGCTGCAAATTTTATGTATTTGTCAAAGTTTGTATCCTTTTTAATTAGCTAAGAAAAGCTTAATAATGCATGGGTAGAAATTGGACACTTCTACACTTGTCTTCTTGGCACAGAATTGGACCCAAAAGGGCCAATTTCACACTGCATGTTTCATGCAGCCAGGATGCCTAAAAATATATCAAGTAATTTTTCAGGCATCTTTGTCAGTTACCTCATATAGGTCTTCATATTTCTGAAGAAGGGCCTAGGCCCGAAACGTCCGCCTTCCTGCTCTTCTGATGCTGCTTGGCCTGCTGTGTTCATCCAGCTCTGCACCTTGTTATCTCATATAGGCCTTAGGCCTTTAGTACATGTTACAAAGCAGAGCAGTCTGGCACTTGTTTTAGGGCCCATTTCAAGGATGGGGCCAAATTGTGTTGAATTGAATTAACTACCATGTAGTTTGCTGATGGCAAATATTTGGGAACAAGTGGAAAAATTAATAATTGTCTTTACAAAAGTGTAGATGAAAGTTCAAATTAGTGCAGAATAAGATTGGGGTGGAGGGGCACAGTATTATGGGGTTAGACAATATCTGTGATGGATTAAATGAAAGGCATGAAATTCAACTCGGGGCCAAATATGGAATTGTACACCATCATGTTCCGCCCGAGATGGGAACCAGAATTGATATCCCAAAAGGGTGTAATTCCTGTGGGAATTCTCCTGACCATCAGCTGGAACTTTGGCCAAAACTGTGTCAAAAATACAAATGCCATTTTTTGTCACTTCTTTGGAATTTTAATAGGGTTTCTATCAAAGTTACAACATTCAATCAGCAGAACCTGTAGAGCATACACTTGCCTGCACATTGTCGGCTGAGGCCGAACAGAAATGGTTTTCAGTTTACTGATTTAAAACTGCCCAAAGTTCTGGCTCATCTAGGCCTTGGGAGTCTGACAGTACTTATTGGAAGTAACTCATCTCCCAGTTGCATCAATTAATGGAGTACCAGGTTCCAGGATGTTATTTGATATCAATAACCTTGGAGCTTTGTCATATTTATGACATGGTTTTCAGCTGGCGTGAGAGCATCTTTCATGTTTTGTTTCCCTTCACATCATGCTGAGTTGTTTTTAATTGAGGAACTAAAATGAAGGACAAGGGTCAATAACAGGACATCATCAAGGTTGAATGAGGTAAGTCAGGAACATCATACTTAGTTATGACAAGCTGGAGATTCAAAGCTCTGAAGATTATTAGAGGAAACTTTACACGGCTATTAGCTAGACATATGGATGATAGTATAACGTAGGGGTGGAGGTTAGATAGACCTTAGGTTTAGGGTAAAAGTTCGACACAACATCGTGGGCCAAATGGTCTGTTCTGTGCTGTACTGTTCTATGTAAACAAAGACTGTGAGAGGTAAGGAGTTCTGCAATATGCCTACACATGGACAATTTTACATGATCGCATTCCCATACTCTGTGTGCAGTTTGCACATTCTCCTCGTGTCTGAGTGGGTTTCCTTCGGGTGCTCCAGTTTCTTCCCACAGTCTAAAGATGTGCAGGGTAGGTGGATTGGCCATGCTAAATTGTCCATACTGCCCTGGAATGTGCAGGCTAGCTGAATTAGCCATGGTAAATGCAGGGTTACAGGGATAGGGCAAGGGAGTGGGTGTGGGAGGTATGCACTTCGGACGGTCAGTGTGACTCGATGGACCAAATGGCCTGTTTCCACAATGTAGGGATTCTGTGATTCTATGATTCCACTCACCATGAAAGCATATCGGTAATCTGTTCATGTATTTCCCACCACTCTGTCCAGAGATGCTTATGAAATCCTGGTGAGCACTTTCCTCAATTCATGATATAGAACCACAGGGCAGAATCTTGTTGTGGCATCAGGGGAGCAGGAAAGAGACCTGGTATTGCTTCTTTTTTGGGCATGCCCACCATCCATTTGCCAAGCAGGCAGCAGAAAGGCCATGATGTGTACTCCCCAGTATCTAAACCCACTAGGGTGGAACAGAGATGAGAGGAGGACTGGGGTGGGGAATTCACAGCAGCAAAGGCAGGAGGCTGAGTCACAGTGAGACACCCTTTCTGATGTCGAGTCCCTCAACCAGACACTTTTAATACACATTCACCTCTGCTACCTACCCCCACCCCCAGCCAGGAGCTGACAGTCTCATTGCACTGTTGGATACCACATTTGCATGCTAACCCACCTCCAGATTGGTTAACATTAGTGACAGTGGGATGAAGCACTTTTGAGGCCATTAATTTGCCAGTTAAGAGCCTCATTTGGCAGCAGTAAGGTTGGCCATGGACCTTCCTGTGCCAAACTTGGTTCTGGCAGAGGTTAGGAGAAGGTAGGGGTTAGTAACTGTAACATCCCAATACTCCATCAGCCTGTACACTTGCCATTTGAAAGTTTCATTTGTAGAGACATTACAGTCACAAAAGGAGATCATGTGACCAATATCATATTTAAAAATGGATATGCTTGCACAGAAGGAAGGAAGATAAAGGTTCCCTGTTTTACCTGGTCCCTGCAAAATGAAGGCTGTCCTATAATGAGAAGTTGAGTAAATTAGACTCCTATAAAGTTACAACTGAGGCTGAAGGGGTGGACCATCACTCTACCTCCACTGCTCCGTGGATCACAAAACAAAATAGAAATGCTCTTTCCAGTTACTAAGATGACCAACTAAACACCTTATCTGCATCAAGTTTTCAACAAAAAGAATTATCAGGACTGTCCAGGTTTATTAATGGACACATGTATTTTGGCCAAAAGGTTATTCTTGAAGGCATAAGGATAAAGCGTAAGATGTTCCAAAGTCCATTATTCTGATATTCCGGCCAGTGAAATTACTAATCATGCATGGCTTGCTCTGGAAATAAAATCTTGATATGTTCTTCTAATCAGCCTTTTAGAAGAACAAGTAAGTTTCATCCTGAACTGGTGAAGAGGGTTTTGTTTTCAGAAATGGGAAAGATCAGCTGGGTAACATGATCACACTAACTCAGCTTGTTCTTTGCAGGTTTTCCTTCAAATGCACCAGACAAAACAAGAACCTCTCCATGCCAATTATTATTCAAAACAGACCCAGCAGCAAATACATCAAAATAAACAGTAATGACCATTCATGTGATTGTTGGGAAGCCTTGTTAAACAAAAAAGTCTCCCATGTCCGCAGTGAACTTGCAATGGCTTCTCTTAAAGAAACCACTCCAAGTCGGGCCATGTCACTTGAATTAATTGCTTTCTCCATGACCCTTCAAAACTTAGGTCCTCCAAGCAATATTAAATATAAAGAATCTTCGTAACAATATTCTCTGGAGTTTAGAAGAATCAAAGGTGACCTCAATGAAACTTAAAAGTTTCTAAAGGGGCTTGCTGTAGCAAACACTGAGAGGTTTCTGCTTGATGGGAAATCTAAAACATGGGCACAGTCTCAGGAAGCTCCAGATCAACCATAATGGATGGTTCAATGGTGGATGATCAGCCATGATCATATTGACTGGCAGAGCGGGTTTGAATGGCCTACCCCTACTCCCACTTTCTGTATTTCAATGATAACATTGAATAGTGGAACAGACCTAATGGTTGCATGGTCAGCTCATATTCCTATGTCTTGTGTTGTTGAGGTCATGCTCATTTTTGGAGGGCCATTCAGCCAGACACATTTCCCTGCCATGTAGCTTTGCAAGTTTAAGTTCTTCAAGTGTCTACCCAATTTCCTTTTGAAATCATTGTTTGTCTCTTTTCGCGCCACCGCCACAGGGACACATTTCAGTTTACCCTGGATGGAGGAGGCTGCAGTCCCTCTGCCTAATAAGTGCAATACACATATCATGCAGTCAGTGCGATACTGCTGGGAATCCTGAATAATGTCAGTGATTCTCTGAGTGGAACTTGGACTATTGCAGAAAAACATTGCTCAGAGTTGATCACCTCCTACACGGTGAGTCGGAACAAATCATGAGTGAGTCGACCAATTGGCAGAAAATGCTAGCATGTCCCCTGCTGGATCACAGTTGCAGAATGGTGTTTAGCAAGAACACGCTGAGTAAGACATTCATTTTTGGAAAGCAGCAACTGGGATGAAGGATCTAGGGTAAAAAAAACTATACAGAATATTCAGTAAAAATGGAAGAAAAGTAAAAGTCAGACATAATGTTGGCATGAATTATAATGATTTATTATAACTTTTGAAACAACTTGACACTTACTGTAAAAACTCATTGCTCATTTCCCTGAGGAAGGTCTGCTTCCTGTTTCACACTTCATCTGTGTGATAATACCAGAGGCAGCATCAATAAAGGGTCATTGGCAGTTTAGCCTATAGTATTTAAACTCTTTATCTTGTGAGCAAAACATCTGTAGGGCTTTTGACATTTTATTACTATTTTAGCAGAATTACATGTGTATTGTAGCTGGAACTTTGATTTATTTAGACTGCCAATTTGCCAATAGCCACTCAGAAGTACACACTTAATGATTGGTTTATGTCTTGTGAATACACTAAATGTTCTATATGTTTTTAATCATTCAATGTTGGAAGTTTTATAGAAATGGAATGATAAATTGGTGCTGCAGTGTTGGCTGTGTTCCTACAATCACTTAATGAAAATATTTATAGAATGGTGTAGCACAGTAACAGCCACAATGTATCGATTCTGAGGCTTCGTTAAAAGCACTACACATGTGACTAGCCTGACCCAGAGGCTGGACCAATGAACTTCAAAGTGCTAACTGCACTAGGCCTAATTATACCAGGGATGTGAGTATTGGGAAAAAAGAACCATTTGCCAATCTGGTCATCCACCTCCATAATTTTCTTGGTTGTTTTAGTACAACAAATCAATAAATGAGCTGCTTGCGAATAGTTTACACAGCTGTTTAAAGCAACACACAGTGGAAAATATCAGAGCCAGTGTCAGCACTGAGAACTGCCAAATACAGATCAGCTTCAGCAAAGTTGGCCTCGCTTACTCTGATCCAGTGTGTTGTAATCTAACATTAGAAAGAAATTTCCTGTTGTACCAATGTTCAATTTCTACTTCCACCTTGTTAAAGTTAAGTAATTTAAGTCCTGTAATTACAATGGGGCACTGGCCACCATACGTGAAATAAATTCATCTGAAAATCCTCTCTCTGCTGTATTAGAGGAAGCTTAAATCCATTTTGAGCTAATGGTGCTACTTAAAAATAAGAGCAGGGAGAGGAATTTCAGATAAGCAACTTAAGTATTTGCACTTGAGTATCTCGTGGTGTTATTTCAAGGTGGTAGATTGAAATATGAAATATTACCCTGCAATTATCATTCAGTTACATTTAAAAATTAGGGATCAAATTCTCTACTATATAAGTTACATATTATTCATGGAAATCTTCATAGAAGTGTTATTTCATTAACAGACACAGGTTTGATGAATCCATGTTCTTTTAGCATTCTTTTTATTTATTAATTTCTTAGTCAGACACTGAGTAACTCTTTCAAGCCAGACTCTCCACCACGTCAGTGAAGGCACCAATACTGAGTCGTCAATCAAAAAATATTTCAAAACTCATAATCCATAGCAGGAGGACTGCAGCGGTTCAAAAAGGCACCACCACCTTCTCAAGGGCAACTAGGGATGGGCAAGAAATGCTGGCCAGCCAGCAATGCCGACATCCCACAAAAAAAAGAATAAAAAAAGTAGAATATGAAACTTAGTAAAATCCTTCAAATTTAAATGGGTATTGATTGTGGATCTGAAACTTTATTTCATATAAGTCTTCGCACAAAAAGAAACACAGAATATTACTATTAATGTTTAAGAAAATGTTTGAACCACAGAAAAAAAATTGCAGTTGCATAACACCTTCTTATAATAATGTAATGTCTCAAGTGTTTCATACATACTTTGAGTGTCGTTGGAAAATGAAATCAGGCATCCCCTAAAACTGAAATGCACCGGAAGGAGTGGGTGGTGGAAAGGTGTAGATGTGGTTTCACTGACTGGTGGAAGGGGAAGTTGGATAATATAAGGCAAAACCCAGAAAGCTTGTCAATTAAAAAAAAATGAGTGAGACAAAAGACAAGATGCAGTTGGGGATTAGTATCATTATGAGTGGTTATTCAGTGTAATATAAATACATGTGTGCTTATAACCATATTTGGTTCAATGTTCAAAGTTCTATGTTGCAACCCTGTTATCTGATTCTATAAGGAATATTGTATTAGGCGAAGACAACCTAACAGTGATTCTTAACTCACAGACAGATCTACACTACTTTATAGTCTGGAACACAAATAAGTGTATTTTTCAATAAAGCAGAACAGTAGACTACACAAAGCCATTATATTCCCGCCCAAAATCTGATGAAATGTCATTGGTGCTTTAAAGCAGACATTACTTTATGTAAGCTCCAGAGCAATATACTGGATGATGAATAGTTTTCCTTCACCTTTCCCCCATCCCTTTCACCTGAGTTTTTAAGGTAATCAAATTCCTCTACTGACTGCAATAATCAAAATGGTATGGCACTGGACCCTCATAGTTTAATCCTCTGTGGTTCCATGTCCAGAAACCACGACTACTCATAATTTGCTACAAATTAACAGTAAGTTACTCTAATTAGATCTAAATCAGAAAGATGATAATGCTGGTCTGGGAGTGAAAAGAAAATCACACAATCTGGCAAACCATTAAGCCAGTCTTAAACATAACCACTTATGATTAAAACCAATTATTTTATGAAAATGTTGATACTATATCTCTACAATTGTCCATTTAACCTTTCATTATCAGATATCTAGATGCTCATTTGAAAAGAGGGAGGTCTCACACTGTTTAACGCTTCCAATGGAGCTTGCTGTGTTACCATTAACTCCACATATCTGCTAATTTTATTAACAGGGCTCATTCCTTTTCAATCACAGACTGTCACAATGTGACCTTCCAGCTTTTTAAGCTAAGTTTTTTAAACAGCTTTGCCTCTTTTATTCTCTCACCCAATTTCTTTCTTTCCTACTATTTTGAAGCTGTTGCCTCTGTGTTGGAGCAGAATTCCGGAACTCAGGCACTTTCTTTTACCCCATCCAGGTGAGCAATGTTTCGATCTTTACCTTTAAACGTATGCTATTCACCTCAAGGGTCATCACACCTTGGCGAGATTCTGTCCTCACCTGACACTGGATCACAGAACAGTGACTTTATCACCTGGTAATGGTCAATTATTTCTTTCTAACTCATGGGTGCTCAGGTTAACATCAGCCCCTTAATGCCACCCTGGTAGAGGTCACCAACCTTGGCATAGTTTGGACAAAAGAGATACTTGTCGTGACAAACACAGAAAGTGCTGGAGAAACTCAGCAGATATGGCAGCACCTGTGGAGAAAGAAACAGAGTTAACATCTCAAGTCCAAGATGACTCTTCTTCAGAGCTGAAAGCGGTTGGAAAATACTGTTATTTATACATTTGACAGAGGCAGAGGAAAAGCTGGGGGAAACAGATGGCGTGAAGGCCCAGTGCAAAGACAACAAAAGGGTTGCTCATTGGAGTGAAAGAGGAAGAGAAATAGATATGTAAAAAGGAGTGTAAGTTAAGCTGTGGAAGGGTCAAAATGAGCTGTCTCATCTGAGAGCAAAGTAAACAAAATAAACCCATGGGGGGGGAGGGGAGAAGGGGTAGGAGCATGGTAAGAGAAAGGGAGGACAGATATCATGAAGTAAGGCTCTGAAGTTGTGAAATTCAATTTTGATTCCTAGAGGTTGTGAAATGCCAAAACAGAAAATGAGGTTAGAAAATGTTCCTTGAACTTGCTTTGTGCTTGGATGGTACATTGTTGCAAGCCCAGGACAGAATTATTGAATCAGAACAAGGTGGTTTATTGAAGTGGTACGCAACTGGAAGGTTAGGATTGTTCTTTCAGACGGAGCTGAAATGCTCTGCAAAGTGATCACACAGTCAGTGTTCGGTTTTGCCAATGTAAGGGCGACCATATTGAGAGTAGTAAACTCAGTAAACTAGAGGTCCTGCCCTGGTCTATATGGGTCAGCCTTTCAGGGGATAAATCATCAAATCTATTGGGAGATGTTGGCATTTAAAAATAGTCAAGGACATTACATTTATGCGTTACAGATTGTGAATGAATTTTCATATGGTGCAGGTAAGCCTGTAGACATTCAAGTTGCTGAATGTTTACTACAGTGAGGCTTTCTTGCAGTAAGACAGGCTAAATTGAATTATGCATGCTGATAGAGTAAACATAGATTTGTAAAATCTGCAGGATTTGCAGGACAGTTGAAAGGCAATCTGTGTGAGCACTAAAATTGGTGTTACTTCTCTTTACACCTGATCAATAGCACTGCATCTCTGGTGATCTGATCCAAATTGACTAGATGGATTCAACTTTATTTGGATCTTCATGTAGTCATTGGAATATGGATTGTCTGGTACATAACTGCCTGGGGTGAGGAGCATAAAACAAGTTGCAGAGGTTCAGGTACAGCAAAATGTGGGAGGAGATACATGTAAACAATAAATGTGGACATGGACCACTTAGGCAAAAGGACCAGTTTGTATTCTGCATTTTTTATGCAGTTTTTTATCTGGGAACAGAATGATACCCTTTAAAACTGATACAGGTATCACACAAGTGAAAAAGCCAAAAACTGTTAAATATTCCTCATGCCAACAATATGTGAGACAAGTCAAAAAGAAAGAGGGGTCAGTTGGAGACTGGCAACTGCAGTGACAGATTAATCTCCAATATTTCAAAGATAACAGTTACTTTGTCATGGAATCTCATCACTGCAGGCATGTTATCAATTTCCTGGGCTTTCTGTCAAAGTATTGCCTGCAGCAGCAAGCTCAGAAAATATAGAGAAGTTTTCTTACTGCAAGTGATTGTTGAACGTTACTTGAAAATTAATTGCAGCACTGAGGATGATTAGAACTTTTAATTTGTAATTCTGTTAGGGAAATTGGACACTGTGCTTTCTTCTTTGCAATATGTTAAAGGGATATCATAATCTTGATTGTTTTACATCAAACTTTACTATGGAACAAGGAGGAGCAGAAGTATTGCCTGACCTCACAGTCATAGTGTCATAGAGTCATACAGCATGGAAATAGACCCTTTGGCCCAATCAGTCCAAGCTGACCATAATCCCAGAATAAACTAGTCCCACCTGCCTGGACTTGGCCAATATCCTTTCAAACATTTCATATTCATGTACTTGTCCAAATGCCTTTTAAATGTTGTAACCGTACCCACATCCACCACTTCCTCTGGAAGTTCATATCACAGACAAATTACTCTCTGTGTAAACAAATTGCCCCCATGTGTATTTTTTAAAATCTTTCTCCTCTCACCCTAAAAATATGCCCCCTAATCTTGAAATTCCCCATCCTAGGGAAAAAAAGACACATGCCATTTACTTTATCTATATTCTTCATGATTTTATAAACCTCAATAAGGTCACTCCTCAACTTCCTATGCTCCAGGGAAAAAAGTCCGAGCCTATCCACCTCTCCTTATAACTCAAACCCCCCGTTCCTGGCAACATCCTGGTAAATCTTTTCTGAACCCTCTCCAGCTTCATAATATCCTTCCTATAACACGGCGACCAGAGCTGGATATTGTGCTCCAGAAGAGTCCTCACCAAGTCCTGTATAACCTTGACATGATGTCTCAACTGTTATACTCTAAGGTCTGAGCAATGAAGGCAAGCATAGTAAATGTCTTCTTAAACATCTGTCTACACATGATGCAAATTTCACAGAATTATGTGCATGGACACCTAGGTCTGTCTGTTCTACAGCACTACCCAAGGCCCTACTTTTAATTGGTAATCATGTTTTACACAGACATTGAACACATGACTTGAACAGAATTCATCCACCTACGACCCTTGAATCTTACCTTCCCCTTTACCACTCATGATAGAAAAAGAGGCCTGGTCACAGGGTAAGTGAAATGGAACCAGTTGGGCCTTTGCAGTATAATCTTCATTGATACAAATGGTGTGGTTAGACATCAGGTAGCAGTTTCACCTAAAACACCCATTACATTCGAGGCTGTTGTTATGCGTGCAACCACTTCAGAAGGTCATATAGTGCACATAAACCACAGTCTGAATGAAGACAAACTGTCTTTCATTATTCATTTGGGAGTCTAATTTAGCTCCCACATTATACAAACATAGCAATTATATCTGTCAAGTGTTTGATATTATGCATACATAATATGCAGGAGGCAGCTGGCTCAGGAGTGCTTAGGGAAAGGCTTGAAAAACAGCACTTCCCTCACAAAGTCACGTTCTGGTGTGCTAAAGATGAGGGTTCTTCAGCTATATTGCCTTAAAGCTCAAATTATGCCCAATTGAAACGAAACAGGCACAGGGAATAAAATAAAAATTCAACTGTAGCATTTTTAGGCCAAATCAGTGAAAAGAACCTGACGGTAATCATTGTTTTAAATTTTAACACCCATTGGGAACAATTATTGTTAAATTACACAAGGGGTTCAAACATTTTTGATTAGTAGTAGATAACAAGCTGATCTTGTGAGAGGCTGAAATGAGGTCTAATTCTTTTATTCCTGTTGTTCCCTCTCTGTCAGATGTTTTTTTTTCGTGTAATGACTGACGATTCCTGCAAACCATATCTCGACTGTTTTTTCTCTTGAAATGACTCAACCCGCATGTTTTTAAAATAAACCCATCCCTGGCAGAGTATTTGTCCTCTTCTCTCTGACCTGCCTCCATTTCTCAGTTCTGCCCTCTTTCTTGCTCCTCTGAGTCAGCTGTTCATTTTCTTAGCTCTGTCCTTCTGCAACTGAACAGTCCTTCTTCCATTCACCCTTAGAACATAGAACATAGAACAGTACAGGCCCTTCAGCCCACGATGTTGTGCCGAACTTTTACCCTAATCCTAAGGTCTATCTAACTTCCACCCCTACCTTATACTATCATCCATATGCCTATCTAATAGCCGCTTAAATGCCCCTAAAGAGGCCGACTCCACTACTCTCTCCAGTAATGCATTCCACACCCCTACCACTCTCTGAGTAAAGAACCTACCTCTGACGTCTCCCCTATATCTACCTCCACTCACTTTAAAACTATTCCCCCTCGTAATAGCTACCTCCATCCTAGGAAAAAGTCTCTAGCTGTCTACTCTATCTATACCTTTGATCATTTTGTACACCTCTATCAAGTCACCTCTCATCCTTTGTCGTTCTAAAGAGAAAAGCCCTAGCTCTCTCAACTTTTCCTCGTAACACCTTCTCTCCATTCCAGGCAACATCTTGGTAAATCTCCTCTGCATCTTTTCCAACGCCTCCACATCTTTCCTGTAATGAGGCAACCAGAACTGGACACAATACTCCAGATGTGGCCGAACCAGGCTTCTCTGCATTCTTTTAAAATTTGCATGAAGGATATAGTTGACACTTTATAAGGCTGCATTTAATGTCATGCAGAGTTGTTCTCAAGAATTTTTCCAATGACTGACTCTTCACGGATCCCACATAGACAAGAGCAGATTAGAATTTCTCCATTGAAGAAACTAGTAATGAAATTTGGTTTTTATGATAATTGCCAATTTCAACAGTAACTATTTTCTTGTACTCACTTGCTACATTATTATTAGATATACTGAAATCAGTTTCACAATTGGCCATGCCGGGTTTTGAACTCATGGCCATAATTATAACCTTACCCTACCACATTTCCCAGAGTGATCAACTTTACCATAACATAACTCAATAACATAGTTGCCATTGTGATGACATCACAACATCTGATTGTAGTCCAACTATTTTTTACAACTTTAATTACATAAATGCAACACTGTCAACACTGAAGAGCCCCACAGTAAATTTGTTGATCATTATATCTGAAGCATTTACTTGTACAAAAGGCATAAAATGGGTCAAAGAAGCAAACTGAATCTTCCACATATATCCCAGAGGAAAGGAAAGAGGCATGAATGATTTTAGCTTCTCTTTTGCTTATTTCTCCTCACCTTTCCATCTTTAATTGTCTCATATAATTATATATAAATTTAAATTAAATAAATTTAAATATAATTACAGCTAGATCCTGGGTAAGGTTCCCCAGATGGAATTCCACAGTTGTCAACTCTTGGGTGAGGAGGGATGCACTCACTATCCTTTAGTCAGCTATCCCTTGGTTGTTTGCAACAAGATTAATTTACAAAAGATCGGCTCCCTTGTGAATAGCTTCCACTCAGACTTTCTTGATTTAACAAAGGAGTGAGTTTATAAGTTATTAAATGAAGTATTCATAAAATGCACATACATATAGATTAGAAATGAGAGGTCCCAAAAAAGGTAGAAAATAAAAAATGTGCCACTCTGTCTTAGAGTCATTTGCAAAGAGTAGATGTGGAATATTTGTTTCAAATTTTCAGTATCTGCAGTTCTTTGTTTTATACTATTATTATGCAGATAGTCAGTTGATTTCAAGTTTCTTGGCTTTGCAGGTTGATTGAAATTCTTTAGTCCTGTTTCCTTTTGACTGTTTTTCTAGCTATCTGGCTTCCAGCACTCTGAGAAAGAATCCTTTACCTGCAATGCAGTAGTGATTTATGAATGTTCTTTGACTGTAACATTCTCACTAAACTAGGTTGTGGACCCAGGTTAGTACATCTGAGTACCTCAGTCCACTGATGCACATGAGCATTTTACCTCACTGCCACACCTTCTTCCCTGATCACACCAATACCAGGTCTGAAGCTAACTTTCAACCCCTCTCCCTAGGTATTCTTGATGTGACACAAAATATGATTAGGGTACCATGATGGCACAATGGTTAGCACTACTGCCTCACAGCAGCAGGACCTGGGTTCAATTCTAGCCTTGGCTGACTGTCTGTGCAGAGTTTGCACATTATTCCCTTGTTCCTCCCACAGTTCAAAGATGCACAGATTAGGTGGATTAACCATGCTAAATTGCCATGTAGTATCCAGGGATGTACAGATTAAGTGGGTTAGCAATGGTGACAGGGGTGCTGAGTTTGGATGGGAGGGTCATGCAGACTCCATGGGCCAAATGGTCTCTTTCCATACTGTACGGATTCCATGTCTCTCACCCACACTTCTGTCTTTTTTCCTATCATGTTCACACTCTCATTGAATCATTTAAACATTTATTGTCATGTGTATCCAATGTAAAAATACAGTGAAAAGTGTGTACCTTTACTGTACATACATAATACTATTCACCCAGATAATGGCCAGGAGATTAGAGTTCAGTTTGTAGTGTATTTATCCCTTTGAAATCCACTGCATTCCAGGTGGTGACTGAACTTGTATCCACACTTTGGAATTAATGTTTGACATCTCCAAAGGTGAACTGGGGTTATGATCCTTGGTCATGACACCCCCACGGCACGATGAGTGAAAGGAGATTCATTATTGTTTCAGTACAGGAAGGAGAAACATGACTAAATTGAAAAGTAAATATGAAACAACAGACAAATGAGCACATTCATTTCTCTACCTATGATCAGTCATATCTCTTCATTTCGAACTGATATTCACAAGTTCTGAAAAGGCCATCTGTGCTCACTTTTGCTTTCCCAGCAATGTGGACAATTTTGAGGTATTTGAAGGAACAAACTCCAAAGGAATAACCTGCGTTTCTGCTTTGGAAAATTTTCCGGGAAAAACAGGTTGTGGTCATTATCAACTGTCTTAAATTGTTGAAAGCCAGACATTAACAGAGAATTTCCTTCTCTATTGTGGAGTACCGTCTCTGATTCTCATTTGGTTTTCTGGAGAAGTATCGAATTGGTCTATTTGTCTTCAGGAAGATAAATTTGTATGAGATATGTCTACTCTAAATGCTGGGTTAAAGTTTGTAGCTGTAAGGAAAGGTTCACTTATTAAAAAGGGCTACAGCTTTTCAAAAGCTCTCTGGTATTGTTAGTATGTTCTACCTTTTGTTTTCTGTATTAGGTATGTCAGCAATGTGGCTACTGTGTTGAGGTTTAGGACAAATGTTTTGTAGAAATCACATATCCCCAACCATCTCATTATTTCCCATTTATTTTGGTAGTCCAAGTACACTGTGAAATTAGATAAGCCTTCCACTGTCTCGTTGAACAGATTTTGGTAGGTGGCTCAGGTATCTCAGAGTCCAATGTCACAACTTAAAACTAGTAAAACCCATCTGGAGTTATGAAGGTGGAAATGTCTTTCCTGTGCACAGTTAAGGGAAATTGTCGGTATCCCTTGAGTAATTATATTTTGGTAATGTACACTGCTTTACTTACCGTATCTTTGCAATCTTCCAGCTGGATGGTTCAGTAGGAATTGGATCTGGTCATTAACTTAATTTTCTGACAGTCAATACAGAGCCTTGTTGAGGCGCACGACTTCGGCACAACCACAACTAGCTCTATGAGCTGGTATTCCAATCTGAAGCTAATCTCCTCCTGAACCTGGACCTGCTTTACTGAGCATAGTCAACAGGGAAGTTGCCTTCTTGCAGTGGGCTATTCATATTCATGTCACATGGAGCTAGGCTAATGAAGCCTGCATAAGCCTTAAAAGCAGTGTGCAGCCTTGCTAAGTCTGCTGACTGTTCTGCACTAGCTGAGCGAATGTCAGGTCTAAGTTTATTGGTAATTCTGTATTGGTTAGCCAGGTAGTAAGAGCTTCAATGTGGACTTCGTCGACATCTCCCTTAAATTCATCCCCGCTGCTACCCTTGTCC
Source organism: Rhincodon typus (assembly GCF_021869965.1). NCBI lineage: Eukaryota > Metazoa > Chordata > Chondrichthyes > Orectolobiformes > Rhincodontidae > Rhincodon > Rhincodon typus. Next base: position 20,733,444 of record NC_063342.1, on the reverse strand, counting down.
TTTTCGATGAGGGAAATGAGACAGACCGTTACACGCTTGCTCCCTCGTGGGTGGTGGAAGGGTGGTATCGATTTACCATGTTGATGTGACACAGCTTTTCCTTTTGCCCCAATCCGTAGTCTCACAGATAATTTGATTTCTCTAAACTTCTTCACTACTCCCCACAGGTGACTGAACTGAATTTCTAAGGTTACCGATATCAGTAGGAACACTAACACATAATCTCTGGCTGAAAGGCTCAAGCCCTGGCATTCCAGACTTCTTCCTTCTTTTCGTGGTACATATTTTGAGCATGGTAGCTCAGTGGTTGGCACTGCTGCCTCACAGCACCAGGGACCCAGACTCAATTCTGCCCTTAAGCGACTGGCTGTGTTGAGTTTATACATTCCCCCTGTGTCCCTTGTGAGTTTCCTACCCCAGACCAAAGATGTGCAGGTTAGGTGGATTGATTGTAGGAAATGTAGTGTTGTAGGGACAGGGCGGATCTGTGTGGGATGCTGTTCGGATAGCCAGTGTGGACTCGATGGGCTGAATAGCCTGCTTCCACACTGTAGGGATTCTATAATTATATGATTTTTAATGAACCCATTCAAATGTGATGTGACACACCTCTGGAGCAGTTGGGCCTTGAACCCTGTCCTCTTGGTCCAAAGATGGGAAACTACAACTATGCCATAAGAGTCCCTCTCCTTCTATTCTAAAATCTCATCATGATGAATTTCAGAGCCTTAGAGACTCACACACTTGGTGCTTGAAAACTAATTGAAATACATTAAAACTGGTGGATCATTGGATCAGACTTTAGCAGCAAACAAAACAAAATCTAATCCTTTTTTCCAAGTCACGGGGGTACCCATGGCAGCTTGTCCTGATCATTGTTTTTAAGGTCTGTCAGTACCTTGTTAGCATCAACTGTGACTATGGGTGATACCAAAGATTTCCATGGAGTCATGCCTGGCTTAATCATGACTTCCTAAGACATCTTGGACGTGAGATTTGAGCCCTGATCTGACTGGATGTCTGTGGGAAGACCAACGGGTGCAGAAATGGGTAAATTCAATTCCCTCACTGAATGTTGTTTTGGGGGATATGGTTTTCTGGGGAACAGATTCTATGAAATGAGCATTTGTGTCCACAGGGATAGAATATACTGGGTAAACTTTGTGTGTGTTTTAACTGCCAGAGGATAATCTATGTACAGGCCAACTGTTGGAGACTATGGGAAAGAAACACTAGTTATTTTTGAGGCACATCCACCACGTGAAAAGAACGGAAACCAGTGATTTCCCTGAAAGCTTACTCCATAATAATAAGGACCAATGTTGAACTTGCCACTTTAGCTGCTGTGCTACCTGCTTCAAACCAGATAAAACCAGGCCTCCACCTCAACTTCCTCAAACCTGGGAACTAAATTAGCAAACCGAGTTGCATCTGTCCATAAACTCTGAGCTAGTGGTAACATTCATGCAACACAATAGGATTCCTGCACCTCAATTCAAGCTGCTTAATTCAAATTCCCTCTCCCGCTATCTATTCCAGAAATTCTCACACTACTTTGGCTCTTTCCTTTCGTTGTCAGCACATTCTGGGTCTTTCCTCTTTTCTTACCCCTTTCCTTCTTTCTCTCTCTCTCTGTCTCTTTTATCCTTCCTTCCCTTTTCTTTTGAAATTCTAATTTCCACTGCTTCAATTTTAATCTCTCCACCACTGTTCTAACCATTTCATAACCACCACTTTCCTACTATAAACTGTCGGACAATCCATTTAAAATTTCTGGGTTTTAGGCAAAATTCTAATCCCAACAATGTCACTTAGTCTTTTGACTGCTCAAGCGACAAAACTTTTAAATCCTCAAAAGTAACTTCTTTTCATTCTATTCAGAGCGGGCTGGTATCAAATTTGTCACCTCTATACTGTTGCAGTACAAACTCAGGAAAGCCTTTTGCAAGGTAGGTTTCAAAGTGACAAATAACCAACTCTAATAGTATTTTCTTCTGTGGCTTCAAGTTGTGGCCATGAGCTTTCAGTTTGTCACCAGACCCCCAGGTGAGCATTCCCAACTTATCAAAAAACTCAAAATATTGCTAATGCCAGAAACCTGAAGCAAGCACAAAGATTGCTGAAGAAACTCAGCAGCTCTGGCACCATCCTGTCTTGGACAGGACTCAAAACCTTCTTTACAGAAACTGACCGACCTGCTGGCTTTCTCCAGCTTTCCTAGAGTTTGTTTGCCAAGTTATTAAGGTTTCCGATGCATACCCAAAATCATCACGATCCCAAGTGAAAAGGTATGAAATGACTCCCCTTCCTTATTCGTCCACTGTCCCCTCAACGCCCTCAGCTGATCACAAAAGGTTAGCTTACAATGGATTTCACAAAACAATCATAAATCAAATGAATTTACATTTTGCAATGGCCAACTTAACCAGGCTTTCTTGAGTTTACCAAATAGTGAGTGTACCAGTTACTAAATGCAAGAGGAAACAACAATACAACACAGATTAGAAATGAGAAGTAAGTCAAAAAAAAGAAGTTAAAAGATAAACACTCAATCTCTGGTTGGTTGTTTAGAGTAGATCATAGAAAGTTGATAGTTAAGCAGTTGACTTCAAGAGTCTTCGCTTTCATTAGTCATAACATTGAGTATAGGAGTTGGGAGGTCATGTTGCAGACGTACAGGACATTGACGAGGCCACTTTTGGAATACTGCATATAATTCTGGTCTCCCTTCTATAGAATGGATATTGTTAAGCATGAGAGAGTTCAGAAAAGATTTACAAGGATGTTGCCAGGTCTGAAGAGTTTGAGCTATTGGGAAGCACTGGATAGGCTGGGGCTTTTCCCCCTGGAGTATCAGAGACTGGAGGGGGTGACCTTATGGAGGTTTATAAAATCATGAGGAGCATGGATAGGGTGAATTGTCAACGTCTTTTTCCCAGGGTAGTGGAGTCCAAAACTGGAGGGGATAGGATTAAAGTGAGAGGGGAAAGATTTAAAAAGAACCTGAGGGGTAACATTTTCACGCAGAGGTGGTCTAGAACGAGCTGTCAGAAGAAATGGTAGAGCCGGGTACAATTACAACATTAATAGGCATCTGGCTGGGTATATGAATAGGAAGGATTTAGAAGGACATAGGCCAAATGCTTGCAAATGGGACTGGGTCAGATTGGGATGTCTGGTCGGCAAGGACGAGTTGGACCGAAGTGTCTGTTTCGTGCTGTATGACTCTATACCTCTATGTTCATAGCATGAGATAATTCCCAGGAAGTTACAATTCAGTTTGTAGCATATTTCTTCCTTTTAAGCCCATTCCTTTGAAACTTCCTTGATACCTAGTCATGTCTCTCTGTCTCTGCCTCTGTCTGTCTGTCTGTCTGTCTGTCTCTCTCTCCATCAAAACTGTAAAAATTTCCAAATGGCCACTTCAAAAATGCTGTCAGGCACGTCAAGATCATAGCGTGCTGTCTACCTACACACTCCCTTTACCCTATGGATAGAAGTTGCCTGTACTCGAACTGGTCAGATCAGCATCCTGCCCACCACTTTTAAAGGCCATACAATTCACTTCAGCATCATTTTGTGGGCCAGAAACTTTGATCCATTAACACGGCATTTCTGTCCACAGATGCTGTATGACCTATTGTGTTTTACCAGCATTTTTTCTCTGTTTATATATTATTTAGAAGTGATGTTCACATTGTATTGTAGGACATGGAGCAGCCAATTTGCACCCCACAAGTTGTGACGAGATAATAACCAAAAGGGCGAATAGAGAAAAGGGAAAATGCAGGCAATATTCAGCAAAACAAGCAGAGTCTTCAGGGGCAGCACGGTGGCTCAGTGGTTAGCACAGCTGCCTTACAGTGCCAGGGACCTAGGTTAGATTCCAGTCTCGGGTGACTGTCTGTGTGGAGTTTGTATGTTTTGCCTGTGTCTCCAGGTGCTGCGGTTTCCTCCCAAAAGATGTGCAGGTTAGGTGGATTGGCCATGGGAAATGCAGGGTTATAGGGATAGGGAAGGGGGTTGGGTCTGGGTGGGATGCTCTTCAGAGGGTCATTGTAGACTCAGTGGGTTGAATGGCCTACTTCCACACTGTAGGAGCTCTATGATTCAGCAGAGAGAAATAACATTTACATTTCAGACCGTATCTTTGTTTCTTACTCCACCCATATGGCTTTATCTGCTGGGTATTTTGAGCATTTGTACCTTTTTCTCTGGTAGCTAGATAATCCAATTATCACTGTTGGTTGTGGAATAGTTATTGATCAGGACGCCCGGGAAGATCATTATGCTCTCCTTTGAATAATGCCATGAGTTGTTTCACGCCTCTTTGATGAGTTATTTTATGAAGAAGGATCCCAACCCAAAACGTCAGCTTTCCTGCTCCTCTGATGCTGCAAAACCTGCTGTGTTCCTCCAGCTCCATACTTTGTTATCTCTGACTCCAGCATCGGCAGTTCTTACCATCTCTAGTGAGTTAGATGTTTAATGTTTCCTCCCAGAATATGGCACCTCCAACAACTGCACAGGAGTTTGCAGAGTGGTGCTTGAATCCAGAGCCTTCAGGCTCACAGGCAAGTGTGCCACTGAGTGAATGATGACCTTGTTAAATAATCATCTGAAAAGAACCCACAAAGTTAGGCCACACAGCCATTGCAGAATCTGCTTGATTTATTAACCATTAATGTAGATAGACATAAAATCAAGAGGCCCCAATGAAAACTTATAATCCACCTCGTCTGTTTCACCTTCCAGTGCTCCAATCAGGTAATTTTAAAATATATCTATCCAAATAAAGAAAACCTGACTCATTGGTTGCAATGACCATTAAGGGTCTACAGAAAATTATAACAGATATTGTTTTAGAAATTCTGAACATACATATATCAAATTCCAAACCACTCTATTTCAGTGGGTTCATTTTACATGTTTTGATGCCAATAAAATGGAAAAGAGATGAATTAACAGAAAACTTTGTGTGATTGCATTGGCAACAGTAAGTTTCACCCATTGTAAAAGGGAAATCATTTTGGAATGTCCATTTGGATTCGGTCGAAGTGGGGCAAGCTGTGAACTACAAAACAGAGCTTTGCTCCATCAAGCACTTTCTAGAAATCACTTGATTACACATAATGCACATTACAGCTCCTGAATCATGAATGTATGCATGAGCTGTCATCAAGGAATTGATTATTGGCCATTATTAGTCAATATAAATTTCTAACAATGGCTTCAAGTCAATCATATATAATTTTTTAATGAACTTTTGTAGATGAGATTATTCACAAATGTATTTAACTGGATAGAAAATGGAATAATGGAATATTTATCATCCTGGGCCTTCTGTTAAAGTAAAAGCCTAAAGAAGTGTGCGGAAGTAATGGTCTTTAAATATATTTCTTACATGGACCTTTCATAATCCTTCAGATTTTTATCATATTATAACTTAAAGCTGAAATTCTAAAGTGAAATGTGATCTGAGGATGCAAAAAAAACTATATACCAAATCAGAATATAGGCAGAAGTGAATGGCAGGATTGTTCATTTTCTTTCCTGTTGGCACAGCTGTCTGAGGTACTGAATGTTATGAGATCATATGCAATATGATATATTGCAAGTGAATTAAGTAGACAGTATGTAGAAAGATGTGTTTATTATTGGCACTGCCACCAGAATCAACATGCATTGTAATGCATCTCAGAAGCAAGGGCATGGCCTTGTTCACATGGGTCTTTGTTTGGAACTTCAATCAGTTTGTAACATCTCAAAGAGCTGCTGAGAGAAATTACCCATGACCTGCATGTGCATGTGCATGTGCATGTGCATGTGCATGTGCATGTGCATGTGCATGTGCATGTGCATGTGCATGTGCATGTGCATGT
>NC_063342.1:20713739-20727552 GCF_021869965.1 Rhincodon typus | reverse complement strand
CATGTGCATGTGCATGTGCATGTGCATGTGCATGTGCATGTGCATGTTGGTAAAGTAATGGCCTGGCTCACTTTGGGGTGATGGCCTTGTGCATCTTTGGTGTGGAGAGTTTAAAAGGAGATACTTTGGAAATAGCTGTTTGTACGCAGCTAGTATTCACCTTTTAGAATTACAACACTATCTAATTCTAATTACAAGAACATCTAATTCAACATATAAAAATGTTAACCCCATTACATTGTATGTAAGCTCAGGTCAAGTAACATACAGCCTCAAATTGCACAGCGGTAGCATGGTAATAATCCCACTGACCTATCATAAAAGGTTTCCAACCTGCAACCACTGCAACATATCTTCCTCTGGTCTTTTTATAGGTTCTTCTGAAGATGAGATTTTTAATTGGGGGCAGCATCAAAGGAAGCCATTCAATCAGTCTTACAAACAACATGGGGCATTGATTTTTGTATAATAAGGACAATGTGTTTGTTTTCTAAGCAACTGATGTTCTCATGTACAATACAAAGGCAAATACTGTGAATGCTGGAAATCTGAAGCAGTTCTAATGAAAGATTGTCAACCTGAAACATTGGCTCTGTTTCTGTTCAGATACTGACTGATCTATGAAGTTTTCTCATCTCATTTTGTTCTTGTTTCTCATGTACAATCATGTTTGGCAATTAACTTCTGAATCTAAGTCTCAAACTCCAAAGCTGTATGCTAAGTTTGGGACACAATACCACCACTATGTGTGAAAGCCTAACTAACCTTTGAACTAGATGAATCTTCAATCTCATATGTCATGCTTTCTGGGTCTATTGTAGGTGAGTAGATAAAGGTCAATTGTATCATGGACTATAAGGTGGTTGGAAGTTAAATTAGATAGACGTTGATCTTTTTTTCCATCAAACAAAAATATATCCTATACATTGTATAACTGAAGGCATGCAAGGAAATAGCTAGCTTTAGTTGATTGGTTGCATTGACCAAACCGGCACTAGCCAAATTTGGGATATTGTCATAGCTGACTGGTAGCTGTGGGTCTGTGTTATCAGGGAAGGGAAGCATTGTTATCTAAGCACATCAACTGCTAATATACAATGACGTTATCATTGTCTAAGTAGCTCATTGAGTGAGTGGTGTAGATCGCTGTGGTCTATCAAAGTTTCCATTCATAACAACAACAGGTGATAACGTCATTGTTGGTGTTCTGATTAAGTCGGTGTTTAATGTTGCCCTGGGCACCTGTACCAGTTGAGGTATTGATGAAGCCATTGCCAGCCACATTCACGCTATTGTCATGGCAAGAATTGTTTGTATTGACCATGTTTTGCTGGGGAAAGATGAAGTTTGAGGTACCTTTCTGGTGCCTTGCTCACTTGTCTCTGTAGAGAACGCAAACTCTTCCTGGAGAATCCTCTGACTGGAACCAGATAGCTGTTGTCTTGCAAGGTCGTAGCCCCCACACTGTAGGCCATCAGCCATAATTTTGAACATGGAACTCTTCCTGTTACTACCAGTCCGGCCAGTTGGACCAGGGATTTGTAAACAGTTGGGCCAACTAGATCCTGGAAGTCATTTAGATGCCTTAGTATCCTGAAATGCAAGATTTTTCTTTTATTCATTAACAGGATGAGGGCGTCACTGGCTAGGCAGCATTTATTGCCCACCCCTAATTGCCCAGAGGACAGTTCAGAGTCAACCATATTGCTGTGGGTTCTGGAGTCACATGTAGGCCAGGTAAAGATGGCAGTTTCCTTCCCTAAATGACATTAGTGAACCAGATGGGTTTTTTCCGACAATCAACAATGGATTCATGGTCATCATTAGATTCTTAATTCCAGATATTGATTGAATTCAAATTTCACCATCTGCCGTGGTGGGATTCAAACCTGGGTCCCCAGAACGTTTTCTGGGTCTCTGGATTAACAGTCCAGTGATAATACCAGTAAGCTATTGCATCCCCATAATAGGGCAGACACAGTCTGGAATGAACTGTCAGTTTGTACGAGTAAATCTCTTTATCCTTTATTGTTGACAGTTACTCTCTATTCTCCAACCCATCAGCCTGGGTAAAGGATATTAGTATGTTTTGATATTACTGTATTCATATTTTTCTGAACACTTCAGATTTTCTTGTCCCCTAATTGTGACACACCCTTTTACATCCAATTTTCCAATTATCGTCATAATGACAGAAAAGCAAAATTCCGCGAATGCTGAAAATCTAAAATCAAAACAGAAAATATGGGAAATACTCAGCAGGTCTAATAGCTATTGTCTGATAGAGAGAAATGGAGCAATGATTTGGAGTGATGGAGTGATGACTTCTCCTCACAATTTATTTAAAAATGAGACAAGTTTTCAGCAACATCCTGTATGTCAATATTTTCTAATCAACCTGTTCAGAGATGTTATTACACACCTCTGGAGCAGGTGGGAATTAAACCCAGGCTTCCTGGCTCAGAGGTAGGGACACTGCACCACAAGAGCTCCACAACTTGGATTCGTATTGGTTTATTTAAAGAACTCAATTGGCATTAGCAGAGGAAAATTCACCTGACAGAGCTCCTCCACCTTAGAACCGTCCTCAGTGGAGGACACTAAATTCCATCCATTGACCAGAACCAACTTCCTGCTCTTCAATTAAATGATGGCATTGGAATCTTGATGACATTCATCTGAGAGAGGACATGGTGCCTATGTTTCATGTCTCATCTGAAAGATGAAATCTGTGATGATTCATCATAATACCTGTGTATCAGTGTAGATGCTGTGCTCAAGTCTCTGGAGTGATGTTTGAACACGCACCCTTCTGTCTCAGAGGTAACCTTGCTCCCAATTCAACTACAGGTAAAGGTCCACAATCACAGCTTGTTCCTCAGATACATCCTAATCACAGCTTGTCATGCTTTACAAGGTACTGTGTGAAATGAGGTATGCTACTGTGTTTGGGAACCAGCCATATCTGGTTGGCTAGATATATCAAGCGACCAGCAACTATTTCTGCAGGTCATTTCAAACCTACTTGGGATTGATTGTGATTAATTGCCTTCCCAAGCTTTGCCATCAGCTACTATCGGTACCTATCATTTCCATACGACGGAGAGATTCAAAACACAGGGAGAATAACTCTGTCTTGTGGCTTGGAACTTTTTTCCAGAAAATTATGGGGCTGATTGGTATAAAAACTCTGAGGTATAGCATTTTGGAAAATCCAATCTCTAACACTCTCAGGAAATTTCCTCTTGATTCCAGCGGTCATAAAGGGGGCTTGATTTTGTACTGCAGCAACACATGTCGATAGACTCATAATCCACCACTGATGCACAGTGGCAAAGTACATATAATCCGTTAGATGGCCCTGCGACAATACAGCAACTCACCAAATCGTGTGGCAGCACCTTTCGAGCCCTTGAACTCTCCCACCTCAACTAGCAGGGACAAGAGACACACAGGAATATCATCATCTCAAGTTCCCCTCCAAACTACACAACACTGTGACTTGGAAACATGTTGTTGTACCTTCACTGTCTTTCAGGCAAAATTTAGAAAGCTTCTGGCAGTTTTAAAATATATCTCCACCAACTAAAAAAAAACCTTTGGCAATGTTGAAGGGGCAAAAGTTGTAAAGTGGCAGGTTAGTGTGAAGAGAGAAGTACTCCATAAGTGCACTTTTGATTTATTCACTCATGGGACTAGGGCAATGCTGGTTAGACTAGCAATTATTGCCAATGCCTAATTGCCCTGGAGAAGCTGATGATGGGCTGCCCTTTTGAACCACTGCAGTCCCAGGAAAATCGATACACCCACAGTCCTATCAGGAAGGGAGTTTCAGGATTTTAGGCCTGCGGCCTAAATTTTTATAATGGTTTCCATGACTGCTGGATGCCTCAAAGTGCCTTGCAGCCAATGATGTACATTTAGAAACGTAGTCACTGTTGCAATGCGGAGAAAATGGCAGCTGATTCTTGCACGATCTCACAAACGATGTGATAATGCCTAGTTGATTGTTTGTTTTTGTGATGTTGGTTGAACGATAAATTGTTGTTGTTATGTGTAAGACAGAGAAGTATTTTCAAACAAAGTTGGTCCTTATGGAAATTCAGAAGTTAGGTGGTGCCTTTAAAGGCCTTCAAAACACCTTCTGTGATTTACAAAGATTGGAAAAATTGAAAATATGTATCATGTAAACCAGGTTTGACCATAAAATAATTGCTAAGTGTACAACGTCTGTCTATTTACTGTTTTTCATTTGAGGAGCTGGTTAGTATAATATTTGTTGTAAAAATATTTTATTATGCTATTGTGGTTATGGATACACACTTCTGCATCTTTTGTTTAATGAGCTCACTTTGTAAAGCCTGAATCAAGCCTACACTTTCAAAAGGCCCCACGGACACAAAACGTATATTTAGTCACTAAAACAATGTCTCGAAGGGTTTTCTGTGAGTAGTTCTGGCACATTACCAACTTATTGAAAAACAGTTTATAAATGAAAAAGAATTGTCAACGGCTTAAAGATACAAGGACTCACTTAAAGGAGAAATCAAGTCAAGGGGACTGGAGAATCTGAAGCGAAATGGATAGCAAGGACCCAGAATTAGAACAGCCCTTTTTTTTGGGTTGAGGCAACTACAGTAGAGTTTTCCAAAGTGTCCATGTGTGATGGAGTTCCCGGGGGTAATGCAAAATATAATTATGCTCCTGGCAATACTTATACGTTAATTTGGAAGCATCTGCATCTATGCCTATGCCAATCCTTTGACTTTAAGGTTTTGAAGTAGATCTGTAGCTCGGCATGTGGGTGTTGAAATAGCATGCTATTAATAAACACATTGAACTCGACCCCATATACGTTCCGCTGCGAAGGAAAACCGGAAGTGAGGTAATCCATCTCAACGGACCCCAGAGTTTAAAAACCAGGTGGGAAAACACACCGACGCTTCATCGGAGGCTGCACTGAGTATGTTACCAAGCATGGTAACGAAACGTCTGCAAAACAACAAACCAGCTCGGCGAGCCAACCAACCTCAAAATCCTTTGACTTTTAATTGGTTGGAGAAAAAGATTCTTTACTTCCCATTTCATGCTCATGTTTTTAGATGCTAGCTCACCTTCAAAGTGAAAGTTGTGGAACTGTAACCTTTTATTTTGGGTTCGATCTAGCATACCAATTGAAATAGATCAAAAGCAGAATGTGGGGAAGGTGAAATGACATAAATGGGTCAAAACTTTTTATCTGAGTGTGGAACAGTGCACTGTATGGCACAGTGGTTCAGTGGTTAGTGCTGCTGCCTCACAGCACCAGGGATGCAGGTTCAATTCCACCAGTGGGTGACTGCCTGTGTGGAGTTTGCATATTCTCCCTGTGTCTGTGTGGGTTTCTAATGGGTGCCCCAGTTTCCGCCCACAGTCCAAAGATGTGCAAGTTAGATGGATTGGTCATGCTAAATTGCCGACAGTGTTTCAGGGTTGTGTAGGTTAGATGTGTTAGCCATGGAAAATGTAGGGTTATAGGGAAAGGGTGTGTCTGCATGGGATGTTCTTCAGAGGGTCAGTGTGGACTTGTTGGGCCAAATGGCCTATTTCCACACTGTAGGGATTTGATGGAAATTCAACAGTGGGTTACTCTTCTCTACCTGGGCATAACAGAGTGACACTTTAATTTCATGTGACTTTTTTTTTTGAAAATGGATGGTGCTGCTGCCATGGTTACATCTCTTGCCTAATCTAATAGAGAACCTGTCAGGGATATTAGGCCAGTGCTTGCCCTGTTCAAGTTTTCCAGGCATGGGCGTTGCCTAGCAGATGGCTAATGGCAAATTGGCAGGTTGTTTTTGTTTTGGTGGAACAGAATTGCACCTCTTGTCTTTCCAGTACTTCTACCAGCTCATGCCTGCCTACCCAGGCTTAGCAGTTGAGGCATATGTTCTATGTGTGGCAGATAGGCTTGAAGTTGGGCCTACAGGAGTTCCCACCCCTGGCAGTAGGATGTTACAGATCAGTCAGGGATTCTGAGTTGCTGTGGTAACATGTGCATTGTGATTTGGACCTAAGGATAGTAATGTAAGATGAGCCTGATATGTGTTAGATGGATTTGCAAGTTGATAATCACTCTGTTTGAACACATTATAAACATACATACCCTGGCCATCAAATCCTGGCTGGGACTTGAACTCCTAGCTGTTGATTTAGCAGCAAGTACACTATCCATTTCACCACAAAACTTCCTATGTCCGCCCCTTTCCACTGGTTATTAAGCACATCATGTACTGTGATATCTATGAAGATGGCTCTTTTAAAGAAGAAGGAGAAAAAGCCTAAATATAGTGCAAATCACTTTAATGTTCCAACAACACTCAAGAAACTTGAAACCATCCAGAATAAAGCAGCCCGCTTGATTGGCACTACATCCACAAGCATCAATTCCCCCCACCACCAACGCTCAGTAGCAGCAGTGTGTACTATCTACAAGATGCACTGCAGAATTCACTAAAGGTCCTCAGACAGCACCTTCCAAATCCATGATGACTTCCATCTAGAACGACAAGGGCAGCAGATATATGGGAACACCACCATCTCCAAGTTCCCCTCCAAGCCACTCACCATCCTGACTTGGGAATATATCATCACTCCTTCACTGTCACTGGGTGAAAATCCTGGAATTCCCTCCTTCACAGCATTGTGGGTCAACCCACTGTACATGAATTTCAGTGGCTCACCACCACCTTCTGAACTGGGGCCAGGCAGTCAATGCTGGCCAGCCAATGGTGCCCATGTCCCATAAGTGAGTAAAATGAAATCACCATTTCACCTCCTTAGAAACTATTTGAATGGGAAGTTATTCATTCCCTCAATCAAATACAGATTCACCTCTGTAATTTATGATATCCATTTCAGAAATGCAAAAAAGATTATTTTTTAGCTCTGGATACTTGAATATAATGCTTTCTTTTTGTTGAAAGCTGAACATTCTGTACATTTTAATCCCTAGCCTCATTATGAAGAGCTCCAAATACTGTATGAACAGGTATAATAAAGATATTACCTTGCCTGAGTAACATCTCAGACTGCTGTAATCAGTGATGATCTGCAGTAGTCTAACATCAAAAACTAACCTTCTGGAACACAAAGTAGGTAGAAGTGAAATCATACATTTAAACATGCAGGTGATATTTTATATTTATATTTGTTTCCTGGCTTTTCCATAAAAGAGGATTTAAAACTAACAAAATTCGTTTTACTATTAATTGTTGTTAATGTGGTGTAACACAATGAACATTTAAAGGTTAACAAGATACATCTTGTTTATAGAAGCATAGGTACAGTTAATTATGTAATATTATACTGATATTTATTTGCTGCAATCACTGTCTCCAAATGATCCAGAACCAAATGTAGGCACAACAAAAAACCACTAGCAGAGGCTAATTTAGCAGTGTAACAATTTTTTTTCTCTTTCTTTGATCTCAATTTGATTTATTCTCGCATAGGATTTTACGCTTTAAGCTGCAGTGACAGGATGGCCTGGCAGAAACATCTTGTGTATGGGAGACTTGTCACAGTGAATTTCTCCATCGCTGATTTCAGGAGGACTCGTCCGACAAATGAGCCAAAAGGGAGCGGAGATGACAGGGGCAAGATGGTGAGAAACATGAGCACTGCAGCACCAGGGGACAGGAGACTAGTGGGAAGTCTTAACCGTCCTGCCAGATTGTGCAGTCAACCTGAACTGAAGCTGCAGGCGATGTTCAGTGTTCCTGCCTGTCTGAGCGCATTGCAGACACTCAGCGGCTGGGCTCTTCTATCTAACACCAATCCTAAATTCATGGAATTAAATTTCTAGGCAACTGATTCTATTTTGCTGTTGATGGGGGCCTTGTTCCTCAGTGAACACACTGAAGACGTAATGAATACCTGGACCCTTGACATAACATCCTCATTCTAAATATGTGTTAAAATTCCTGCACTTCAACAATGTCCATGATAATTTCCTTTTAAGCCAGTTCTCCTGCCAATGCTGAGCACTTGCCATGTGCAGTTTTCTTTAAGTGTCATGGGTACATGAGGCTGGTGAATGGATGTTTGAGTGAGACCAGTTCAGCTGCAAACTTCACTTCGGGTGTCAGAAATGATGTTTCCCCTTTAGCAACAAAAATGGTTCAATTATTTGAGGGTGGCCAATGCCAGCCTTTTATAGTTTCTCATCAACCCGTTCAGAGATGTTATTATGCACTACCACCGTACCACAACAGCCCTAACTGAACTGTTAATTACAGCATTTTCTTCATTTATGACAAACAGCATATTCTATAATTAACCTGTTCAGAGATGCAATTGCACAAGTCTCCTGGCTCAGAGGTACAGACACTTCCATTGCACCAAACGAGCCTCCTAATACCAGCCTTTTACATTTGGAAAATGGGTTCACTTCCTCTGGCTGGCCACTATCTGGCTATATTTTCTGATGTAGTTTCCTTCCCAACTGCATAAAGCACTATACCAAACATGGCAGCATGTGTGGAAAGAGTTCTGAAGAAGAGTCTTACCACACTTGAAACCTTAATTTTATTCCTCCCTCCACATTGCAGACCTGATGAGATTCTCTAGCATTCTCTGTTTGTTTCAGATTTTCAGCATCTGCAGTATTTTGCCTTTGTTACTGTATTAAATTTATTCATTTTACTTTTACACAATTTATGCTGGATTTTCTTCTTTGCACAATTCTGCAACAAATTGCCACATTAAATCTAAATCAAACCTTGAGACATAGTGAAAAAGATGTTGTATTCCCAGGTCCATTCTGGGATAAATTCTGCCTGTTTTGCTAGCTTATAAAGTCATTGAGACATACAGCATGGAAACAGACCCTTCGGTCCAACTAGTCCAAGCCAACCATGCTCCCAAACTAAACTAGTCCCACCTGGCTGCATTTGGCCCATATCCTTCCAAACCTTTCCTATTCATTTACTTATCTAACTGTCTTTTAAATGTTGTAACTATATCTACCACTTTCTCTGGCAGTTATTCAACACATGACCAACTTTTTGTCTAAAAATGTTGCACCTCATATTCTTCTTTAAAACTTTTTCCTCTCACCTTAAAAATGTGCCTCCTCGTTTTTAAACTCCCTAACTTAGGGAAGAGACTTTTGATATTCACTTTATCCATGCTCCTCATGATTTTATAAACCTCTGTAAGGTCACACTTCAACCTTCTATGCTCCACTGAAAGAAGACCCAGCCTATTTTTATAACTCAAATCTTCCATTCCCAGCAATATCCTGGTAAATCTTTTCTGAACCCTCTCCGTTATAGTAATATCCTTCCTGTAGCAGGGTGACTGACTGATATGTTGGAAGAATTTGATGGTGCTTACTCAAAGAGGAAAAGGCCTAGAACTCCTAGAATTTCTCTGTGGTTTCTGTGTTGCCCAGGATTCTCTGTTTTTATCTGAAATAAGAAAGAATGGAACTCTTAGCTCTTATAAACCATCTTTTGCTTGATTGGCTAGATGATTGTTTTGTGAGGCAGAGTAAAGCCTACAGTTTGGGTTCAATTCCTGCTCCAGCTGTGGTTGCCATGAAACACTTTCCTCAATCTCTCCACTTGCTTGAGATGTGGTGACCCTCAGTTTAAATTCTCTGTAATGAGGAAGTGGCACTATGATAACTTCATCTTTTCATTTTGAGTATTTACTATGTAATTTGTAAGCAAAAATTAAAAATAAATATCTCAGCTCCAATATCTTCATCACCTGTTTTATTTTTTGTCATTTTTCACTGTTCAATGCAAATACTGTATTTATTCCTGAGCAGATTGGAGTCAGATGTTGTTGAAAGACTGAAGGCACCTGTCACTGGTGGGAATTTTGGCAATGTTTCCATGGAAATAATTTGGGTATTTACATTTAAGTGTTGTGTTTTAAAATTGGAAATGAGTTAAGATACCCTTGCAGCCACTGAGACAAAAAGGAAACTAGATGTATCGAAGAGTTAACTCTCAATTGGTTACCATAATGACAATAAATGAATTATTATTATGCTTTAGGTTAACAGTTACCGTTCTGCCAAGTAGTGAATCGTCTATAACCTGCACAGCCTTGCTTTGGTCTTCATTGCAAGGGGATTGGCATTCAGAAGTTCAGATGCCTTACTGCAGTTATACATGGCCTTGGTGAAACGCCATCTTTACTTTTTTTATTTATTCACTCGTGGATGTGGCTATCCTGCTGACTAGCATTTATTGCCCATCTCTAATTTCCCTTGAGAATGTGGTAGTGAGCTGCCTTCTTGAATTGCTGCAGTTTATGTGCTGTAGGGAGGGAATTCCAGGATTTTGAGCGAGCGATAGTAAAGGAATGGAGATATGTTTCCAAGTCAGGATGATGACTGGCTTGGAGGAGTTCTTGCAAGTGGTGGTGTACACATGTATCTGTTGCCCTTGGCCTTCTTGATGGAAGGGGTTGTGGGTTTGGAAGGTGCTGTCTAAGGATCTTTGGCGAATTTCTGCAGTGAATCTTGTAGATAAGTACACACTGCTGCTACTGAGTGTTGATGGTGGAGGGAGTAGATGCTTGTGGTTGTGATGCCAACCCAGTGGGCAATTTTATCCTGGATGGTGTCAAATTTCTTGAGTGTTGTTGGAGCTGTACTCATTCAGCTATATGGGTGGCATTCCATCACACTCCTGTCTTGTGTCTTGTGTTTGGTGGATAGGATTTGGGGGCAGTACGGTAGCTCAGTTGTGAGCAGAGCTGCCTCACAGTGCAAGGGACCCAGGCTTAATTCCAGCCTCATTCATTGTCTGTATGAAGTTTGCATGTTCTCCCCGCATCTGTGTGGATTTCCGCCAGGTGCTCTGGTTTCCTCCCACAGTCCAATGATGTGCAGGTTAGGTAGACTGACCATGATAAATTGTTCTGCACTGTCCAGGAATGTTCAGGTTAAGTGGATTAGTCATGGTAAATGCAGGGTTACAGGGACAGAGTGCAGGGTTGGGTCTGGCTGTAATACTCTTTGGATGTTTGGTGCAGACATGATGGGCTGAATAGCCTCTTTCCGCACTGTAGGGATTCTATGATTCTTGGAGGTGAGTTACTCACCACAGTATTCCTAGCCTTCGACCTGCTGTTGTAGTCACTGTGTTTATGAGATCAATCCAGTTGAGTTCTTGTCAATGGTTACTCCAGAGTGTTGACAGAAGATCCAGTGATGTCAACTCCACCTAATGTAAAGGGGCAGTGGTTAGATTGTCTTTTATTGGACATGGTCATTGCCTGGTATTTGTGTGGTGTAATTGTTACTTGCTACTTGTCAGCCTAAGCCTGGACATTGTCCAGATCTTGTTGCTTCTGAACACAGACTGTTTCGGTATTTGAAGAGTCACGGATGGTGCTGAACAATGTGCAATAACCAGCAAACGTCCCTGTTTCTGACCTTATAATGAAGGGTCGCGTGCAGTTTTGGTTTTCCTACCCAAGGAGCACAGCATCCTCGGGTGAGGCGGTCGGGCATGCTTCTTGATCAATAAATCCTGGTGCTTGGATGTAACGACCCTGGCAAGCCATTGTTCCCTGCACCTAGAATACCTCACAGTAAAATGGCGTCCCTATTCTCTGCTGCAAGAGTTCACCTCTGCCATCCTGACAACAGTCTACGTACCATCCCATATGGATGTGAAGAATGCCCTAGATGAAATTTATACTGCCACAAACACTCTAGAGACAAAATTCCCCGATGCCCTACTCGTCATGGTGAGCGACTTCAACCAAGCCAAACTCAAGAGGTTGCTGCCAATGTACCACCATCACATCTCTTGCCCCACCAGAGGACCAAACATCCTAGATCATTGCTACGCAGCCATCAAAGACACCTACTGCACCATCCCCCAATCAGATCACAGCTCTGTGTTCTTCCTCCCAGATTACAAGCAGAAGCTGAAATGGGAGGAGCCTTCACTTAGCGAAAAACCTAGATGGGTATTCCACCACTGTCACAGAATTCATTAGCAAATTCATAGAGGGCTGTGTCCCAAAGAAGTCAATCCGAGTGTTCCCCAACTGGAAACCTTGGATGAATCAGGAAATCCATTCCCTGCTGAAGACCAGGCATGTAGCATTCAAGTTGGATGACTCACACCTATACAGGAAATCCAAATATGTCCTCCACAAAGCCATTAGGGATGCCAAGAGGCAATACCGGATCGAGTTAGAGGCCCAAACCAACCAAACAGACTCTCACTGCCTGTGGCGGGGCCTAAACAACATTACAGAATACAAAATGTAGAGAGCAAGATGGTGAACAATGCTTTACAAGCTCAGTTTGAACAGGATACCAGCGGCACGGTGTCACCTGCCCCGGACAGACCTATGCCCACTGTTGCCGCTGTAGACATCAGATCGGTCTTCCTGGGAATTAACCCAAGGAAAGCAATGGGCCCAGATGGAGCCCCCGGTCAAGCACTCAGATCCTGTGCGGACCAAGTGGTGGAGGTATTCACCGACATCTTCAACCTCCCCCTTCTACAAGCAGAAGCCCCCACCTGGTTCAAGAAGACGACCATCATCCCAGTACCTAAGAAAGCCACATGCAATGCACCTTGATGACTACCGCCCAGTGCTCTGACCTCCATAATCATGAAGTGCTTTGAAATGTTGGTCATGGTCAACTCTAGCCTCCCAGCCTGCTCGATCCTCTACAATTTGCCTACTGACATAACAGGCCCACAGCATATGCTATTTCCCCAGTGCAGTCATCCCTGGAATGTCTGGACAACAAGGACACCTACGTCTTCAGCTCATCAACTACAGCTCAACCTTCAACACCATAATCCTCTCCAGACTGATCTCAAAACTGTGAGACCTCGGTCTCGGCTCCACCCTCTGCAACTGGATCCTCAGCTTTCTGACCCATAGGCCACAATCAGTGAGGATAGATAACTGCACCTCCTCCACAATAACACTCAACCCTGGAGCCCCCCCTCCGCCGAAGGATGTGTTCTCAACTCCCTACTGTACCCCCTGTACACCGAGGACTGTGTTGCCAAATTCCAAACGTACGCCATCTACAAGTTTGCTGACGACGCCACTGTGGTAGGACGGATATCAAACAATGATGCAACAGTCAAGAGGGTCCAACAACGCCTTTTCTTTCTCAGGCATCTCAGGAAATTCAGCATGTCCACAAGGTCCCTCACCAACTTCTACAGAGGCACCATAGAAAGCATACTGTCCGGGTGCATAACAGCATGGTATGGCAACTGTCCTGCCCAGGACCGTAAGAAACTACAGAAGGTAGTGTGCACAGACCAGAGCATCACAGAAGCCCACCTTCCATCCATGGACTCTATTTACACAGGCTGTTGCCACAGAAAGGCTGTCAACCATCATCAAAGACCCATCGCAATGCTCTTGCAAAACCTCTTTCATCAGGCAGAAGATACAGAAGCTTGAACACATACACCAGCAGGTTTAAGAACGACTTCTTCATTGCTGTTACTAGTCTTATGAATGGAGTCTCTAACTTCAGTAATGCTGATCTTGCTAATGTTGATCTTGTCTAGTGCACGTCCTGTGCGATGTAATTTGTATGCCTCTGTCTAGTTTTTGTCTCACCCTATGATCTGTATGTCCTTACTTAGTATGATTTTCCTGCGCTGCTCATAAACAAAGCTTTTCACTGTGCTTAGGTACACATGACAATACATCAAACAAATCAAATCAAATTAAATCAAAGATAACAAGGTGTAGAGCTGATGAACACAGCAGGCCAAGCAGCATCAGAGGAGCAGGAAAGCTGACGTTTCCGGTTTTC
>NC_063342.1:20695150-20698739 GCF_021869965.1 Rhincodon typus | reverse complement strand
TCCTGTGATGCTGCTTGGCCTGCTGTGTTCATCCAGCTCTGCACCTTGTTGTCTGGGGAGGTATTGCACATCTAGTTCTGATCTATGACACTGATGTCAGTCATGGGGCAGCGCAAATCAGCTCATCAGAAATTTAAACTTCTCGGGCAATTACAGCAATTACAGTGAAGGTCAGAGCTGATCTTAAGGAACAACTGAGGCAGACGCCTGAACATTCATCATCCTTGGCTTTGAAAGATCTGGCCCTTTTGTTTATCTCTTTAACATTCCATTGTGACCATGTAATTCACACCACAGTGCTCACTGTCAATGGGTGCCCTGCTATCTCTATAGAAACTGGCTGCGTTACATTTTCAAGTAATTATTTTTATTGTTAAGAGTTGTGCTGTTCTGCAACAGTTTTATGAGATGAATTTAATACACAAGAGCCAGCTGGTTAATGCCACAAATATTCATTTCATTTGCCAACCATCAAAAGCTCAGGGCCTGAGGGTTGCTCAGTAATGCAAGCTTTCTGTGAATTTAATTAGCCTTAGGCTTTCATGTACTGGTATTTATGCCAGTGTTGATGATCATAATCACTTGAAGACTTGGCCATCTATACAATGGATGATGGTCTCTTTGGGAAAATGCAATGCTAAATGGCTTCAAGTGGTGGGGTGAATGACCACGGTTCGTGTCAACTGTTCATTTTAATGAGCATGGTGAACTGACCATTTGGATCAGCTTTGAACCAGGAAAGAAAGCAACATTGAATTAGTATCACATGTAAGAGTAACACACCTCCATGTCCATTTGGTTTTAGATGATCCTGCCTTGACTCTGCCAATTGCTCTTGTGACAGGAAATGCTTATGCCTTTTTCCCTTATGCAGTTCTGTTGAATTCCGTCCCTGACAAAATCTTTGAAGTCAACTCTGAATAATTGCCTTCCTGGAACTAGATTGACTTTATTTGATCATTTACCATAATATTGCTTATTGGTCAGCTGAAGACCCTGGTTGACTCTCTAGACCCACACATGGGACTTGCAGAATTATTATTTTTAACCTTCTTTGACAACTTAATGACCTTTCACTGTTATTTACTTGATATTTTACTCCAAACAACCTACTTGTAGAACAACAAACAACAGCTTCCGCTCCTTATCATTAACTTCTTGAATGATATGTCCATGTCTGATTATCTCTTAACAGCTCTCAACACATAGGCACTCGATGATTGATTTCCACTTTAGAACAGGTTTTTGTTCTGTGAATTAATTGACAGAAAAACTCTTCAGTGTTAGCACTCTTAGGCCAAAATAACTGCAATTCAGAAGTAACAGCAAAGTCGATGGTACAGATAATGACTTTAAAAATGCTATTTAAGTTTCTTGACAAGTTACTGAACTAGAAAACATGCAGCCCATTCAGAAACAAATGAAAGGGGTCAACGAAGCTTCCCCAGCTGATGTCTGTCTAGACAGTCTTTATCAGGCTGCTACATGTCCTGTCCCTAAAATTAACTTGAGGAACATAGCATTAATACTTCTTTCATATATCACCTGGCAACATGCCTATAACACTACAGCATTCAAGGCAGCAAGAGCAAGATGCTGTATGCTGCGGGGGGTTTTGAATCAACCTTCACACAAAGACACACACACACACACACACACACACACACACACACAGAGAGACACACAGATATGTGCACACACACACACATGCGCACGCACACACACAGACATGCACACACACACATGCGCACACACACACATGCGCACACACACACATACACACACACACACACACATACACACATACATGCACAAATTGTACCCGTCAAATGCAAATCTGCGATTAATATTAAGTTGTTGCTAAAGCATTCGATTGGATTTAACAAGGTAAAGATATTCAATTTAATTACTGTTCTAAGTTCCAAGGTGAATTTACTCTGAAAATTCACAATTCACTACATACATAGGTTAGGAACAAATTCAGAGCTGGAACTTACTGACTTTGGGATAGATTAGACTGAGGCTCCCTTGAGGCTAAAGAATTATGCCACCTTGGTATGATGACTAATCCATAGTGGTTTACAAAATGCTTTGCTGATCCATCTGGTCACCTTCTAAATCAATCTTCCCTCCATGTAAATGTGTAGAGAGTAAAGTCCCTGTCCTTCTCCCTTTCTAGACATTTACATGTTCGTTGGGAATGAGCTTGGGTCAAAGATGGCCCAAGATTTCTGGTGGGCAGGGTAAATCCAGAAAGACTCAGAGGTCAGGACATTGTGGGCTTGCTATACCAAGTCTGCTGAACATGGTTCCTTGTCAGAGTGCCATCAGAGAAGCATGAGTTAGCGCTGTCCTGGTGTCACACTGCCTAATCAGCTGATACTATTGTATATGGCTCTGAAAGGGCAGAAAGTGTCGATACTGAAAAGCACTATCCATTATGCTATCATATTCTCTGTAATAACAGATGGAATCTGATAGGGGCCTGAATGATGTGGCTGTGGTGAGGTTTGTAGCAGAATCATACAAAAAGTCTAGTGAACCCTATTTCCACGTTGGGAGCATCTCAGTGCATCTTTCATGCTTTGGCTGAATGGTGGGGCATGTTTCTCATACAGTATGTGTGAGTTGCTACTTAAAGGGGATTATATGTTTGTTAATGTCCTACAGATGTCACAAATCAGTTATTAATATTCACCTTCATATTTTACAACGTGCACCGAAATTTCAGCACAGAATTCAGAATGGCTACCTGGCCACTTCAGCTGACTGCTTGTTCCAAAGGACTTCCAAGCTGGGTACCAGGTACCAAGGCACACTCATGGGCATTGACAACTAACATCCACATTCACAGACAATGGCATCAAACATGTGCCTGTCTGGAAGAATCCTCATGGCAGATCTCTGATCCATTTACAGGATGCATCTGCACTTCAATCCTGCACTGCTGGTGCAATTACTACTATCACCGCATTGCTGCAGCAAGGACACTGTATGCTCAGTGACATGCACCCGGCCTAGGTCTGGGTGCTTTCTGCCACAGCCCTCACTCACTCTGAGCCTACCTGGATGCTCACACCAATCCTGTATTGCATAGCCTTGCCTCTTGCACATTGGCCCCTCAGCCATAGATGCCAAGATCACAGTAGTGCTGTATTGCCATGTCATTTAGTCTAGGACACAGGCAAGAAGCTTGTCATAGTTGTCAGCAGGCCTCAGGCAGTCAAGGAGAATAGCCTTCATTCAGGGGTGCCAGCACAGTAAGTCAAGGACAAACGCTGACACCAGGCCAGGGGTCTGAATACAGTCGATCAGCCCCTCACAGTGGTCAAAGTCAGGGCGTTACCAATATAGCGGGTGAGGAGCCAAATGACGGACAGCCCACTACTTGCCTTGACTCTTTCTGATCTATAAACCGGAAGAACTGCGGATGTTGTAAATCAGGAACAAAAACAAAGTTGCTGGAAAAGCTCAGCAGGTCTGGCAGCATCTGTGAAGGAGAAAGCAGAGTTAACGTTTCAAGTCCGGTGACCCTGATGAGGATGTTCTCAGAACAGCGTTTCTGAGTAAGGGTCACTGGACCCAGAAC
>NC_063342.1:20677008-20695140 GCF_021869965.1 Rhincodon typus | reverse complement strand
ATGTTCTCAGAACAGCGTTTCTGAGTAAGGGTCACTGGACCCAGAACGTTAACTCTGCTTTCCCTTCACACATGCTGCCAGACCTGCTGAGCTTTTCCAGTAACTTTGTTTTTGTTCCTCTTTCTGATCTGTTGTGGGTTGTTTTCCTCCTGGAATGAGAGGCAGGAGATTGCAGATGGGTCTGCAGGATGTTCTTGAGAAGGTCTAGGGAAAGAAGGCCCAGCTTTTACAGTGCTACTTCAGCATGGGAAGTAGTAGTCTGTGCCACTCAACAGTAAAGGTACAGGAAGAGTGACATGATGGGAGGAATGTTGCCAGTCTGAAAGCATACAGCAACTTCATGCTCCACGGAGCACCCACAAAGTGCCAGCTCAGAAATCCTCATTGTCTCCCAGATCACAGATCACTGCACTGCTGTACGAATCTGAATGACCCTTTGAGTCCAAAGATCTACAACCATGATGGTGGCAGTCTGAGCCTGCAAAGCAGCTACAGTGAATTTAATTATCTCAGTTTGAGTTTCCTCTGCAGCACTTCCAAAGTGCATAGTCTCCTCAGCCTTTTATCATTTTACCATCTTCCTTTTCCATAAATCAATTTAGTGAACTTTCATTTCACTTTCTCTATGGTAAGCAGGGATCATAATAAGTTTTCATTTTAAACGATTCCTGTTGAGATTTTCTTCAGGGCTACATT
The DNA here is from genome assembly GCF_021869965.1 of Rhincodon typus. NCBI lineage: Eukaryota > Metazoa > Chordata > Chondrichthyes > Orectolobiformes > Rhincodontidae > Rhincodon > Rhincodon typus. The sequence continues at coordinate 20,694,444 of NC_063342.1, read as the reverse complement.
TTCACTTGCAGGGGCTACTTCTGTCTTTTGGGAGTTTATTTTCATAGAGTGATAGAGTTGTACAGCATTAAAACAGACTCTTTGGTCCACATGTCCATGCCAACCAGATATCCTAAACAAAGCTAGTCCCATTTGCCAACATTTGGCCCATATCTCTCTAAGCCTTCTTATTCATATATCCATCCAGTTGCCTTTTAAATGCTCTAATTGTACCAGCTTCCACCACTTCCTCTAGCAGCTCATTCCATATGTGCACGACCCTCTGTGCATAAAAGTTGCCCCTTAGGTCTCTTCTAAATCTTTCCCCTCTCACCTTAAACCTATGCCCTCTAGTTTTGGACTACCCCCATCCTGGGCAAAAGATCTTGTGTATTTGCCTTATCCATGCTCCTCATGATTTCATAAACCTCTATAAGCTCACCTTTCAGCCTCCGATGCTCCAGAGAAAATAGCCCAGCCTATTCAGCCTCTTCCTATAGCTCAAACCCTCCAAACCTGGCAACATCCCTGTAAATCATTTCTGAGTCCTTTCAAGTTTAACAACATCTTTCCTGTAGCAGGGAGACCAGAATTGCATTCAGTATTCCCAACATGGCCTAACCAATGTCCTGAACAACTGCAACGTGACCTCCCAACTCCTATGCTCAATGCACTGACCAATAAAGGCAAGCTTACCAAACACCTTCTTCACTATCCTACCTACCTGTGCCTCTACTTTCAAGGAACTACGAACCTACACTCAAAGGTCACTTTGTTCAGCAATACTCCCCAGGACTTTACCATTAAGTGTGTAAGTTCTTCCCTGATTGGCCTTTCCAAAATGAAGCACCTCATATTTATCTAAATTAAACTCCGTCTGCCACTCTTCAGCCCATTGGTCCATTTGAACAAGACCCTATTGTACTCTGAGGTAACTTTCTTTGCTGCCCCCTACAACCTCTAATTTTGGTGTCATCTACAAACTTACTAACCATACCTCCTATGTTCACATCAAGACATTTATATAAATGATGAAAAGCAGTGGACCCTGCACCGATCCTTGTGGCACACCACTGGTCACAGGCCTCCAGTCTGAAAAGCAACCCTCCACCACTCTCTGTGTCCAAATGGCTAGTTCTCCCTGCACTCCATGTGATCTAACCTTGCTTACCAGTCTACCATGAGGAACCTTTTCACTCTTACTGTCTCATTTGTTGGCTAATACCATCAAATAATAACAATACTTTCTATATTTGTTTTGACACGTGGATATGTGGACTCACACAGAAACAGAATTAGAAAAATACATCAGCCTCTTCAATTGTTATCAACACTCTCTTAAACATAAAACCATACCACATAAGGAAAACATTAATTTCATAGACTCTGCCGTATTTAAATTGATATGAAACAATAAGCATAAGTTAACAAAAGATTGTTAAAATAATCAACTACTATACACGAAAAGCCATCACCCCAATTACACCTTCAATTGGTGAAGTCACAGTTAATGTATTGCTATTACCCTTGCACAAAGCTGCAATATTTTAACCAGGCAGTTACAAACGTAGTTATTGCATCTCTGAGCTTAATCATAGATTTAAATTGAATAATTGATAGCATTCATTCCGTAGGACTCACTATATCTTTCCCTGTATGTATGCTGCCCCAAGCGAGAGGTTCCACATTTATTTTCAAGAAATTCATAGCTTCAATGATTTAAAATTTTCTTGGAGTCCTATTGTATTGGAATTTCTGTGTTGATAGGTCTAAAACTGTTTTCCCTCTTTTGCAGCCTTCCTCTGCCTCTACTTTGCAATGGCCCACCTTCCACAACTCTCTTGCTGTTCCTATATCCTCCTATCACCTCTTGCTACTTCCATTTGCTCCTCCATATGTCTCTTGCAGCCCCCTTCTACTTCTCCAACCCTCCTATTTCCCTATCTCTCTTACATCTATTGTATCTTCCTTCTTCCCCAACACCACTGTTGCAGCCTCCTCTCCCTTCACCCCACCCCCTTTGTATGCTTGTTCTCCCAATCATATAGTTTGAATATTGATGAGAAAGACTTCCTTCTTTAACTAAGGAGATCAAAACCAAGTGCTCCAGCTGCAGTCTCACCAAAACTATAGAATAAGACTTCTTCACCCCTGCACTCAAATCCTGCTGCAATAAATGTCAAACATAAAAACATAGAAACATACAGGATAGGAGCAGGTGTAGGCCACTCAACCCATCAAATCTGCTCCACCATTCAATAAAGTCATGGCTGATCATTAAGCTCAATACCCTATTCCTACCCTCCCTCATGTCCTTTGGTCCCTATAGTCACAAGAGTTAAATGTACCTCCTTCTCAAAAACATATAATGTTTCAACCTCAGCCACTGTCTGTGGTAGTGAATTCCACAGGCTCTCCATTTTCTGGGTGCAGACATTTCTCTTTATCTCAGTCCTAAAATGTTTATACCATATCCTTAAACTATGACCCTTGGTTCTGGACTCCCCACCATTAGGAATATCCTTCTTGTATCTAATCATCTAGTCCTATTAGAATTTTATAGGTTTCTATGAGATCCCCTCGCATTCTTCCAAACTCCAGTGAATTTACCATAACTTCTGCCTTCTGAATCACCTGCTGCACCTGCATGTTAACTTTCAGGACTTATGACCAAGGACACCCGGGTCCCTTTGCACATCAACAATTCCCAATCTCTCACCCTTTGAGAACTACTCTCTATTTCTGGCTTTCATACCAAAGTGGATAACTTGCCATTTTATTTCATCTGCCATGTTCTTGCCTTCTGCCTTAGCCTGTCTAAATCTCCTTGAAGCTGCTTTGATCTTTCCTTACAACTCAGATTCCTAATACATCCTGTGTCATTTAAAATGTGGAAATATTACATTTGGTCCCCACCTCAAAATTATTGACATAGATTGTGATCAGCTGGTGCCCAAGAACCCACCTGAGTCCTCTATAGATAAACTAATCTGAGTCCTCACTCTCCAGGACACTGACACATGTGACATCCTTTCTGCTTGGCTTAGTTGCAGCTCACCCATGCCCTGTGACTCAACACATGCTGATCCTTCCTCTGCATCAGCCTGTAAAGCTTATACAGTGCCAAAATCTGAGCTACTGGCTCCTGGTATCAGATTAAGTACTGGTGCCTTCTTAGCACGAGCATAAAGTTGCTGTTCCTCTTCATTCTGGCTTTATTGAGGCTGTCCAGATGGCGGTTCCAGGTATTCAGAAGCATTGAAGTGAAAGAGGAAAGCTCGGTTGAGGTTTGTGGATGGGGAGAGGGAAGTAAAAAAGCAATGAAAGGTAAATAAAAATCAGAAATTTTCCATTTTATTCTTTCTATAAAAACATCTGTTTTATAACTTGAAGCAATGAGACTCTAGAGTGCTAATTCTTTCCATTCTGAGCCAGAGACGTTGAGTGATATCCCAGGAATATAATTCGCATCATTAAAAGGATTGTTACATGACTAAATACCAGACCTGCCTTTCCAGAGTGAATTTACTTCTTAATTAATGTGCAAATGCAGCAATTTCTTCAAACTGGTGGAATGGTTGAAGGTGATCTGTCAGTTTCACAAAGCTAATGGTGGAATAGGGCAAATTGTCTGGCAATTTGTACTCAATGTATCTGTCCTTCATAACAAGCTGTTGGAAGATTTACTCATTAATAATCATACCTGCATTAAAGCCAACTGTTAGTTGCCAGCAAATTCTGATCCCTCATTACAGTTGTAGCCCTATTTAATCAGTTAACTGTTGTCAAACAATAGCAATTTTTTCATCAAACTATCATTCTGTGAAGCTCCAGAATAGTAGTTTTACAAGCTCAGATGGTCAGGAAGAAGTCATGATGATAAAAGGGATGATAAGCATCGGCCAGCTTTAATGCACCAGTATCACAACTGTGGTTAAAGTCTTCCCAGAACTCAGCTGCAAACTCTGTAATCAGCATGAAGCAGAACTCCCTGGCTAGATCACATGCTCTGTTTAAGACCCAGGAATGACCTTTCTCTGTCACCTTTGTGGTTTAGTCTGTGGCACTGATTAGAGAGCTGCAGTTACAGTGACATACAGGAAATTTGGCATCAGTGCAACATGAACAATAAGGAGTGTCACTTAATTAATTTCGGGTGCAAATTCAATTTCACTCCCACGCTGTTTTTCAATGTGATTGTTAATTCCAAATGTTGATCAACCCTTGTGAAGAATTACACCCGCCTGATATCTGTCCTATTCCTTTGGAGATTTGAATCTGAGATCCCTTGACATACTCACGGCTTAACACAAGAAAATGGCATGACTTCTTTCTACACTGTTTACATTCCTGAGAACCAAATTTTATGCTGGAAGAACTTCACCTCATTTTCTGCTTGGGGACCCTGCAGCCTTCTGGACTCAATATCAAGTTCAATAACTTTAGGGCCTGAGCTCTCCTGTGTCCTTACCCCAACCTCCACAACCAGGCCTCGTTATCATATAGTCTGCAAGTACACACCACCCATTGTTAGCTATTTCCAGTCAGCATTAACAGCCATTCACCCTCCTAGCCAGATCGTTATCCACTCCTCTGTCTGTCCAACTGTTTTTCTCCCGCTTTGGGCTCTATCCCCATCTATCATTTACTCCTTACCCCCTTCCCCTACCCTATCTTTGATATATAAACCGACACTATCTTAGCTACGATCAGTTCTGAGGAAGGTTCACTCAACCCAAAACATTAATTCTGTTTTCTCTCGACAAATGCTACCAGACCTGCTGAGCTTTTCCGGAAATTTCTATTTTTGACTAAATTTTAATCCTTTCCACTCAATGGGAAAGGGGCAGGCCAGCAGCTAAAATTGCAAAAATAGCCGTGCCTTCCTACTACTGCTGGGATCTTACTGTTCACCATTTTAGCTGCAATACGAAATGATGTGAAGAGCACACAACTCAATTCTGGTGGATGTCTAATTTATATATGCAAATCACTACACTCTCAAATGGATGCAACGTTAATTAGATTTTCAAGACATTGGCAAGTCACCACTTCTTTTTTCTTTTCCTAGGTTTGTTCACTGTGATTAAGCCCTCTATGTTTGTAACATGTGGTAGTATTACTTACGAATTGTGGTTCATGGACTGTATCAGGTTCAGGAAAACCAGTAGCTCTGTGTGTGTTATTGTGTCAATACAGCAGGTGAGGGCACAATCCAAGAGCCCAGGGATCAAATAACACCAGGTAAATGTCTCTCACTCAGCTTTCTAACTCTTCAGCCTTTTGTGAAGATTCATTTTCTGGTTTCCAGGTGTCTTCCAGAGTTCACTCTCACATGCCAGCATGGAAGTTGAACTCATGAGTTCTAGTTCTGGTTGTCCATGTCAACCAGTAGTGTTTTTAGGGAAAGATATCCAGGCTTATATCAAAAGAACGTTGACATAGTTCCATGTTAGGGTGGTGTGTGGCTTGGAGGAGAACTTGTGGGTGATAATGTTCCCACAGATCTGTTACTCTGATCCTTCTGAGTGGGAGAGGTCACTGGTTTGGAAACTCATTTTGAAGGTAGCTTGGAAAGTTGCTGCAATGCATTTTCTATAAATGGTTGAACAAATGCCTTTTTAAGATGCTGATTTGGGGCCATTCAAGTTCTCGATGGTATTGAGTTTCTTAAGTATTGTTGGAGCTACACACATTCAAGCAAGTGGAGATTATTCATTATACTTCTGATTTGTGCCTTGTACACAATGAATGGGACTTGGGCAAGTCAACATAGATTTCTACTCTGCATTGTGTGATATGTTTAGCACTGTATCTATAAAAACTAGTACACCTTATTAATTTCATCCTTAGCAATCTCAGCACTGCCATTCATGTAGCTGCCCATCTTCCTTCTTATGAACATTACTTTAATTTGGCTGCACTGAATTTCATCTGCCTTTGTTCAACCCAATCACTTTATTCGTTCAGTAATGCCTGTGTTAATTCCTTCCGTTCCATGGCTCCTCTTTGACTTGGTGCTGTCTGCAAATTTGACCAACTTGCATTGACTTTTTATTATTTTTCTAATCAACCTAAAGATGCTACTAGACACCTCTGGAGCAGGTGGGACTTGAAAGTGCTCCTCTTCTCTCAGAGATAGGGACATTATCGCTGTCCTTCATTGAGCTTTTTTTAAAATTCATCATTGGAAATTGAAAGTTGACCGAAGACCAGACCCTGGAGCAAACACTCGATATTTCCTCTAATCCAAAGTTACTTCTCTAATGTGTACAAGTTACTTCCAACCCTTCTGCGAAATTCTTATCCATATCTTGGACTTATATGGAATCTCCACAGTTTGAGATTTTTAGTAACTTGTCATGTCATATTTCATTAAATTACTTTGGGAAATCAATGCAAATATGATATGATTTACTAATACTCTGGTATCTGCAGCAAGTTGATGTGTTCCCCCATTCATCCTCACATTCTTGTCCTAGTTTGTATTTTCCACAAAGCTTCATTACCTTCTTAGAGAATGCCTAACAAAATGCAAATGATGGTCAGATCAAAAGAATGCTGATTGACTGGAAATGGTAGCTGATGTTAAATCCAGAGTAATTCCTGATAATAATTACTACACAGTATTAAAGGTGCAAACAGATTAAAAGCAAAGTGTATCACAGTTTATGGGTTTTTGTGATACAGTTGTAATGTCATTGCTTGTGGCTAAGGTAGCCCCAGGTTCAAGTCCCATTTGCTCTAGAGGTGTACAATAACATCTCTGAACAGGTTGATTTGAAAATATCTATCACAATTTCTATTTCCATAATACCAAAGATTCAAAGTCACCATTTTCCTCCCAATCATGTTTACTACACCCTGTTTCAAATTACACCTAAACTGGATTCCAAAATGTTCTTTTCTGAAATAAATTGGCCTAATTTGCTGGATATCAAAACAACTTTGTAAAACTGAAAATTATTGTTCCATTGCTGGAATGTGACTGGATAGGTTGACACAAAAGTTTGAAAAACCTGGAGGAAACATTTCTGTTCCCTTTCTAGGTCTCCAAACCTGAATTTCATGTTATTATGACACACCACTTCATTAACATTTATTTTCAATTATGACATGAATTACCAGCCCTAAAGGGTGGTAGTGAGGTTAATTTGCATTAATCTCATAAAACCAGCAATTCCATGGCATTCAAGTGAGAGGCTTATGGGAGGTTGTCATTTATTGTTATTTTAGTGATGCTAATCTTCCAGCAATTTGTGCAAGATATATGAGATTCATGGAAAATCATTTCTTTGAAGCAAATTGCTGGATTTTTTTTTATGAATTAGTGATGTGAGCACTATTGAGTTGCCATTAGTTTTGAAACAATTTCTGACTAAATACTTCGGCTTTCACCGTTGGGGATCTTGGTCCTGACGTCAGACTGGATATCCATGTCATTGTGAAAAAAAAAGACCTGTTTTTGAGGAACCAGGCCTGATGAGACCAGGCAGCATCTTTCAAACTAACAAAACAATCATTTATTACCAACGGGAGCAAATGCATATTCTACAATATGCAATTGGCACATTAAATGCTTTTCAATCTCCAAACTCCTTTCCAAGCTTTGGATTAGATAATTCCTGCCTTTAGGACTCATTTAGCTCTTTTATAGATGGTCATGTTGAGACAAGCAATGCTCCAAACCCAACCAGACCATTATGTAAACTTTAGCCCATGAATGCAACTTCGCATTAGCCCATGAATGCAACCTTGCTTTACCGTGTAGACATTTTGAGAACCGTTTTCGCTTTTGTCCAGCTGAATGACCAGCAGTGTCCTACCACAAGTGGTTGAGGAGACAGAATCTGTTCTGAACACAATCCTGACATAAATCTCGCTGGTACCTTGCCTGTCCTGAACAATGTGCAGCCACACTCTTTCAACTTCTGACCATTCCAGGAGCGGTTATCACAGACAACAAACTGGCCTGTTTATGAATCCTATTGGAGGATGCGAAATGCAGGAAGGGAGAAAAAGCGAGTCTGTCTGACTGTGATTTACAGAATTTTTGAAGAGCAAAGACGATGCACTAGAAATTATTCAGTGTCAATTTTGGAGCAACAAAAACAGCCTTGCTTGGAGTGAAGTCTATAACAAGTATACAATGCATACTCTATATATATATATGTCCCTGCAAATTGCAGTCAATTTTCTCAATATATCATAAAACCTCATATTACATCATCAAGAAGCTTGCTTCCTGAAACAGGTAGACCTTCTGTTTCCCCAAGAAAAGGACCATTAAAAATGAAGGGAGTTATGGCATTATTGATTAGTAAGTCATCCAACTTCACTGAGACCATTTAAACAAAGTTAAGTTTATCATTTGAATCAAGCTGTACAAAAAGAATTTAAAAACTATAATGCTTACAGCCAGCTCATGAGCTCCCAGAAGCCAAATTAAAAGAAGTACTATTTAAAAGCTGATTCAGAAATTTTGCTTGACAGATAGTGTTTGATTAGAATTTAAGGCTCAATCGATAATCACACACAGGAGGCACTATGGAAAAGGTGAAATTGATTGAACCCATTTAACAGAAACTGGGGGGGGTAATTAACCCATTATGGATGTTCATTTTGAACTATGGAGATATAATTGAACTTTTGCTACTTGTTGAATATTTAGCTTTGCAATGCTAGTTTTTCTCAATGAGTTGCTTTATTCTGCATGTTTAAGGAGTAGATTTTAATCTTAATACGTGGCCCTCAGGATTGGCTCAGGGATCACCGATGGAGCACTGAGTTGCAAACCCTGACTGCCTGGTAATAACACTATACCTGAATTGATGCTGTGTAGATCTCCAAAACCTGCATGGAATAGTGCTGAGGGTGGCTGCAACCATATGACCAGATGAAGGCGACATCAGCTCTGGTTCTCAAGAATCACAGGGAAGGGATTTCCAGGGGGAAAAGAAAATTGGGCTTTGTCACATTAAAAGCGATTGGTTCTAATTAAGGCAGCATCTTAACAGAGGAACTATAAGAAAAAAAAAACAAAAGAAATAATTGTGAGGTTCAAGAGACATCTCAACTTTAAACAATCTTTGTCAAGGCTGAGGAAGTAGCAGGTTAATAAATGGCTGGTCAACATGAAGGGAGAAGGATCACTCAGTACATATTTGACTTGAAACATTAACTCTGTTCCTCTTTTCACAGATGTTGCCAGAGCAGCTGAGTTTCTCTAGCACTTTCTGTTTTAGTTTTAGCCCTGTTTATCCCTGCTGACATGAAGGCTGTCATGCACGTGATGCTTGCAAGAATGAAGTTTCTTCAAGCCACTCCAAAGTATCACCTCAATAGGCGAGTTTTGGAATATGAAGGCGTTATGTTTCATGTCAGCTGAATGTTACTGTTTCTACATGTGCCAGTTTATGTTGCAGGGCACCTGTAAGTGGCACATCTCTCCACCGAGCTATATGCTGATTAAGCTCATGTAAAAACAGCCTTTGCCAAGTACAGGGTGACAGGATATCCAGGAATGTATATGGCATCTGGCAATACCAACTCTGGATTATAGCACCATGTGAAGTATGGTCTGTTATGACTGAGCTATTTCTGAATTACTGTCCTGCATAATAGTTGATCAGGCATGAACAAAGTTCTTTGAACAAACATGAAAAGCAGTGATATGACCCACCATCAGATTGCACAGCAAAGTATAACTCACTCGTTCGGGTACAGAGTTTATCGGAGATCACTACCTGAACAATGCTACAGCCTTTTGGGTACAAACTGGAAGAATGGCCCTCTCACATCACTATGAATAGGGTTGTTGACAACTGAAGAACTTACAAGATTTGATCCAGATATAATCAAACCAACCTTGCCCTTTATATTATTTTAGGGGCTTTTTTATTGATTGGGTGTTATATATCTACATATGACCACATTTAATGCTGAATATCCAATTCCCATTGCCATTTTGTAAATACCTTCTCATAATTGCATACAGTTACTTTCTTTAAGTCAGATAACTAATTAGAGGGATTCAATTCTCATAGCAAATGTCACCATAATTCAAGAGGATCACAGGGCTGCTGTCTCATTAGAAAGAGATTTATCCTGAGGGTCACCACGTCTCTGAATTTAACACCTTCTGCATGGGTTCCCCAGAGGACAGGAAATCAAGCAGCTAAAGGGACATAGTGTGACCATTTTGAGCGAGATCATGCTTGTGGCTGCCCTCAAGCAAATCTTCTTCTGTGCCAGATAGAGTGTTGCCTTCACAGTCCAAACCTACAAACTCTTCTGATCCCTTGTCCTGGCAGCTCAACAATCTGACCCAGCATCCAATGGTAACATAGACTCATACAGCACAGAAGCAGACGCTTCCATCCAACTTGTCCATGCTGACCATGTTTCCCAAACTAAGCTGGTCACACTTGCCCAGAGATAGTAAGAACTGCTGATGCTGGAGTCTGAGATAACACAGTGTGGAGCTGGAGGAACATTGAAGGCCAGGCAGCATCAGAGGAGCAGAAAGCTGATGTTTCGGATCGGAACCCTTCTTCAGAAAATGACCCTTCTGAAGAAGGGTCCTGACCTGAAACATCAGCTTTCTTGTTCCTCTGATGCTGCCTGGCCTGCTATATTCCTCCAGCTCCACACTGTGTTATGTTAGTCACACTTGCCTGTGTTTGACGCATGTCCCTCTAAACCTTTCCTATTCATGTACCTGTCCAAATGTCTTTCCAATGCATCTACCACTTCCTCTGACAGTTCATTCCACATATGAACCACCCTCTGTGTGAAAAAGTTGCCCCCCGCCTGCAATTTCCCTTGTCCACCACTTTCCTGATTGCTGAACTGTCCAATCTGCAATCTATCTCGGTCCTTTCCTTACAGTAAATCATCAGTAAGAAACCCATTCACACCACAACTCTACTCACAGATTTCCACCCCATAATTACCTGCTTTCACTTCCTACTTACCCCACCTTGCAGCAAATATCGGGGCCATACAATCGTCCAGCACAGAAGGAGACAATTAATCTCCATATGCCTTTGCCAGCTCCTTGAAAGAACTGGTTCAATTAGTCCCACTTCCCTGGCCTTTCCCCAAAGCCTTACAATTCTTCCACTTCAGGTAGATATCCAACTCACCTTTGAAAGTTTCTATTGAACCTGCTTCTAATGCCCAAGTAGCACATTCCAGATCATAACAACTTACTGCATGAAATAAATCTCCTTATGTCCCCTCTGGTTCTTCAATTATCTTAAATCAATGCTCCCTGATTTGAAAAAAAAATTGTACTTCCAATTATATATATTTTTGCGTTTAGCCTCTTGTTCATTTCCTGCTGATCAAATATAAGGGAAATGATAAGGAAATCCCAGAACTAAACCTGGTCTGTGCTGAGTTAATTGATCTCAGCCTGTCAGTGCTTTAGATGGTTTGCACACCCCTGGGGTAAGGAAGGTAGAATTTCAGACTGTGTTCCTGTCTTGATTTCTATCCAGTAGCTACAGCAGAGAAAAATGTTTGGCTATTAGGTGGGGACAGAATGGCAATGATGCCCTCCTGCTACTCTCTCACAGGCCAAGAATGCTCATGGGGCCGATAGTTCCTGTGGGCCAAACCAGAGTCAGTGTTCGAGGGGAGATTGAGGGGAGAGAATTTGCAGGGTTCAAAAGATGAATGAAGGATGAGCCAAATGTTTGTTTAAAAATAAACCATATTCTGATTCCTTGTTTTGACAGTTTTGAAGACTTGAAAATAGGCAGGACATTCTTCAGGCCTTGTCCAGATGCTGAGAACTGTTGAATTTACTTGATAGACTTCTCAATGTGAATATAATGCAGATGCTAGAGTCAGAGACAACACAGTGTGGAGCTGAAGGAACACAGCAGGCCAGGCAGCATCAGAGGAGCAGGAAAGTTGATGTTTCGGTTCGGGAAATGGGGAGGGGGAAGGGAGCTCTGAAATAAATAGAGAGAGAAGAGGTGGGGCTAGGGAAGGTAGGTGGGACGGTGATAGCTCCCTTCCCCCGTCCCCATTTCTGAAGAAGGGTCCTGACCCGAAACGTCAACTTTCCTGCTCCTCTGATGCTGCCTGACCTGCTGTGTTCCTCCAGCTCCATACTATGTTGACTCTAATTTTTCATTGATCTCTTTTTCAATGTTTTTTTCCACATTAGGAGGTGTGAAGCATTGAAGCATCTTTTATCGATGCTTTCATGATCTGTTTGATTGACACTTTTCTAGGGCGCTGGAGCCAGCAGTTTTCTTTTCAAAAGGTTTGTGAATGGCTGTTTTTATTTGCAACAGTTCCTCATGTCGTATTGTCATTATAGGGAATCACTGTTCAATACTTTGAGTCCATGGTGTGAACGAGTTGTCAATAAATGACAGTTCATATAGACTAGAATTTTAGAAATTTGTCTAAAGCTTTGTGAACATGTCACTAAATGAGAAGATACACAAAGCCATGCCCCTGTCTGAAATTCACACCAAATCCAACATGAAAGTTATTGCGTCTTACTTACCTTAAAAGCAGGAAATAGCCCTTGTCTCACATTCACAGGCATTTCACTGTCACTAACTGATAAATAGAGTGGGCTCTTATTATTGCTCATCTGGCAATTGACAAAAGGATTACATTTCCTATTTTCAAGAGGGTAGCAACAGGCTTATTACTGACCGACGTGATAAAATATGCTGCACATTCCCTAACCAGATGTCATTAAAAATGCTAGGTGATAGATGACAGGCAGGTTTATGTTTATGCTTCTGCTTGTATGTCAAGCTCAACAAAAGATCTATCATGTTTATACATGCTTGTCTCATCCTTGTAGATTTCACTTCCATACTGTGTTCACCCCATTAAGGTGAAGATGGCCATGTTAATTATCTGAGGGGTTTGGTGGGGTTCCAGTGCATACATAAGCAGACAAAGTCAATTTGTTCATGGAAGAATCTGCTGAATATAGGACAGGACATAACAGACGATCGAATTTTGGATGAGTTTCTGGCTCAAGACTTCCACTCCCTACATTTTCTCTCTGCCTCTGATGTGCCCTTGCTTTGGAAGAAGGCTGTATCATATTTTATTTGATTGCATCATGTGCAACAAATCCTGCATTTGCTTTTGTGAATCTTGAATAACTCATCATTAATACGTTCAGTTCAAGAGTTTGCTGCAGAGATATCACTGTTGACAGGTTCTGAGCTTTTCCCAGGAATTCGGCTTGATAACAAAGCTCCAAAGAAAAGCCTTCACCGTCTCTTTGCAGCACTTCCTTTGACTGTCATGAGTCAGAATTACACTTTCTAGAGAAGATTCCATTTGGTAAACAAATGTCAGACATTCTGACTCCATGACCAGACCAACTCTCTTGTAACTGTTCTAATACAATGTGGATGCTTGACATGCCAGCTGGGATGAGTACCCCACTGACTGGCATTTTGAGCTGCCATCTGATCTTCAGAAGCTTCCGAAGGCAGCTCAAGTGAAAGTAATAAGTTTCAAATTCAAATTTCACTGTGTAAAGTTGACCAGACACTCGCTCTGTTGATGTCGATTCCAGTAAGCATGTTTACTTCTCTTCATTTCCAGACTGACATTCAAAATTTGCCAAAGCCTGCATTTGCTTTTGTGAATCTTGAATGACTCATCATTAATATGGTCAATTCAAGAGTTTGCTGCAGAGATATCACTGCTGACAGATTCTGGTCATGGACTGAAAGCTTGGGTTTGAGATAGAGATTTGTTGGAGCAGACTTGTGTATTATTTCAATTTTCATCGTACTGATTACAAGGCTGTAGTTGGCTCACCATTGCAGAACAATGCATGAGACCATAAGACTATAAGGCTTAGGAGCAGAAATTAGGCTATTCAGCCCATTGAGTCTGCTCCACCATTCAATCATGGCTCATAAGTTTCTCAACCCCATTTCTCCCCATAACCTTTGATCCCCTTGACAATCAAGAACTTATCTACCTCAGTACTAAATATAATTAATGACCTGGCCTCCACAGCCATCTGTGACAATGAATTCCATAGATTCACCACTCTCTGACTGAAGAAATTTCTCCTCATCTCCGTTCTAAAGGGTCTTCCCTTTACTCTAAGGCTGTGCCTTCAGGTCCTAGACTCTCCTGCCAATGGAAACATCTGCCCAACATCCACTCTGTCCAGGCCATTCAGTTCTCTGTAAATTTCAATTAGATCTACCAACCCCCCAACCTTCTAACCCCCATCGAGTATACAGCCAGCATCCTCAAACGTTCTTCAAATGTTAAGCCTTTTATTCCTGGGATCATTCTTGTGAACCTCCTCCGGACCCACCCCAGGGCCAGTACATCCTTCCTGAGGTATGTGGCCCAAAATTGCTCAGTCCATGCCTTGAACTGGCAGCTAATGGCAGTTTATCAGAAAATGTAAAATTGTGAAGTCATGCCCTCAAAGATCTTAACCTTTCTATGGCGTTCCTTCATATTTAGCAGCTTCCGACCCAATATATTGATTTTGATGCTAGGATCACCATCATGGAAGGCGGAAGCGATCGGGTGGAGAAAAATTTGTTGAAGTAATTTAGTGTTAAAGCCATATTTAACTCATTCGGTGCCTGGGAATGAGTCAGAAGATGACCATTACCCAGATCCAGTGAGTACATTCTGTCATTGAATAATTAAACCATTGTGATGAATTTATCAGCTGAATTTCTACGTTACCTTTCAAAGGGTCTCCTGGCTGACTGTGTCAAAGGGTTTTGTCAGGTCAACAAATGTGTCGTAGGGATCAAAAAGCAAAGAACTGTAGATGCTGGAAGTCTGAAAGAAAAAGAAACAGCTGGAGAAACTCAGCAGGTCTGGCAAAATCTGTGGAGAGAAAGCAAAGTCAACATTTCGGGTCCAGTGACCCTCCTTCACAACTGATTGTAGTGAGGAAAGATATGATGAAACGGGAAGGGATGCGGGTGTTGGAGGAGTAACAATAGGTGGAGATGAGCCCAAAGAGAGTAAACAGCAGTTGGACAAAGGCACGGATAATGATCAGCCAGGGCAAAAGAAAAGCTGCTAATGGGGACCATTAGAGGGTGAAAAGGCACTGGCTGTGATGAAAGCATTTAATAGCAAGGCTTGATGTGTGGGTGTGGAAAAAAGACATGGAAGAAGATGCTGAGGCCCTAAAACTGACATTGACAGACCAGGCAGGTGAGAATAAACTAAGGTCCAATGGTTTTGAAGGCAGGTCAGTCTATTATCATGATGTGTGATGCCATACTGTTAATTTGAGTTCAAGACTAGATGAGGAGAAGGTAAAGTCAAGAATTGACTTCTAGCTTAGGCCTCAAAATAACAGTATTTACGATCCGTTAATACTAAGTACTGCCATATCTAGTAATCACAGATATAGAAAGCTCTGATCTCACAATTACTTTATTAAGAACTATTATATCTTTTTCATATGTTCATTTCCATGTTGTAGTCTGGTCTGGTGTCGAGTGATCTAACTCCGCCCATACTGTGCTATTTACATGCAATGATGTGCATGACATTATCACAGGGATAAGGTTACTCAGGGTCCTGAAACCCTTTCACAGCTGTCAGCACTGTGTTGTGGAATCCACAGAGTTCCACGAGATAACTTCCGTATATCAGCTCTCCTGACCTGTCATCAGTTCAGCTGTCCTCTGTGAAAAACTATTTTCGTTGCGCTTAGAGGTAATCAGGAAAATCCTTGAAGATCCTAAACTCATTGATGTTTAAAAGAATAATTTCAGTGTGCCTTCCATTAACTTGCTTATAGAAACTCATCCACTGGCTACTTCAAACCTTGCTCTACAAATGAATCATTCTCTGAGTAATGGAAAAAATTGTCTGCTTCCTCTGTTCATGTGAACACTGCCTAATTCTTCCAATCCCTATCACTGCAAACATAATGGGGGTGAAGTTAATTTTCTTCAGAAGCTCATTTGAAACCATGATAGTAGGAAATTGGACAGAAGGTAAAAATTGCTGCTGGGTTCTCCATATTGCAGCACCATCAGAGATCAATTTCACTCTAGCTGCTATGCTTACTTTTACATCAACATTTATTTTAATTGTAGTGTAATGGAAACTATAGTAAAATAAAAATGTCCTCTCTTACCATCCTCTGTATATGGTTATGTTCAACAAAACCTATTGTTATTTATTCATGAGTGTGCCAGTCTCACATTACTATATTAATAACGTTCAATTAAATACTCATTTTGTAGTACAGAATTTGAAAATTGTTGAAAAAGGACAGTTTTTGTCGGAATTTCATCTTGTATTTTTCAGGATATTTTGCAAGAATGCAATTTCAAGCAGAAAATCAACATTCATACTGCATGAAAGGAGAAACCTGACTGGTTGGCAAATGGAATCTGAGTAGTAGAGGCACTACTATTGAAGATACACCTATTAATGATAGAATTGGCAGCATTTGAGTGAATCTGTTTGATTGAATTTTTTTACAAAGCCTGATCGTTTACCGTCCATAAGCTTGAATGGGTAATTCTGCATTGTAAAACCTCTACCAACCAGAGTCCACCTGCCAATAAGAAAACTATTAACATTGTTGATGATATAGGACAGAATTGAATAATGGAAGTGGCATATTTTTATGGCAGGTAAAATGTGCACAATTTCCTTATGAAGCTAGAATTTGTATTTTTAGAATATTTACAGACTTTTTTGGAAACCCTTAATCCAATTCTGTCCTCCATAACACATTAGTTACTTTGGTAACATTACTTATAACCTCTGGTTCACTGAAAGTGATAGGGATTTAGGAATTTAATGATTCAGTCCATCTTTAAAGGTATAACAAATGTGTGCTCATATGAAGGGGTTTCACCCATTAGAAGAACGTTGTATTGATAATCATATTCCACAAACAGCCACAAATGTTTCCATGATAGCAGGCAACAGGCATATGCATTCTGAACCAGAGGTAGACCACGTACACTGCCACCTACAGACTTGAAAAAAGGAACCAACGATCCATAAAAGTCTGTTACTGGCTACCATCAATGATATACCTTTCATCCTGCATACATCTTGAGTTGTGAGGAGCAGGAAATAGACTCTCAGCTTCTATGTAACTTTTGAAGCCCTCATATCATCCCTGACCACCTCTTCCTGATTGTACTTTCCCAGTTAGCCCTCTCCTTCCTGATTGCATCTTTGCCTTTCCCTATTGCCTAGCTGTCATCCCCTGCCACGACCTGCAAGCCAACCAACAATCCTCTACCTGCAGGAATATGTAAGGGGACTATCTACGTATGAGTCACTGACCTGAAGGCCATCATTGGATAGATATTCCAGCACGAGTATTGCTCCCCACAGCTACCCTGGCATAAAACAACCTCTAGGATACGATAACAAGGTGTAGAGCTGGATGAACACAGCAGGCCAAGCAGCATCAGAGGAGCAGGAAGGCTG
>NC_063342.1:20658622-20676608 GCF_021869965.1 Rhincodon typus | reverse complement strand
AAGGTGTAGAGCTGGATGAACACAGCTCTACACCTTGTTATCTCAGATTCTCCAGCATCTGCAGTTCCTACTATCTCTAGGGTACGATGTTGCTGTTCAACTTAACTACTGCATGGTCAGTTGGAAATCAATATTGCTTCTGAATTGGAAAATAATTAACTTGAAAAGAAAAAGACTACAATGAAACGTCTATGAAAAATACACCTCAGGCTAATGAACCTTTTGTGATTAACATCTTTTTTTCTGTTAGGCTAATGATCAGTCAGTTACGACATTTTGCCTAACCACATTCTAAATTATAGTGAGTTCCTGGCTATATCTATTTCTTCCAAGAAAATAAAAGGGAAGTCAGCTTTATTGGAACACGAGCAGGTGGCAGAACAGTATTTAGAATAGATGTAACCATGCTCTGAAATGCAAATATTTTCACAAAGTGGCACGTATTCCTTTTGAAAATACTTGCTATTTATCTGTGCAAGTATTTCTGTTGAGCAGTTGAATATCTGAATAATACACTGACTAAATAAATATGTAGCATGTTTTCTGATGCAACAAACACACACGCTTCCTTTGGGAACTTGCATTAACAGATAAAACTTCGGTAGATTAATACACTAAAAGATGAAACCAGTCATCATTCCTGACCATAACTGAAAGATAATATGTAAATAAATGAAAAAGAAAGTACTTTGTTCAAGCAGATTCAGGTTATCTGTAATAATTAACAGCACTACAATGATACCTCCTCTGCTTTAGTGTGCTGACCTCATGCATGTGGGTTGTAACCATTGAGAATTACAATGGTAAGTCCATGATAAAACCTCCCACTAATTCGATTACAGCATACAGTCTTTGATTTTACCCATTGACTCATATTTGTAACAATCAGACAAATCCCTACTCATCACCATTAATGCTGCTGTCATTATGAAAAGGTCAGTAATCACACAAGACCAGGTTATAGACCAACAGGTTTATTTGAAAACGTAAGCTTTCAGAGCTTAGCCCCTCCGTCCCCTGACAAAGGGGCTACACCTTTGTGTTTTCAAATAAACCTGTTGGACTGTAACCTGTTGTCATGTGATTTCTGACCTTGTTCACCCCAGTCCAACACCGGCACCTTCACATTGTGGTCATTTTGAAACACTCTGTTCCATACAATCACATTTTAGTTCACACACTGTTATCATCCCAACTGGTTTTACTACTGGACAAATTCGATCCCAGAATCAAATTTGACTTGATAGATTTTTATCAATAGTTTAATGCGGCCGTCTTTCACTGAAACATAAACACACAAGGTGGCAGATTCAGTTTTCACAAAAAACTCAAATTCATTACATAAGAGAAACAAAAATATAGCAAAACAAACCAAGCTGTGTACGTACAACAGTTTGAAAAATTTCAAAACACAGTGCTGAACAAAATCCTTTCTGCACCTCAACGCCACCAATTTGTAGTTACTCAAAAACCTGAGACATTTCCCTTCTCTATAGAATGTGTAGTTTGACATGACTGTTTCATGTCAGTTCCGTTCCTAAAAGCTATTAAGCCTTCTTACTTGAATGTTCTCAAAGTCCGAGCCCTCAGTAGAGAGCTCGGACTTTCTCAGGCTTTTACTTGGCAGATTTATGACCAAACACTCCTGAGTTGGATATTTCCTAAATTATATGGTAAAATAGGGCTGAGACAATACAGCTTTGTCAAGGACAGGTCATGTCTGTCAAATCTCTGTTAGAATTCTTTGAGGCGGTAATGAGCAAGTTAGACAAAGGAGAGCCGGTGGTTGTAATCTAATGGATTTCCAGAAGGCCTTTGAACAAGGTGCCGCACAGGAAGCTGCTAAATAAATAAGAGCCCATGATGTTAGAGCAAGGTATTGGCATGGAATGAGGATTGGCTGACTGGCAGAGAGGCAGCGAGTAGGAGGCAAGGTGGCTCAGTGGTTAGCACTGCTGCCTCACAATGTGTTCGTCCCAGCCTCAGGTGACTGTCCATGTGGAGCTTTCACATTATCCCCGTGTTTGTGTCGGTTTCCTCCCACAGTACAAAGATGTGCAAGTTAGGTGGATTGGCTGTGCTATATTGCCCATAGTGTCTAGGGTGGGAAATGCAGGGACAGGGTAGGGAGTGGGTCTGTTTGGGGTGTTCTTTGGAGGATCGGTGAGAACTCGATAGGCTGAATGGCCTGCTTCTATACTGTAGGGATTTTATGATGATAAAGGGTTTTTCTTCAGGATGGTGACTAGTGAAGTTCTGCAGGGGTCCATGCTGGGACCACAAATATTCATGTTATACATTGACGATCTGGATGAAGGAACTAAGGACATCGTTGCTAAGTTTACAGATGACTCAAAACTAGGTGGAGGGGCAATTGGTGTTGAGGAAATGGGGAGATTGCAGAAGGACTTGGACAGACTAAGAAAATGGGCAAAGAAGTGTCAGATGGAATACAATGTGGCAAAGAGTGACATAGTACACTTGGAAGGAAGAACGGAGGCATAGACTATTTTCTAAGCAGGGAAAGCCTTCAGAAATTCGAAGCACAAAGGGACAGAGGAGTCTAAGTTCAGGATTCTCTTAAGGTTAATATGCAGGTTCAGCTGGCAGTTAGGAAGGCAAATGCAATTTTAGCATTCATTTGAGGAGGCTAGACTACAAAGCAGGGATGCACTGCTGAGGCTGTATAAGGCTCTGATGAGGCCACATTTGGAATATTGTGAGCAGTTTTACACCCAGTATCTAAGGAAGGATGTGCTGGTATTTGATGGGGTCCAAAGGAAGTTTACAACAATGATCCCGAACATGAAGGACTTGCCATATGAGAAATGATTGAGAACTCTAGGTCTGAACTTGATGAAGTTTTGAAGGATAAGGGGAGAATCTCACTGAAACTTACAGAAGGCCTGGACAGTGTGGATGAGGGGAAGATATTTCCACTAGTAGGAGGGACTAGGCCCTGAGGGCACAGCCTCCGAGTAAAGGGACCAGGCTTTAGAGCTGAGATGAGGAGGAATTTTTTCAGCCAGAGCATAGTTAATCTGTGGAACACGTTGTCACAGAAAGCTATGGAGGACAAATCACTCAGTGTGGTGTTTAAGACAGAGATTGATAGGTTCTTGATTGGTAAGGGAATCAAGAGTTAAGGGGAAAAGGCAGGAGAATCGGGCTGAGAAACATATCAGTGATGATTGAATGGCAGAGCAGACTCGATAGGCTAATTATGAGGTTTTTTTCCATGAGGCCTAGTGCATTTTCACACACTATCTTATCAAACCTGCCTCATTATCAACCCACCCTGCCCTCAAGGTGTCAATCCTAGCCCAATCTTGCCACTCACTGTTCTCATAACAACTCACCATTTAGTGGATGTCACAGACTTAATCAATACCCCTGCATCACATGACATTTGAAAGCCCATTCTGCACTCAGCCAGTCACTGCCAGTCTGGAGCTCTCCTGCATGGTTCCTGACATTTGCTCTGGACATGGCCGACAGGGCAGATTCAGTGCCTCGTTTTACGAACAGGCTCCTGGAGATCCTGCTGAACAGGGTGGAGAGTAGTCGGGATTTCTTCTTAACCCAAGACCAACATTAGAGCTCCTGACACTGGGACATGCCAGCCTGGTCCAAGATTGCAGTCGGGGTTAAAGCAGACTCAGTTGTCTGGAGGGATGCCCAGCCTTGGAGGAAGGAGGTCATTGACCTTTTCCACCTCGTCAACATAAGTGGCACTCAACTTCTGTCCTATATCTCACACACTCTGGCTCTGCTTCTATACCAATCTCCCATTAAGGCTCATACTCTACCACTCTCACCATTGCCTGCAATATCTTCCATCACTTACTATCACCCACCCATCCTGCGACACTCTGCATGCCCTCTGTGCTGCCTACTCATTCGCTTCGGACACTTCTCCACCTGCACTAGTATTAACAGCTGTGCCACCCAGCTCTCTCTCACATTCCAGGAGGAAAACAGCCCCAGGTAAGGCAGAAAGACAGGTGGTGGATTATCTGACAGTCACCCATTATGGAGAGAGGATCCTGACTCTGACCTCCGTGAGTTGTTGACTGTGTCCAAGCTGTTGGACTAATGTTTGAGACCGCCCTTGACTTATTCAGTCAGACCCCCGGACTGAAAGCTAATCCTTCTGACCTGCCGACAACCATGGCAAGCTTCCTTCCTTTGTGTCTGTGTTAAACAGTAAGGCAAGACAACAATAATGTAAGCACTGTAACTCTGGCTGAGGCAACAAAGTGAACAAAGTGTAAAAAAGCAAGACAAAATAATTCATGGCAGGGACTTCTAAGAGTGAGTATGCACTATGACAGCAAGTAAAGAACCAGAACTGCAACCCTGTCCAATCCATGAGGTGGGTGCATGGAGCTCAGCAATGCAGCATCACAAGAATAGTTGCCATTGCGGCTTGAGGTGCAATATTGTAGTGCAGAAGCGTCCTGTAAGTGGATTGGAGGTGGACCATGAGGACACTTAGAACCTGTCAGGTGTTGGATGCCAATGTCATGGATGTGTGGTAAACGTGCCCTGGACATGCCTGCTGTCCAACATAGAAATCATTTACCAGGTACCCATTTTGATTTCCATTTTGGAATTTCTCAACGTCCGGCTTATTTCGCAAGTTTGTTAAAATAGAAAGTTGAATATTAATGAGGTGAGTCAAGGTCATTAACAAAGTGTTTAACAAATAATAATCCCCTTAATTGGAAACTTACCCCTGCCTAACCACAAACCTGCCTCGCTGCTTGTGAAAAGAATAATAGATGGAGCTAGGTGCTCCAAACGTAAAGATCAGCATCGACAAATTTCTTGTTGAATTCTTGGCATAGCCCATGTCAGTCAGACTCCTGTATAAGGTTCTACTCTTGGTTTTTGTAATGCTGGTTGAGAGATTATATTTATAAGAAAAATTGCTTTGTCCTTCTTCAAAATAGTATATTATCTAAATCCATTAATATCTTGTCCATAAACCAAAAAGTCTGATGCCAAAGAAGACACCTATTGCCACTGTCATGGGAGGATTGGGCTGGTAATCAAGATCAGCTACTACTTGAGATGTCCCAATAGTGTAAATGTCCAATTGAATCACTGAGTTGGTTAATTTGCTTTTGTTTCGATGTTTCCTCGGACAAAAAAGAGACTGTCTCACCAAGTTTCAACAATAAACATAAAAGAAGCCAAACATAGCATTTGGCAAACAATGAACCAGGTTATTAATGGTTACTGTACAAACTTAAGCTACATTCTCTTTAACATCAAATAAATATACATTCATACAGAGCTATTAGGGTGAGAAAAGAACAGGCAAAAAGTCTGTATCAAGAGTCCAAATCTCAAGGGTTGCATATGGTGCTTTTTTTTGCAGATTTTTAGTCTCCCTCAATGAGATCATGATGATGTCAGCTACAGGGTAACCGAAGATCTTCAGTTTGCATAGCTGGTCTGTTAGACCTATGTTTTTATCGTGTTAGCAGTTTAATTTTCAAATTCTTTGAGGGTCATCTGTTACTTCGAGAGAGTGGGAGAAAGAAGGAGAGAGAATATTGTTTCCATACAAATCTATCCATAATTGTAAGAACTTTTCCTTTCTGAGAGAAATAGAGAGAGAGAGACAGAGACCTGTCTCTGCTGAAGGCTTCATGGAGGTCTCTTTCCAACATCACCTCTCCCCAGTCTATGGCAAAACAGAGCTGCAGCCCAATGCTCCTTCCTCCAGCTTGGATAGCAAAAGTAAGAAATCATCTTATCTTTCTCTAAATATTTCTTCATTCTCAGGTGTCATTTGATGTTTTGTGAACAGTAAGTGAAGCAAAACACAGTTCCAGTTTGACTTCTAAATTCCAAAAGATTATATGGTGAACTCTCTGCATCCCAGATATTGTCAAAAATGTCTATTATTCCAGTTTCTATCCCAAACGTGATGATCCTTACACGTATTTTAATGGTGGAAAACAGCTCAGAACAAAGTCAGCATGTTCCGATCGTTGAGAAGCGAAAGGTGATACAACAGGTCTGACATTGTGTCAACCATTGTTCAACACCAATCAATGGTACGTTCCCTGCTGTGTTCAGGGAAAATGCCTAATGAAGCCAATTTTTCCTCTAACTACCAGGTGGCAAAACTTGGCTACTCAAACAGCAACTGAAGGAAATAGTTGCCAGTTGTGGTTTCATTTGTTAGATCAGGGTTTTATGTTCAAGTTCATTCAGAAACTCGCAACCTTCGTACGAGAACATGTTATTGCTCAATTATGCTTTTGGCACACAGTGATACCTTCAACTAGGAGATGTAACAAAAAAAATCTAACATTTACAACCGGTTCTGTTTTGACAACTCCAAACTTGAGTTAAATAAAACTCCAATAATGATCTCCAAAATTTCAATTGTTCAATACCTGTCCTTCTTTGGTATTGAGCCAGATAGACTAGGAGGCTTGAGACTTTGATTGTGAGTATACAATGAATTAGCTCCACTCAGCATGGGCAACAATAAAGGAGTAACAATAAACTTCATGCCTTGGACTAAGAAGACACAAAATTTCTTCCCTTTCTTTTAGCTTGTTACATTCTGTTATCATGTCCTCTCTCCTCTCTCCTCTCCCCCCACCCCAGTGGGACTGAATGTTCTTTCCAGTCTGGCAGGAGACACACCATCATTCTGCCAATCTCACATTCCAGTCACTTAATCCGAACTATCAACATTCTTTCTCAATCAGCTCCCTACACCCACTACACCCATACCCCCCACCCCAAACTATTGCATTAATGCTGTTTCCTTCACATTTCACTTCAGCCCTGATGAAGAGTCATCTGGGCTCAAAACATTAGCTTGCTGTCTCTTCATGTCTGACCCCCTGTAATCTTCAGCGTTGGTTATTTTCAGTACAAGATTAACATTGCTATTCAATGCGCAATACTGGAAAGTATATGGTTGTGAGCAATAAATGAGGCAAAATCGGATTTGACAGTCAAATATTAAACTGTATTCAACATCAACATTCACAGATGAGGAATTGCTGTTTGGATAAAGTAGTCAAATGGTTGGATGCTTCAAGTAAACCATTCACAGTAAACCCCCCTCCAAGTCACAAACCATACTGAATTGGACTACAGCACCATTTCTTCGCTGTCACTGCATCAAAATCGTAGAACCCCCTTCCTAACAGCGTTGTGAGTATCCTTAAATCCAAAGAACCGTAACACTTCAAAAAGACAGGTATAATTGCTTTCTCAGGCCATTTAGCTCTGGACAATAACTGCTAGTCTAGCCAGCAATGCCCACATTCCCTTAAGAAATAATAAAAAAAAAGCATGAATTAACTAACTGATCTCTGATTATCAGATGTTAGTACTTTAGTGATTTCTACAAAATATGGCAGCAATTGTTTGGCAAAAGTCAAAAAAAACAGAGTACACCTCACAGTTATCATCACCAAACAGCCGTGAGATCTGGTCTGTGTAATAAAGACACGTAAAAAATTAGGGAAATTCGATCTGTGACACCTCCAATGTATCCTTTAGATTTAATCGGTTGACCATTGAGCAAAGTGTGTGCTTCTTGAAGCCATTTCTGTTAGCATTCAGGTAAAACTCCTGTAAAATCAACCACAGTGGATTGGATTCTGCATCTGGATGGCCAAAATGCATGTTATCTGCCAGGGCCTAATTTCTCAACTCTCAAATCAGCAGCCTTCCGGTGAGGATGAAGGCAATGCTCCCAAGATAGTCTGAAACTCTCCTTCAAGCATAGGTAGCCAATGAGCAGGGAAGTAGTTGCTACCAACCATTCAAATTGACAACAACCCGTCCATTGACCTTCATGACAATTCAAATCCAAATACCTTAATGAATGACAGAGCAGGAAGGGAAAGGAAGCAAACCCTGTACTCTAGGGCCCACTGCCTGTGGAACATCCTGCACCATGCATCCAAAGATCAGTGCGTCAAGAACTTGTAGTGTTTGGAACGAGAGCAGCCAAGTAGATCACATAGAATATGAGTTCCCTGATTGGGGCTGTTAAACTGGTCCAATCAGGAAGCCCTGGCTGTCAGATATACAAAGGAGTCTCAGGGATTCTGTTCATTCTAGGAGCCGACTCTGTGCTAGCTGTGTCAGTGTCATATACTAGGCACATACAAGTAAACAGTGACTTAGTGACAGGATACTGGCCTTTGTGGAATTATTTCAGTGGCAACAAGAGAAAAACAAGCCCCTGAGGAGATTTACTCTCAAAAGTCATCTTTGAATTGGAGTGAGAATTTCTGGCATTTTGGGATACTTGACTCATTTGATCCTCCTCTCAAAGACTGGGCCCGGTATGTGGAAAGAATGTACTATTTTTTCCAGGCAAATGACATTGGGGCAGATGAAAAGCAATGAGTAATTCTCCTGGCTGCTTGCAGACCCGCAGTTTTCTCTCTTATTAGGAGCCTGTTCGAAGTCAAGTTGGGGTTCGTCTAGTAGGTTTTAGATGGTCTGGATACTAAAACCTTTCAAGAGTTGACAGAATTAGCTGATGAATATTATGACCCCAAACCTCCTCTAATTCTGAAATGCTATCAGTTTTACTCGACAGTTCAACAACAAGGGGAATCCATAACAAGATTTTTGATGAGGTTAAGACGACTAGCAGAGGAATGTGATTTTGGTTTAACCCTAAGTGAGATGTTAAGAGACCATTTGATATGTGGGATTAATGATGTGATCATCTAAAACTAAAGCCCAACTTGACTTCAAACAGTCGCTACAACGGGCTTTGTCGTTAGAAAATGCAAAACGTGGAGCTTATGAATTACAGAGTATGCCAAAGGAAGTAGACACACTCACCAGGCTGACCTTGGAGAACACCACTTGAGTGAAGGCAATATACTGAACAGAGGGACTTTAAGTCAGCCCACAGTAAAACCCCAAAAGAACGCCAAGCCTCAGCCAAACGGTTAAAATTTTCTTGAGAATCCAGGCCAGGAGGCCATTGTAGTTGTTGCCGGTATGTGGACTAGAGATGACAAAAAAGAGTCCCGTTAGGCCTGCATTGAGAAAAAGAACTCATAGGCCGGTATCCGGGAGAGTGCAAACCCTAGAAAGTCCACCTACAGCTGGTTGCCAACAGTTAAACTGCGTAGCAACATCCAAATCAGAACCAATCAGAATAAATGTCTGGTTAAACGGTCACCCAATTCTAATGGAGGTTGACACAGATGCGGCTGTATCAGTGATTGTGGAACCAGTCTTTAACAAAATTTATTCTGGACTCCAACTCTTAAGTCCGTGGAAGACCTTGGCCAGGCTGAGAACCTATATCAGGGAACCTTTACAGATTAAGGGTACAGCTTCGGTTCCAGTCTTTTATGAGAAGCAGCTGGTGCAGTTACCACGAATTGTAGTAAAAGGCTCAGGCCCGAGGCTATTGGGGCGAAATTAGTGGAGAAAGATTCACCTTGATTGGCTCAATATTTTTCGATTAGAAAATGGCTGCCTGAGAGAAGTCCTGAATAAATATCCGGACATGTATCAGGGACTATCAAAGGGGCCAAGGCCAAATTTCATGGTGACCAAGAAGTAATTCTACAAATCTGCAAGGACCTCCCAGTGCCATTGGCCTTATGGGCAAAAGCAGAGTCAGAAATCAGGAGGCTGGAAGTACAAAGAAACATCAAACCCATCCAGTTTGTGGAATGGGTAGCACCGGTCATTCTAATTGTGAAGCCTGACAGGTCAGTTTGTCTTTGTGGGGATTTCAAACAAACGGTGAATGGCTTTTCACAGCTGGATAAATATCCAAGCCCTCACAGAGAGGACCTAGATGCAAAACTGGCGGGGGTGCTGTCCTTCAAAAAGCTAGGCATGAGCCACGCATACCTGCAATTGCAAATAGATGAGGATTCCCAGAAATCTGCTACAATAAATATTTGTAACGATTGTACTCATGTACGAGATTGCCCTTTGGGGTATGATCAGTCTGTGCCATTTTTCAGCAGATGATGGAGAACATTTTACAAGGTCTACCCCCGGGTTGCCATTTATCTGGATGATGTGCTAATAATCTGGAAGACCATTAAAAAGCACTTGAAGAACTTGGACATAATGCTTAAACATTTCTCCCAGGTAGGTGTATGCCCTAGGAGAGATGAATGTGTGTTCCCAGCACCCCAAGTGACCTACTTAGTCTACAGAGCCAACAAGACTCGGTTATGCCCATTGGAAGATAAAGTGAGGCAATCAAAGGTGCCCCAGCTCCCAGGTCTGTACCATTGCTTCGGTCTTACCTTGGGTTGGTGAATTATTATGGAAAATTCATACGTAATCTGGTCTCCATCTTGGCACCCTTACATTTGTTATTGAAAAAGGGTCAGCCTTTGAAATGGTCTTATATCCAAAATGGAGCATTTAGGGAAGTGAAGAAACCATTATCATTGTCTAAGGTGTTGGCGCACTACAATCCCGAGCGAGGTCTGGTGCTGACATGCAATGCCTCCTTGTATGGTATCGGGGTAGTGGACAGGTACACCCAATAGCTTAAACTTCCCAGACTTTGGCTAATGCTGAACAAAGATACACCCAGATAAAAAAGGAAGATTTGATGGTCATCATTGGTGTGAGAAAGTTCCACCAATTTCTTTGTGGATGTAGGTTTGTAACAGTAATGGACCACAATGTAGGGGAGACAATGGCCTAGCAGTATTATTGCTGGTCTGTTAATTCACAATGGCAGATGATGCAATTTGAATTTAATAGATATCTGGAATTAAGAATCTAATGATGACTGTGAATCCATTGTCGGTTGTTGGAAAATCCCATCTGGTTCACTAATGTCCTTTAGGGAAGGAAACTGCCATCCTTACCTGGTCTGGTGTACATGTGACTCCAGACCTACAGCAATGTGGTTGACTCTTAACTGCCCTCTGGGCAATTAGGGATGGGCAATAAATGCTGCCTAGCCAGTGATGCCCTCATCCGGTGAATGAATAAAAAACAAACAAATCCCTGCTAGGTCTACTCAAAGAGGACAGGGCCATGCCATCCATAGCTTCAGGGTGAGTTCAGCAGAGGGCTGTTGTTCTGAATGTGTACAGTTATGAGTTGGGACACTTATGTGGATGCATTGAGCCACCTCTTACTGGCAGATACACTGCTGGTGGTGTCGCCAGTAGAGCAGTCTGTTCTAGACACCCTTCTGATGACCACTGACAATATCAGACTGTGGACACAAAAAGATCTGGTCCTGGCAAAACTAAAACAGCTGGTGGTGATAGGGGAAACAAAAGAGCCATTGCACCCAAAATTGAAACCTTTCTGGACCTGGCGAGATCAGATCGCAGTGGAGGATGGTATGTTATTATGAAGCACTAGAGTGAGTGTCCAGAGCAAAGGTCACCTCCAGATAGAGGCTGAACTCCTCCAGTGTCATCGAGGGGTTTCCAAAATGAAGATGTTAGCGAGAAGTTATGTCTGGTGGGCAGGATTGGATGCAGACATTGCTGCGTTATTTGGGGCAGTGCCCAAAGTGCCAACAACAAACAAAAATTACTGCCAGCAGCTACCCCACATTCGTAGGAATGGCTGGGTAAACCCTGAATTTGGTTACATGTCAATTGTGCCAGTCTGTATGGTCATTTCTTTCATGGTCTGTCTGTTTTTAGTCATTGTGGATGCCCATTCGAAGTGTTAGGATGTGCCTACAATTCATTTGTCAAACAAGGGGTCAATGATTGAAAAGTTGTGAGCGTCTTTCACAATACACGAACTCCCAGAGATGTTGGTCACAGACAACGCGTTATCATTTACCAGCAGGAAATTTGAGCATTTCGTAAAGTCAAATAGCATTTGGCATGTAAAGACAGCTCCTTATCATCCATCTTCCAATGGTCTGGTGGAAAGAGCAGTCCAAACTTTAAAAGCAGGTTTAAGGAAACATCCCACAGCTTCACTAGATATGAAAGTGTCCCAGTTCCTGTTTGATTATAGGATCATCCCTCACACAACTACAGGGACAGCTCCAGCAGGGTTGCTAATGGGGACAAGACCCTGCACCAGGTTAAACCTGATCTTCTCAGACCTGTAGTGGTGAGGGTGAAACAGCATCAGCAACGCCAATGCCAGACACAATGCACGTCTAAACGAGAGAGACAGTTTCCTTCAGGCGATGAAGTTCTGTATTGAAACCACAGGAATGGCCCTGCATGGGTAAGAGGCATGGTCGACATGAGGTCAGATCCCATGACATACAAAGTTCGGGTTTGAGAAGTGGTCCTGCACAAGCAAGTGGACCACACGAAAGTTGCAAACTCACAAGCAGGGCAGGAGCAAAGCCTACCCTGCCCTGCAGAGCATCCAGTAAGGCTGTCAGAACCTGTGGGATCTCCACCTCCACCTAGCGCTGACAGAACCTCTAAGGACGAGATGGACACAGCAGATATCACAGCCTTGTCGCTGTTACTGTTTGAAGAAAATGAATTGTTTGCACAATGCTCTGGTCTGGTACATGCTGCCAGTATTCAGGGCAGAGTTGGGGCGGCACGGTGGCTCAGTGGTTAGCACTGCTGCCTCAGTGCCAGGAACCCAGGTTCAATTCCACCTTTGGGTGACTGTCTGTGTGGAGTTTGCATATTCTCCCCGTGTCTGCGTGGGTTTCCTCCGGGTGCTCCGGTTTCCTCCCACAGTCCAAAGATGTGCAGGCTCGGTGGATTGGCCATGCTAAATTGCCCATAGTATTCAGGGATGTGTAACTTCGGTGGATTATAGGGGGATTGGTCTGTGTGGGATGCTCCAAGGGTCGGTGTGGACTTGTTGGGCCGAAGGGCCTGTTTCCACACTGTAGGGATTCTATGATTCTATGATCTGGACCTGGTGCGAAAATGTCCCAGGAGAAACTACAGGAAAAAGAACAGGTCTCCCCTAGTGGGGGGCATGTAGTGATTGTAATGAGATCAGCCAGGTGGACATCACAGAATATGAGTTTCCTGATTGGGGCTGTTAACCTTGTCCATTCGGGGAGCCCTGGCTAACAGAAGTGCCATGGGTTCTGTTTACTCTAGGCGCTGGCTCTGTGCTAGCTGGATCAGGGTCATGTACTAGGATACCTGCCTTTGTGGAGTTATTTCAGAACTGACCTGTTCAAACACCTGACAACTCATGGCAGAAAGCTGTGATCCTCAGTAGACCCCGACCTTGAACCAGGGGACTGCCTGGCATTGACCAATAAACTGTGACGTGGTCCTAAAATGTATTGCTTCTTAGGCATTGGTGCTCCTCCAATTCCAGCATCGTGCATGTCTGGCTTTATTGGCTCTGCTCTCGCCTTATTGCCTTCAGCTGCTTGAGCTTAAGCATTAAATCATCTCCCAGAAAGTTCCCTACATCTCTGTTCTTTTTTCCTTCAATGCCCTCTTTAAAATCTATTTTGACCAAGCTTTTTGATTCTGTCCTGATATATCCTTGTGTGCCTGGGTGTCAAATATTGTTTGACTAGCTACCTGTAAAGCACCTTGGGACATTTTACTTTGCTGCAGATGCTATGTAAATGTAATTTGTATACAGCTACATGGACCTTAGGTAGGGAAATGTGGCTTAGATACTGATTGGATGTTTGAGACAAACAAAAGATCCCCTGTGCTGCTTTTGCACATCTCTGAATTACAAATGAAAAAGAACTTGTCAGAAAACATAAAGAATTAATGATAAATACCAGGAGAAATAACATTCTTCCATAAAATAAAGGAAAACAGTTTACATATCAAAGCACTATTGAACAATTGTTGGTTGGTGTTGATATATTTTTTGCATTACTGATAAGACATTTGCATTTCTGCAGTCATTTGTACTTGCCTATCTCAGGTTAATGCAAATGAAGAGAGCAAATGAATAACGATTCTTTTTCTCTCTACAAAGAGAATGCAAATGTTGCAGAAACAGAAAGTCATCATATCACAGGCCGGGGAACATTAAACTAAAGCTAGATCTTAAAAGAGGAGGTTTCGTGCTTGCACTTACACAGAACAGGAACTGAAGTTAAAAAAAAAGGCTTGATACCGAAACCAGAACAAAGGGCAAAAGTGCAGAAGAGGGGTGAAACCATTTCATGGTGATTTCATTAGACACAGTGAAAAGCAAAAACTCAGTGAAATTCTATCCATCCCAGAAGAATTGACACCACTGAGAGACTAGGCAAATAGAACTAATGATCTCACTCTTCAGTTTTCATATTTCCTCTCATGTTTGTAGCCATTTTGTTTTTTTTTTCTATCACTCTGAGGTTAACAGATGCACCCAAAGTTCAGGAAAATGCAAATATTAAAAGTTGACCAATATTGATGCATATTTATTTGAAATGTGTTTATGGAGTTATCCAGCATGCAGTCCTATACTCATGGTTAGCTGATGAGAGCAGATAAGTGATACTGCAATAAACATGGGAGTTATTGATCATTCATAACCTTCCTGAACTGCTAACCTACAAAAAAAATTATCTACTCAAGTACCACTGATGAGACCGCAGACACTGAATGCTTCGTAAATTCTCTTTGAGGTGAACTGACCACACAGAGCAGACATAATAAAAGTGGTATGTCCTGACTTATTCACTATTCGTGTAAAGAGAAAAGAAACACATCAGTGATACTTGTTATATTTTTCAAGCAAGGTGCTGCAATAAAAATAGCAACTTGTACATTTCATACACTAGAACAAGTTCTATCTGTGTGTAAGCTTGGTAATAGCTTTTCTCCTTAATCGATTAGTTTTGCAATCAGTTGAAACAGAGTTGCAAAAAATGAGCCTGGAGGTTACAGTGGGCAATGGTGTGCAAAAAGGATCCAGAAAGTTACGAATGATATGTATTTCCTTATTTTCCTTAAGTCTGTCTGGCATCTCTCTGAAACTGAACCAATCTGTTCACATCCTCGGTGTCGTATTTGGCCGTACTATGAGTTTCCAACCACATATTTGCAACTTCATAGAGTCATAGAGATGTACAGCACAGAAACAGACCCTTTGGCCCAACTCATTCATGCTGATCCTACATTAATCTAGTCCCATTTGTCAGCATTTAACTCATATCCCTCGATGTTGATTTTAAAATTTTCATCCTTGTTTATAGTGACTTCGCCACTGCTTACCTCTGTGATCTTCCTCAGCCTATAACCTTCTGAGCTACTTGTTCTCCTTTTATTGTGGTCTTATGAAAAACCTTGATTTTAATAATTCCACCATCAGCTGCTTTGGCCCTAGCTCTGAAATTTCTTCCCTAAGCCTCCCCACTTCCTACCTCTATCTTTTCCTTGAATAAAGTCCTTGAAATCTGACCGAACTTTTGGTTATTCTACCTGTGCGACTCAGTTTTTTGTCATCTTCTGGCAGCCTCTCAAAGCAAGGAGGACACTTGCCGAAGGGTACAGCCCATAGCAAGAACCTGGGCATGGAGTCCTTTAATATGTGGGGTTCAGGTTGATCAGCAAACCCTCCTGCTCTTACCACAGGCATAGTGGAAAGATTTGCAGGTTGATGATCAACTGGTTTGGCCGGGTTACAAGCACACTTCCTGGGGACATTAACCTCCAGAAAAATTCTTGAATCGTGGACCTCTGGCCTCAGTACCCAATGTGACACAAGACAACTACAATTTTGTTTTCCAACATCCCTGTGCACCCTCTTGGGATATTTTACTATGCTAAAGGTGTTTCATAAATACAGTTGTTGTTGACCATTTTCCAAACTGTGGTCTGTCTGAGCGTTTAATAGAGGAGTTGGTGTAATCCTTATTTCCTTCAACTGTGTAAGCAGTGTGCCCAGTTAAAATGATCATTCACAGGCAGCAGGTTTCTCCCCCACTGGGCACTTTGGTCTTTTGTTTCAGTTGCCATTCAATGAAAATGACACAGCTTATTTACAGCACTCTCTTCTGACTGTATTTCAACAAAAGGGAAGAAATAAAGAGTGATTCCAAGCACGCCAGGTGGCACTGACACAGTCTGATGCTGTCTCACCAACTTGAGTCAAAGTAAAACTATCTGGCAATTAGAGCACAGCTTCCAGTTGTGGAAAAGGCAACTACCATCTGTAGTCAATCTGTACTATAGGGACTTCTGTTGGTGACAGTCACTGTGAGTAATACACCGAAATATAACGTCTACCTTCTTTTGACGCTGATACAGAGACCATTAGTAGTATCAGCCAAAGTATTGTCTACATAAGCATCGACGTAGTTGACACTTACAATTCCTTTCCTATTGAAGAGGGACAGCAAGGTGATCAAGTTGTGCAATATCTGCTTGGTTTGAATGGAAAGGGTTCACCTCAATTAGTGTGCAGTAGATCAATAACTACATTAACACAGTTTCCTTAAGTTCCTCAGGATTGAGGATGATTTGCTTCCATTCCTGTTCGATGGGTTCTAAGCTGGCTGATAAGTCCAGACTCTGCGGATCTGTAGCAGTTAGTTCTTTCGGGAAGTTTGTGGGCTCTCTCCAAAGCCTTAATGTGTTTCTGACGATACCTCTTGATGTGTTTGGAGCCTTCCTAAATAAACTTCTCCTGATCCATCACAAGGCAGTGATTGTTATTAGTTGATGGGGTGCTTGACTTGCCCTCCTGAGAGTCTCTTGCTGTGACCAAGTTCCAAATGAAGACTTTGCTTTGGAAGGCTGCTGGCAGGCATATGCATTACATGCTCCACCATTGAAGTAGCTGTTGAGTAATCAGTACCTTGACACATGTTCATTGAGAGAGGAAGCTGCTGTTGGACTGCTTTCTTTGTCGCCATATTTAGTGGGTTTTACGAGGGCACCACTAATGGTACTTCCCCAGTGCTTTGACATGCCTGCTGTGCAGCACTGCTAACCAATAAACTATGACCATAGTCTCAGATTTGAAACCTTAAGACCATAACACCATGACAAATAGGAACAGGAGTAAGCCAGTCAGTCGCTAGAGCCTTCTCCACCATTCAATGGGATCATGGCTGATTCAACATTCCTCACGTCCACTTTCCTGCCCATTCCCCATAACCCTTGACTCCCCGACTGATCAACAATCTATCTGTCTTGGTTCTCAAGTACTGTTTTCCTCACAAATCCTCATGCAAGTAATTGCATGCTTCTCTCGCAGTAATTACAATGGTGTTGTTAGCATATAGGGAAATGAAGTAGAAAAATTTGAGTCCAAATCTTCAGCTTCAATTAAGAATATTTCTACAACAGCCACGTATAGAAACAGAGTGCAAACGCAATGAAGCCAATGCAATTACTGATGCCATTAGTATTCGAAAGCAATGCTTCAGACAGTTAATGGCCTACAGAATCACCAGAAACATGGCAAAAGAAATAATTATACTTTCTGCTGTATATTCTACCACTTTGCAACACAGGCATCTGATCTTATGGGAAGAGGAAGCCCATACAAATGAAACTAAAAGCAGGAAGCAAACACTAAACAAGGGAGATATTGTTGCAGCCAGGTGTGACAGGCACTCATCCAAACACCAATCTTAAAGTCACACCTTGCTTCATTAAGACATCCCTCTGCTCATGTTGCACTCAGAAAATTCCCAAAGGGTTTTGGCCTGAAACGTTGAATTTCCTGCTCCTCGGATGCTGTCTGACCGGCTGTGCTTTTCCAGCTCCACATTTATTTACTCTAGTTTCCAGCATCTGCAGCCCTTACTCTCTCCAAGCTTTTAAGAAGCCTCTTCTTTAATCCATTGTAAATCTTTAACTAACATCAATGCCTATCCTTTACCATGCTGGTACTCTTCTCTACCAATTGGAAGTCTGAATAATAAATCAGTGTTTATTGTGTACAGTTTTGGTTTTCTTACTTAAAGAAAGATAAACTTGTCTTGGAGCAAATGTGGATGTAGGTGAACTAGATTTATGAGACAACAAGGTGCAGGGCTGGATGAATACAGCAGGCGAAGCAGCATCATAGGAGCAGAGAGGCTGACGTTTCGGGCCTAGACCCTTCATCAGAAAAG
>NC_063342.1:20610499-20653622 GCF_021869965.1 Rhincodon typus | reverse complement strand
TGCTGCTTGGCCTGCTGTGTTCATCCAGCTCTGCACCTTGTTGTCTCTGTAATAGATGTTGTTGGTTTGATGCACTTTACTGATTGCAGCAATACTTTGGATGCACCTTAAGCATTTAAATGCTTCTTGACTGCCATATAGCTTCTTGCTTATCTCCATCTTTCAACAAAGTGTCAGTGGTATGATCCTTTTTCTTGTCAAGAAGGTTCTTCCTAAAGGCATAAACTAATTGGTGTTGAAACGATCATGAATTCAATTAGCCTCTTTGACAGTTGCTCTTGGTTTGATATTTCTTTTCAAAAGAGACAGGGAGAAAGATAGCCATATTTATTTCTTCAGTACACTCATGCCCTTTGCTGCAACATCTTCTTACAAACTGGTCAAGAGACTCTTGGTGTTTCTGTCTGAACGACATGTGTTTGAGTCTGTTAATCCTGAAGTT
This sequence comes from Rhincodon typus, assembly GCF_021869965.1. NCBI lineage: Eukaryota > Metazoa > Chordata > Chondrichthyes > Orectolobiformes > Rhincodontidae > Rhincodon > Rhincodon typus. The sequence goes on along the minus strand of NC_063342.1, from coordinate 20,653,180 downwards.
AATTCTTATCTTGAGCACTTTTTTGACTAACGCAGTTCTAGAAATTGCCTCTTGAAAGTACATATACTATAATTAATAATAAATTAGCAGGGTGCTCCGGCTCCCTCTCACAGTCCAAGGATGTGCAAGTTAGGTGAATTAGCCATGCTAAATTGCCCATAGTGTCCAGGGGAGTGCAGGCTAGGTGAGTTAGCCATGGGAAATGCAGGGTAGCAGGATGGGTCTGGGTAGGATGCTCTTCAGAGGGATAGTGTGGACTCGATGAGCGAAATGGCCTGCAGAGTTTCTATGATTCCAGCTGCTGAAGGTGTCCATTTGTTTGAACTCTCTGATGCCCAAGGCTGTTGCCCAGTTGATCTTCAATTAGATTTCCAAGTATGTGTCACCAAGATCTTCAAGCTATTCTTCCTAGACAGCCACCATTGCCTCCTAACAATCCAGTACGGTGAATTTGTCCAATGTTGCAATGCTCATGTTATCACTAGTAACATGCAAACCTAGGCGTAGATAACATGGTACTAAAAATCCAATAGATGCTATTATGGCTGGCTATCATATACAATTATTACATTTACAGGCACATCAATGTCTGGTTCGGTTTTTTTTTTCAGATAAAGAAGGAGAGCATTTTTCTGGAAGCATGACATACTTCAAATGATCCTCGATAAGATGACAATCAAGATTTTTATACTTTCAGGACATATGTTATGATAAAGTGCATATATCATGAGCATGTCTCTTAAAGGTATACCTAATGCTGCCAGTAAGACACAACTCAACTATTTCCTCAATGCTTTCTCCTCTCCCCTCTCCTCCTTTATCCTTTGTTGAAAGAAGGTCAGCTACAAGTGCTTAGGAGAGAGGAGCAACTAAAGTAGCAAGTGACAGGCTGGGCATTCAATCAGCTTTAAATAGTGCCTGAAATCAGATCTGCCTCCTTCTTACTTTCAAACCATATAGGTAACGTGCATGCTGATATCTTGATCAAGATGATGTACGTTGGCACAATGGATGCTGTAGGATCAAATTTTGCAATCATTCCTTTAGGTTCTTTATTACCCTTAAGAGATATGTACGCTTTGTAAATACTCAAGGAATCTGGTTTACAGATCACACTAATTCTGCCTGTTATAAGCACAAGAAGATAGGAAATTAGAGCAGAAGTAGGCAAATGGCAGATCCTGGAACATACATGACAAATTCTCATTTCGTTTGATTTATTTAGTGTTTGAGAATCAATTGTAGCCTTGAATAGATTCGATGACTGGGCAGCAGTAACCCAAACATTCTAAAGATTCACAACCTACTGAATGAAGGGATTTCTCCATATCTCTGAATCAAGTGGTTGCACCCAATTCTAAGATTGCCTCCTTGTCTTAAATGCTCCAGATGAGGGAGACAGTCTCTCAGTATCTACCTCTTACCAAGCCCTCTTGTTATGTTTCAACACGGCCACCTCTCATCCTTCAAAACTCCAAATGCAAAACAGAGAAAATGGTGGGGCAGGAAAACTAGATGAAGTGTAGAACTAATTAATGGGATGATGACACAAGGTAAGAAAAAGTGATAATTAAGCTTTTTTGCACCACTGGCCCGGGCACACCTATTCATAGACAAATACAGCATTTGTTTTGTGGGACCCACAAAATTAGGGATTATTAAGGAAAGTATATAATCTTAATATTAGGGAATTATACAAAACAAAGGGAGCTCATTTGGCCCCTACTGACGTTTTGGAAGAGTTAATTGATTAGTCTCATGTCCCTGCTTCCACTCCCTGCGTCCCCGGGCCGTAAATCTGCAGGCTTTTTTCCCCTTAATTAGGGATCTGATTCGCTGTTCAAAATTAGTGAAGTTAAAGTCAACATAGTCCCACACTCTCAGTAGAGACAAAGTAGTGGTGAATTTACCCTGAGGGTCACCACATTGCAGGTAAGGAGCAAGACTGAATCAGTGGACAGTTCAGAGCCACCTCAGTCAGTGTAGGAACTGAACCTTTGCTTTTGGCATCACTCTGTATTGCAAACCAGCTATCTAACCTAACCAGCATTGTCCCAAAGTAAAATAGAATCTGTTTCTACCACTGCTTCAGGCATATTAAATTGTATCCATTGGGTGCTCAAGTTTTTGGAGCGTGACATGAATCCATCACCACTGAAAGATAAACTGTAGCAAGATGAACAGAAATGCTGTTCTCAATCTAAGGCAATTGTGTAGTTGGAAGTGGCTCAGAGACAGGTTGCATCAGTTTAGTGTAACCTTTGTGAAATGCACTGAGAGCAGAGGCTACCTCCTCCAACAATTTAATCCATTTGAAACTTTTAATACTTTAATTCACAGTAAGGCACAACTCAGTGTCTTTGTAACAAAAAGCATGCAATATTTTATCTGTTGAGGCACTAATTAATTGTCACAAGTGCACAATTAGCAATGTTAAATGCCAACACAGAAGCCTGAATAAAGCGCAGAATGCGCAGGGATTTTCATGGCCAGTTTACTGGTTTGTATGACTGCACAGAGAGCAGGCTGACAATCTGTTCCTTCAGATCAAAGCTTTTATGATGAACATTTAAAGAGCTAAGATATTGTACCAGTGATATTGAGACTTCACAGACTAAACTAGTTGCAATACACTTCCGATTATTTTATATCCGTATTGTTCTGCATTGACACTTTTAAGCAATTGACTGCTGTGCAGGTCAAGGGGCAGGAAACGATTTTAATGTTTCGCTCGGAGTTCTAATCACTGGCACTAGTGGCACTATACAATTACGCTTGGCAGAAATGTTTTCCAAACATGTCACGACCTTTGACAGTGCATGTTGTGTTTTTGCTGCAAATCTGGGCTGATAAGACATCTCTTGCAGTAATATTTGTATTTATATAACTGATACCATTTCCTAAAACAACAGCCCAGAGAAGGTACAATGAGCACTTTAGTTTTTAAGAACTTTTCTCTGTGCGTTTCTTTCCTGTTAGCTGTTTGTGTATGTGGGCCTGTGTAACAATTATGCACAGCCTGAGATGTGAACATTTCCATTGCATCGGTGCTAGAAGTTGTCAACTCATTTTTGTAACACTTGGCATTGAAAAGTAGGATTATAAAACTATAGTTTGCCATACTTCCTCCCACTTGTAAATGGCCTAGATCTGTGAATTAACTATATTTTACTTATTTGCTTTCATTTAAAGGATATTTAATTTGTTTTTTTTTAAATGGATGTTGTACTTCATGCATGTGAATCTCGAAGCATTGCAATCCTGATTTTATGTCTCAATTAAGGTTAGTTGGCAACAAATGAAAACCTTGGCTGAATTTCACCACCTCCTATTATCACACTATCCACTGTCTCCAATGTCATGGATGCTGAGTGTGATTGTAAACAGCATCCCCCCACCCCACCCTGTTACCATATTTTAGCTGAGATCAGTAAAAAAAGCAGTCTGAAAGCATGAGATAACAAGGTGTAGAGCTGGATGAACACAGCAGGCCAAGCAGCATCAGAGGAGCAGGAAAGCTGACGTTTTGGGCCTCGACCCTTCTTCAGAAAAAAGCATGTACAGCTAAGTTCCACATTTAACTGTGTAACTCACAAACAAACCACTAAGGGTGCTGTTTTGCTCTCACTTAAACTTATGTGCCTTCTGGTGCTCAGAAGGTGAGATGGCAAGAAGCAAGAATGGTTTGAGGTAAAACTATTGCAAGTCTATTAAAGGAGTCAGCAGTCAGGGTTAAATCCAATAAACTCATAAATTCACAGATTCATACACTGCAGAAAAGACCCTTCGGCCCATTGAGTCTGCACTGACATAACTACCAGCAAAAGTGCGCTAATCCCTGTAATTTCCCGCACGTGTCCCATATCTTTGACTGTTTTGATATTTGAAGTACTCATCCAAATATTTTTTAAAGGTTGTAAGGTTTCCGGCTTCCATTGCCTTCCCAGGCAGTGTATTACAGATTCCCACCACCCGCTGAGTGAAAAAGTTATTTTTCTCGAATCCCCCCGAATCTCCTGCCCCTTAGCCTAAAACTATTTTTTGTCCTCAACCAAGAGAATAACTGCTCTCTATTCACTCTGTCCATACCCCTCATAATCTTATACACCTCAGTCGTGTCCCGCCTCAGTCTTCTCTGCTTGAAAGAAAACAATCCAAGTCTATCTAGTCTTTCCTTATGGCTCAATTTCTCCATTCCATGCAACATCCTAGTGAGACTCCTCTGTACCCCCTCTAGAGCAATCATATCTTTTCTGTCGTGAGGTGATAGATAGTTTTTTTTTACCACTATACTTCCAAACCTCAAAACATGGAACTCCCACTGTATCATCAATCTGGAAAATAAAGAAGGGTTAATTTTTCATGTAGAGAACGTTGGTGCTATTCAGCACTTAATTGTCTATCCCTTGAGACCATGTAGCAAAGTAAACAGGAAATATGCTGCATGATTTATTATTGAGCAGTAGTGGGAATGCTACAAGTTAAGTATTATTCATGACGTTGCTTCATAGTGTAACCAGGAGGTCGCAATCTTATCAGAATTGGGGACTTAATCAAGTTTCATTTGTAACAGTACATAATCCATCTGGTTAGTTTGAATCTTTTCCTAGCTACCCACAAACCGTGTTCTCCCTTGTTAGCTAATACAGAGCCACATAATAACTGCTACTGATAGTGCCATTCTAATGCTTCACTCATCTGGTCTCCCTGCTATTTTATGGTAAATGTTAATTGTTTTGCTTTAAATGAATTGGAATAGCAAACAAAGGAATGTCAAGCCAAATGAGTTCTGTGATCACTGTCAGTTCAAATGCTCAGTTTAACTTAACAGGAATCCAAATTAAGCAGCCAACATAGCGATAGACATAGTTTGAGCCATAATTTGTCAAGGGCATTTAACAGTATGTACCATTAGTTGGACTTCACTTACAGAATAGGCTTTTAAGTTCTCTGCACAGCAAGTTGCTGAAAGTTGATCATGTCACAGTCAGAGAAACTAAACCTTTGGAGCCAGGGTGAACAGTGCAAATAAATGTGAATCTTCTTTAGCATTCAGGTTGAAGGACGAGTGTGCAAAAGAATGAATTCAATGTGAAATCAGGTAGAGAAAAGTAATTAAAGAGGGAAAGAAAGATTAAGTTAAAATAGAAAAAAAAGAGACAAAAACGAAAATAAAAAGGAATTAAATATTTAAATTTGACATTTTTACAATGACAATCAATTAATTCCATATATGCTCGCATAAGTGTTGGGGTTTTCAGATCAAATTTTTAGGGAATACTAACTTATAGTTGAGTAATACAAACATATGAATGTACCTGTTAGGAGCAGGAAGAGATGGCAAGGTGTTCAGTGATTAGCACTGCTGCCTCACAGTGCCAAGGACTTGGGCTCTGTTCCAGCCTCGGGCAACCGTCTGTGTGGAGTTTGCACATTCTCCCCGTGTCTGTGCGGGTTTCCTCCCACCGTCCAAAGATGTGCAGGTCAGGTGGATTGGCTGTGTGTCTGGGGTGGGAAATGCAGGGACAGAGTACGGGGTGGGTCTGGGTGGGATGCTCTTTGGAGGGTTTGTGTGGACTCAATTGGCCAAATAGCTGCTTCCACACTGAAGGGATTCTCTTCGAAACTTGCCTGTCTCTTGAGATTGACATCTAATAAATCATGGTTGATCTAGTTATCACACATTTTATCCTACTCCAATAAACTTTCATCCTCTTACTTCACCAGTCTATCTATCCCCACCTTAAAAATATTGAAGTATTCTGCTTTTTCACATTTTGGGAAGCGATTTCTATAGACTCGTAACCCTCTGTGAGGAAAAGTTCTCCTTATCTCTGTCTTAAATGGGTGACTCCTTATTTTTAGACATTGATAAAACCAGACCCCAATTTGTTATAACAAGGTGTAGAGCTGGATGAACACATCAGGCCAAGCAGCATCAAAGGAGCAGGAAAGCTGACATTTCGGGCCTAGACCCTTCTTCATATGGTTCAGATTGAGATACACCAAATTGTAATTGTTCTCCCAGGTCATAGAGTCATAGAGATGTACAGCACAGAGACAGATCCTTCATCCAACTCATCCATGCCAACTAAATATCTTAAATTAATCTAATCCTGTTTGCCAGTACTTGACCTAAATCCCTCTAAATCCTTCCTATTCATATACGCATCCAGATGCCTTTTAAACGTTGTAATTGTACCAGGTTCCACCACCTCCTCTGGCAGCTCATTCCATACACGCACCACCCTCTGGTCCTTTTTAAATCTTCCCTCTCTCACCCTAAACATTCACGCTCTAGTTTTGAACTCCCTACCCTGGGAAAAAGACCTTGACTATTTACCCATCCATGCTCCTCACAATTTTATAAATCTCTATAATGTCACCCCTCAGCATCTGGCACTCCAGGGAAAATAGCCCCAGCCTATTTAGACTCTCCCTATAGCTCAAACCCTCCAATCCTGGCAACATCCTTGTAAATCTTTTCTGAACTCTTTCAAGTTTCACAACATCCTCCTATAGCAGGGAGACCAGAATTGAATGCCATATTCCAGAAGTGGCCTAAGTGTGGAGTGATAAACTGTTCTCAAATAATATGGTCCGATGGAATGCCTAAGAACTAGTAGGATGATGGAACAGCTGATGGATAGATTAACTAAGGGTGAATTTGTTGGGATTTTTTGTATAAATGTGGGGAGCTAACAATCAGCAGGGTCTGAATTTTAGGCTATGAGGTTAACTGAAACAAACCTCTCATTAAAAGTATGGGCTTGGACTGTGTTTAAAGACAGTTATTTTCTAGTCTTTAACAATTGCAGCAAATGATGGTTGAGTTAACACATAGAGTCTCAGGGTATGGTTATCCACCTCGTATTTCTAAAAGTGAACCTTATGACCAGTGGAAGAGTGGAGTAACCTTGCAGACTTGGGGAATTATTTTCCAAAGAAGATACAAGGTACTATCTCAGCCCTTTCTTCATCACATAGAAGCAGGCTAAGCAGTAAAGTGTCTTTGCAATTGGAGCCTGAAGTTTTAAACAAGGTTGAAGGTTTGGACAAATTGTTGACATTCATGCATATAATTAGATTAGATTAGATTAGCCTTTATTGTCACATATACTCAATGAGTACGGTGAAAAGTTTACATGTTGCCACTTACAGCAACACATAGGTACAAAGGTATCTAGGTACAGCTTCTTTAGTTACAAGATCTTAGAAAATAGAGAAATTGAATGTCCAGTGTTGCAAAAATAAAAGTTCAGAACAACGGTCTTCCAACCCAGACCATGGTGGCACCTAGCCTCCAGTCCACACTGGGCCCTGGCTCCAGACTGCACTGGAGACTATGCCACGTCGGGAGGTCACCACACCACACCGGGAGGTCACCACACCGAGAGGACACCACACTGCATCGAGAGGTCACCACACCACACCAAGAGGTCACTGCACCACACCGAGAGGTCACCACGCCACGCCACGTCAAGAAGTCACCACACCACACCGAGAGGTAACCAAACCACACCGAGAGGTTACCACACCGGGAGGTGACCGCACCACACCGAGAGGTCACCACGCCACGCCAGGAGGTCACCACACCACACCGAGAGGTCACCACGCCACGCCAAGAAGTCACCACACCATGTTGAGAGGTCACCGCACTGCACCGAGAGGTCACCATGCCACGTCAAGAGGTCAACACACCACACCGGGAGATCACCACGCCATGCCGGGAGGTCACCACGCCATGCCGGGAGGTCACCATACCATACCGAGAGGTCACCACGCCATGCAATGCCACACTAAGAGGTCACCACACCACGCCAAGAAGTCACCACACCATGTTGAGAGGTCACCACACCACACTGGGAGGTCACCAGGCCACGTCAAGAGATCACCACACCACACCAGGAGGTCACCACACCACACCAGGAGGTACCACACCAGACCAGGAGGTCACCACACCACGTCAAGAGGTCTCTAAGCCATGCCGGGAGGTCACCAGGGCACACAGGGGGCCACATGACCCCCCCCCATGCCAGGCTGGGTGTTCACCATGCCACGCCAGGATGCTGTTACTTGAGGTCGCTGTGCCAGGCTGGGTATATGCCATGACAGGCCAGGAGGTTGACATGCCATGCCAGGAGGCCGGTGCGCCATGCAGGAGGCCACTATGGGAGGCTGCTGTGCACTGCAAAAGATTATGAAAAAGATGATTTATTGACTGCTTACGAGGCGTGATCAGATTTTGACAAATTTAGAAGTTTAGAGTGAGGATTGTACCATGGAAAAGTATATAATGGAAATCAGTAGATTGTATGTAAGACTGCAGAAATTTAATTTGAAAGTTCCCAAATCAGTGCTGGTATTTAAATTATTGGGCTGTATCGAAGTGTCAAGTACAGATGGGTTTCTAGTTTTGAGACAAGTTTAATTTATAGACAAAAATGCACTGCTGAAATAAATGTCAAAAGCAAGAAAGAAGTTCCTCTGAAAGCATTTCTTTCCAGCAGAATTTGAAGCCCAAAAAGGCAATCAGCAATACAAAAATGGAGGACTCGTGTTAACAAATTGATACAGGTTTCAGCCAACAATACAAAAGGAAGATTGTAACTAGTAGGACTGAGGACAGAAATGCTATTGATTATTTTGAGAAGTGAACACAATTTGGGATTTACACATAGAGAATGAGCCATAGAAATGCTCAGGATGTCATCAATCAATATTTCAGGTGTGATTCAAAGTACCATTATGCCATGAATAATCCCAAATTGTATAATGAAGTATTCAAAACTAAATATGGAATGGAAAATTTAGAGGAATAACATGGGGATATAGATCAAGGAAAGGAAATGCATTGGTAACAAGAAGTTTCAGATACTGAATGCTTGTCTACAATGTGCAGAATAGACTGGCTAAAATGCTATCTAAAGTCTCTAAGTAATAAGGATTAGGACAAAGTTAGAGAATTTGAGAATTCCACCAGTTTAGAATGAAGAATCCTAACACACTAACATCTTTGAAAAGTGTGGTAATCCTTTGTAAAATAGCCAAGTTCAAGAACAACTTCCCTGCTGCTATTAGACCACTGAATGGACCTCTCTAACTTCAAGTAATGTTGATCTTGCTAATGAGATAGTAGGAACAGCAGATGCTGGAGAATCTGAGATAACAAGGTGTAGAGCTGGATGAACACAGCAGGACAAGCAGCAGAGGAGCAGGAAAGCTGACGTTTCGGGCCTAGACCCTTCTTCAGGGTCATCCTCAGTGCAGCCTCTGATGAAGCGTCGGTGTGTTTTCCCGCCTGATTTTTAAACTCTGGGGTCCGTTGTGATGGATTGCCTCACTTCCGGGTTTCCTTCATTAAATGCCTTCATTAAAGCCAAAGCCTCACAAAGCAATCAGTGAGCCTTAAGCCATAAGGTAAGGTCGTCAGAAACTAGTTTCAATTGCTGTAGAGTGACATTGTTCATTACGAGAGAGAGGGCCTTCAAAATGGACAGGGCAGGGGACGGGTGTTCATTAAGACTGAAAAACAATAATTGTACAGCATGGGAACCAAGTTATTTGGATGTACATTTCAATGTTGTTTAGAATGGATAAGAAATTTGTAGATTCTAAAGAAGTTATACAAAAAAGCAAGAACAACAAAGCTGGAGAGAATTTGGAGTGTACTCATAGGTGCCAGATGGGATGCAATCACTCCTATTGCATAGATGGATAGTATAGAAAGGGTGTCTCTTAATAGGACTTTCAAGGCTAAAGCAAGGCCAGACACTTGAAGCTTTGAAAAAAATGTGGGAGGATCAAGATATAAGAATAAATTCATCACCAGAAGGAAAAGCGATTTTGAAAATGTTCTTGGCTTTGTTAGCAAGAAATGTTTGGGAATGTAAATCTATAGATATTAAAATTACATTACTGCAGGGAGTTCAGCTCAATGAAGAAGTGTTTCTTTTTCCTCCAAAAGAAGGCACCAAACACAGTGGGAACACTCCAGAAGTTAAATAAATGTGTATATAGTCCAATCCTCTAGAGTTTGGTAATTCTCAGTAAGTTCTGTCTTATTAAAATTGCACAGTCTTCAGTCTAAGCCAGTTTTACTGGTATCATGAGAAACAGCTTTCAGGCATCTTTAAGATGCACATAGTTTTTATTTAATGGGATGGGAGTAATGAATTTGGAAACATTGAATTGGCTTAAAAAGTCAAAGTTAGAAGTCAGGTTTCTGGAGTTTTAGGTACATTGGATTGTAAATTAGGCACATCAGATCAAGGGTCATTCTGTATCAATAATTTTGGTTGAAAAATGTTAGCTCCATTATTATTAGTCAAAGTATGTCCCCACATAAAGATGCAGCATTATTAATAACTGAAACAGAGGAATTGCAAAGTGTAATTGGACAACCAAATTGACTGTGCATTCAAACCAGGGCAGTTTCTAGTTTTGAAGTCTTAGAGTTGAATACAACTTTGAAAAATCTCAAGGGGGAGCTATTATGCAGGTGAACAAGTATTGAAAAAATTTGAAAATGGACCATTGTGCTCAGAAGTTTCCAGCTCTGGGGAGATGCCGGAACAAGAAACATTGGGCTGAATCTTATGAAGTCCAAGTTGTGTTGAGTTTTTTGATAGGTTTCTTGCCATGAAGCCTAATGGATTGTCTCACTGTATCCAAAATGGCCACATTAATTACCTATTAAGTCCATATGGCCTCTCTCATGTAGGATGTCCACCCATCTTACATGCAGCATTCTCAGAACAACTTGCCATTGCCAAGATATCCCAGAATTCACAGGAATCCTTTGCCCCAGACCAACTTTCATAGGCTGTTGTCAATCCTTCACAGTTTGCCCTAGTGTATAACATGAACTGGCTCCTCTTGGTTAATCAACAAATCTTCACCCACTCCCTCACCTCCTCTCTCCCCAACCCCCAATGCTCCAATTGTTAATAACAAGGTTAATTCTAAAAGGATCCCTTCTCTTGTGGATACAGTTATCTTGGACACGAATGAACTTATGTTTTTAAAGGAACCAATTTTAATTAGGCTTCATGAGTTAATGAAAAATGAGTTCATGGGTGAATAAATCCTGGATAAGTTAGTAATGTGAAACATAGATGTACAGAATAGAAAAAAAAGGTGAGTACAAAAAGATAAAAGTTTTTTTTTAAGAAAACACAGTTATTTGGACCAGTCTTTGAATTGTTTGTGAAGAGTGGATAGTTGAATGTTGCACCTATTGCAGTGCAGCTTACCAGCAGCATTGACATTAATTACCAGCAGCATTGACAGTAATAGTTGATCAATTTCACGATGCCAGTTTAGTTGAAATTCTATCATTCTGACTCATTTTCACTATGATTAAATTCACCAATTAGGGTGAGAAAGTCTGACTAGCTTACTTCTTGCGCTTGGAATCTGAATCCTTTACCTGCAACACAGGAGTGATTAGGGGCTATTCTTTGACTGTGACTTTGAGAGCATGTTAGTGCTCAAAGCCAGGCTGGTAGACATAACGTTCAGTCCCACTAGCACCCTCCAATAAGACCGAAGCTGGCTTTTTAACCCCTGTTCTTGTGTATTCTTCAAAGTGAAAAACACAAAATGGTTTGGGATATAATCTGCAAGGGGTGGCCTGCTGCTGAATAGTGGGGTCATCAGCTCCTCATTATCTTTGCAATGACAAGAAATCACAGTTCAGTTTGTTTCAAATTTCCTTGGCACTTCTGGATGTTGGATCTCATTGCTCCCACATAGACATTTCCCAGCCAGCTACTGAACTTACATCTGGAGCTATCTTCTCTTTTTCTAGAAACACATTTTGGAACAACAAGCTAAACTTTTGTCAGGGGGTTCTGACCTATGGTCATGACAACAGTGAACCTTAACTCTAGATTCTTAACAAGAGGAAACATTCTTTCCACATGCAGCCCGTCAAGATCTTGCAGGTTTCAATCAAGTTGCATCTAACTCTTCTTAACTCCAGTGGATACAAGTTTAGCCTGTCGTGATATTATTCTAGTAAACCTTCTCTGAAAACTTTCCAACGCATTTACATCCTTCCTCCAATAAGGTGACCAATAATGCTCATACAGTCATACTCATCCCTTGCTAACTTAATCATAACTTCCTTAGATTAGCATTCAGTTCTCCTTGCAATAAATGATAATATTCTATTAGCTTTCTGAACTAATTGCTGGACCTGAATATTAACCTGTTGTGATTCATGCACTGGAACTTTGAGATCTATTTGCCTCTCAGAGCTCTGTAAGCTCTCACCATAAAGATAATAAGCTTTGTTTTTAACCTTCCTGTCAAAACTAACAATATCACATTGAATTCCCTTTGCTAAATATTTTCTCACTCACCCAACCCATCCATATCCCTTTGCATCCTTCTTATGCCCTCTTCCCAACTTACTTTCCTAGCTGGCTTCGTGCCATCAGCAAGACATTTATACAATTTGTAAAAAGTTGAGTTCCCAGCACTGGTTGCTGTGGCACACCACTGTCTACATCTCAACAACCAGAAAATAACCCATCTATGACATCTCTACTTTCTGTTATCTAGCCAATCTTCTATCCATGCAAATATGTAACCCCTATTCCATGAGCTTTTATTATCAGTAATGACATTTGTTATGACATTTTATCAAATGTCTCTAGAAGTCTTAGCACAGTACAGCCACACATTGTCCCTTATCCACAACACATGTCACTTCTTCAAAGAGCTCCAATAAATTGGATAATAAGGTTTCCGTATCACAAAACAATTTAAATTCTGCCTTAAAAAGCTATAACTTCTGTAAGTGCCCTCCCACAATATCTTTAATAATTGTTTCCAATATCTTCCCAGAGATAGATGCTAAACTAATCAGACCGTAGTTTCCTGTTTTCTGTCTTCCACCACTCCCATCTCCCAAGTTTCACCATATTCGCTGTTTTGAAATCTAATACAACCTTCCCTGATTCAAGAGAATTTAGGGAAAATTAAAACTAAGCCATCAACTATCTCGGGGGTGTTGCCTGGGTCTCCTTGTGGCGTCGGTCTGTGACTCTATGTGACTCTTCGGCATCATGCGTGTCCGCCCGGCATTCCGACAGTGGGAAGGTTGGGTCTTTGAGCCCAAAGCTGTGAAATGGAATACTTTCTCTCTGTTTTAAATTTTTTTTTTATTATGCTAACGTGAAAGGTCTGATCTGAACTTTTTAAAAAATTTATTATATGATTTTGTATTTTAGAAGACCTGTAATGCTGGACTTTTTTTTATTTTCTGTCTTTTTAATAAGCATTTGTACTCAAGAATTTGTACCTAGGTACCTTTTTAATCTAAGATGGCGTCATAAGTGGTGACTTGTAAATTTTTCACTGCACTCATCTGAGTGCATGTAACAACAAAGCTAATTTAATCTCACTAGCCACTTCTTTCAAGATCCTAGAATAAAATCCATCAGGACCGGGGGAGGGGGATGTTGAAGTAGTTTCATGTCAAAGCCAATGAATTTTCTGTGACAGGATCGCACCATTTTGGAGCAACCTCACTTTCTGAGACTGTCACTCTCTTGCTGCTCCCCTGCCTGACTCTCCCATTCGCATGCCTTTTACTTGCGTCTTGTTTCCAAATCCTGAGCTCCTGTTCATTGACATGAAATGGAGGCCTAAACAGTCAACACAAAAGATAGAGTTAACCTGCAGGGGAATGAGTGTTAGGGAGAAAACAACTGGATTTTGCTGGCCAAATGTCAGGGCTTTATTTTCACATGAGTCAATTATTACTTGAATTTATACTGTATTGGAAGGAATGCAACGTTACACTTGTAATGTTCAGTGACAGAATGTTTGACTGACATTAAATTACTCTTGTTGTGATTGAAATGAGGAATATGTGGATCATGTGAAAGCTGTTACTTCACAAACAGGGCAGGAATAAAATATACCTGGCCACTCAAAGCTGCCAGAAACCACGGGTTCTCCCCCTCCGCCTAGCGCCAAAGAAACCTCAGAGACCAAAATGGATGCAATCTTGATACCAATACCACCTGGAGAAGAGGAGAATCTATCCTGAGACACTCCGGGTGCAAGAGACAGGCTACAATTCGGTACATGCTATCCAAATCCAAGTCAGAGTTGGAGGAAACAGACCCGGTGTGAAAATGTCCCAGGAGGAGCTACAAGAAAAAGAATAGGCCTACATTCCCGGACATGGGGAGTGGTGAAGGGATGTAGCGATTGGAACGAGGGCCAGGTGGATCTCATTGAGTATGAGTTCCCTGATAGGAGTTGTTAACCTGAGCCAATCAGGGAGCCCTGGCTAACGGATATAAACAGGAGTCTCAGAGAGTCTTCTCTCTCTAAGGACCGGCTTTGAACTGGCTTATCAGAGTCATACAGCATAGAAATAGTCCCTGTGGTCCAACAAGTCCATACCAAACATAATCCCAAACTAAGCTAGTTCACCCTGCCAGCTGCTGGCCCATATCCCTCCAAACCTTTCTTAATCATGTATTTATCCAAATGCCTTTTAGATGTTGTATTTGTGCCCATATCCACCATTTCCTCTGGAAGCTCATTCTACTCACGAACCACGCTCTGCGTAAAAAAATTACCCCTCATGTCTTTTTTGAATCTCTCTCCTCTCACCTTAAAAATGTGCCCCCTAGTCTTGAAATACCCCATCCTAGGGAAAAGACAACTACCATTAACCCTATCTATACTCCTCATGATTGTGCACATGTAAAAAGAGGGTGACTTGGTGATGGGATACCAGCCTCTCCGCAGTTATGTCAATCTTTATCAGATTATTGAAAGGTTACCAGCATCTGACCGAACAAGACTCAACATTCCATGTTGCGTTTTCTTCACATTTATCGTGTAAACACAGTGACTTCACACCACTTTATCCATTCCAGTGTGGAGCCAGGTAACAAGATGCCATCTTGTTGAAGCTAATGGAACAGCATAACACAGAAACAACTTTTTGATATTTGCAATTAACTGTGTATCTGCCTGAATTTTCTTTTAAGCATTTTCACATTAATAATAGCAAGCGCTATTCACATTACCATTATCTTAACATTTTGGCTCATGAACAGACAGGCAAATAATTGGAGAATATATTCTATCTAAAATAATTCAACATCTGTCTGAAAATAATATGGGAACATTTATTTCCATACATAAATTTTGTCAAATATTTATCCCATTTTGGTTTGTTCTCCTTCTCTCTGTAGATACTTCAATAACATTATTCCTTCTGGAGGAACTTCATGCCTGCTACTGGGAGCTGATAATGCTGCCAGTTCAAATTCTGACCTGGGCCTTCAGGAGTATATCCAATTAATTCACCATCTTGGTGTGAAGCTTCATATGCCAGGGCCGCATAGCCATAAAATCTCTCCGATTGGGTGGATCACTGAAAGAATCCAAAGAATAAAGAAAGGAGAGACTATTCTAGAAACACTGCATATGTTTTACTGGGACAAACTAGGTAAACAAAAGTATAATGCGGTGGAAGGCACGTTCATTTCAATGAAGTGAATATCAGAGAGATATATAGCTGGTGAACAAATCAATGTTAAACATTTGACACAGTTACCCAAAGACAACATTCTCTTCTCCATCTTTAAAAAAAAGGTGCTTTTGCATCATATTATCTGGAAACTGATTAGGTATAAATAGTTTTAAAAATAGTTTTAAGTTCCCTTTTGCTCAACATACACTTCCTCAGAAACCCACAGTAGATATCACCATATTTAGATGGATATATGTAGAATATTTCATGGATATGTAAAAAAACGCCGTGGCAGTCCACTGTTAAAACACTTCTCAAATACAATAAGGTGGCAGCCCTTTGATTCCTTTGGGAATTGCATCAAATAATGC
Organism: Rhincodon typus; assembly: GCF_021869965.1. Taxonomy (NCBI): domain Eukaryota; kingdom Metazoa; phylum Chordata; class Chondrichthyes; order Orectolobiformes; family Rhincodontidae; genus Rhincodon; species Rhincodon typus. The sequence continues at coordinate 20,637,298 of NC_063342.1, read as the reverse complement.
AACAAAGTAGCCACTGATATTGTTGAACTTATTCCACAGTCGAATGGTGTTTGTAGAACTCCCATCATCATTAATCAGTTGTCTCATGAGGGAATATCTCAGCTTTAATAGCAGATTGACAATTTTGTGTTTTGGTCATTTTGGCAATCAGACTTTGACAGTTATAAACTAGCAGTGGGATAATTACGGAAGAGTGTAAGAAAACAATTCCACTCAATGCTGAAATAAGTACAGAAATATTTTTCTCTGACTGGTTTATATTGCATGTTATTCAGCAGCACAAAGTGTGACATAGAACAGGGTCAATTGTAAGCAGAGCAACACAAACATATCTATGCATAATGAGTGATGTGCTTGGTCAAAGAGGTAGGTTTTAAGAAAGGGGTAGAGAGGTGAAAAGGTTAAGGTCAGGAAATTCCAGCATAGGACATCAGTAGCTGAAAGCATGTCTATCAGTAGCACAGCAATTAAATTCACAAGATTGAGGAATTAGAGAAGCACAGAGAATCTAGGCAGTTGTAGTATTTGAGGGAGATTTCAGGGATAGGCCAACTGAGAGCAAAAGGACATTTCAACGAAGGGATGAGAATTTTAACATTGAGGTTAACCATTCTCCACATCGTATTATTTTTTCTGGCTGCAGAAATGCATCTTGCTTATTGACCTCCCAAGAAGTGATGAGATAATCAAAGCAAGTTGAAATAATGGTCACTGCCAATATTTAGAATGAAGTAAATGTCTATCATGATTAACTTTTAATTGGTTCAAAGAAAGATAGTGATGGAGAGGAGCAGATGACCATGAATTTGTTTGCATGGTGCCAGTACCGTTATAAATTAGTAATGCCATTTCTGGAATTTCATACACCGTTAGTACTGGAGGTCTATTAGCACAGTGGACTTGTGCTGCCTCTGAGTCGGAAGGTCTAGGTTCAAGTCCCATGCCAGGACTTGATGGCCAAAGAAGGTGCATTCATAATGCAGTCGAACAGATTGATTATCAACCTGTAAATCCTTGCAACACACACAGGTGGTAAGAGTGGAAGGAATTCCTAGTGAACCATGTGATGGGAGAATGTTGGTATCCCTAGCTCCAGACTATATCATTCATGTGCATTCGATTCCCTGAGTGAACAATTAATTCACCATTAAACAAAAAGTGCATTCAGGAAGTTCTGGGCCATAGATATCAGTAGGATAAGAAATATAGAGAATAAACTTGTCACAAAAAAAATTAGCCATGATCTGGCAAATTGTTCCCCTATTGATAATACTTCTCATTTCTTCTAATTTCGCTTTTTTTAGAGAAATCATTTGAACAAGGAAACCTTCGTACAGGTTCCTGAGATTGTCTACTAAGCAGCCAACCTTAACTGTAAGTACTGGTGGTCTGTCTCACCATGGAAATTAACACAAACTAAGCTCAATTATGTCTTCAATCAATGTTTATTTTCTGCAGAGTCCGTGTCAATCCTAATTCAGTGGTAATACTCCTGCCTGTTGGACAGGAGGTTTGGGATCCTGCTCCATGTTTGAGCATAGATTTCAGGGGTGTCACTACAGCTGTACGGTTAGAGATGTTCTTTGGAGGACACACAAAAACCTTTATTTTAACCGACACCTTATGCAGGTAAGGCAGAGGAATTCAGGGCATGGTTCGGAAGATGGGACTGGGATATGATAGCTATTACAGAAACATGGCTCAGGGATGAACAGAACTGGTAGTTTAATGTTCGAGGGTATAGATGCAACAGGAAATCTAGAAAGGAGGCAAGAGAGGAGGGGGAGTGGCATTTTCGGTTGCAGATTACAGCTATATTTAGGGAGGATATTCCTGGGAGATCATCCAGTGAAGCTATTTGAGTGGAACTAGAAATAAGAAAGGGATGGTTACCTTATTGGGATTGTATTATAGGCTCCCCAATAGTCAGTGGGAAATTGATAAACAAATTTGTAAGGTGACCTCAGATATCTGTAAGAATGATAGGGTTATAATGGTCGGAGATTTTAACTTTCCAAACATAGACTGGGATTGCTATAGTGTTAAGGGTTTGGATGGAGAGAAAATTGTTAAGTGTGTACAAGAAAATTTTCTTATTCAGTATGTGGATGTACCTAATAGAGAAGGAGCAAAACTTGACATTCTCTTGGGGAATAAGGCAGGACAGGTGTCTGGGGTGTCTGTGGGGGAGCACTCTGGGGCCAGTGATCATAATTCTATTAGCTTTAAAATGGTGATGGAAAAGAATAGACTGATCTAAAAGTTAATGTTCTAAATTGGTGTAAGGCCAATTTTGATGGTATTGGGTAAGAACTTTCAAAATCTGATTGGGAGGCTATTCTCAGGTAAAGGGACAGTTGGAAAGAGGGAGCCTTTGAAAATGAGACAATGAGAGACCAGAGACAATATTTTCCTGCTAGGGTGAAGGGCAAGGCTGGTAGGTGTGGGGAATGCTGGATGACAAGAGAAATTGAGGCTCTGTTCAAGAAAAAGGAGGTATATGGCAGGTACAGGGAGCTGGATTGAGTGTATTCCTCAAGGAGTATGCTCAAGAGGGAAATCAGGAGTGCTGAAAGGGGATTTGAGATAGATTTGGCAAATAGGGTAAAGGAGAATCCAAAGAGATTCCACAAATACATTAGGGACAAAAGAGTAACTAAGGAGAGAATAGGGCCCCATAAAGATCAACAAGGCTATCTATGTGTGAAACTGCAGGAGGTGGGTAAGATATGAAAAAAGTATTTTGGATAAGTTTTAATGTGGAGAAGGACATGGAAGCTAGACAGCTTGGAGAAACAAATAGTGATATCTTGAAAAGTGTCTGTATTACAGAGGAGGTGGTGCTGGATGTCTTAAAACGCATAAAGTTGGTTAAAACCCTAGACCTGATCAGGTTTATTCCAGAACTTTGTGGGAAGCTAGGGAAGTGAATGCTGGACCTGTTGATATTTGCATCAATAGCCACTGGGTGAGGTGCCAGAAGACTGGAGGGTGCCTGTCGTGGTGTCATTATTTAAGAAAGGTGGTAAGGAAAATCCAGTGAACTACAGACTAGTGGGCCTGACATCAGTGGTGGGTAAGTTGTTGGAGGGGATTCTGAGGGGTATGATTTTCATGCATTTGGAAAGGTAAAAACTGATTAAGGATAGTCAGCATGGCTTTAGTATGGGAAATCGTGTCTCACTAACTTGATTGAGTTTTTTTGAAGAAGTGACAAAGAAGATTGATAAAGGCAGAGTGGTGGACATTGTCTACATGGACTTCAGCAAGGTGTTTGACAAGGTTCCACATGGCAAGGTTTAGATCACATGGAATCCAGGGAGAGGTAGCTACTTGGATAAAAAATAATTGGCTTGAAGGTAGGAGGTGGAGGGTGATGGTGGAGGATTGTTTTACAGGCTGGAAGCCTATGACCAGTGATGTGCCACAAGGAACAGTGGGCTGGTACTGCTTTTTGCCATTCATATCAATGATTTGAATGGTTTGTAAGTTTGCAGCTGACACTAAAATTGGTAGTGCGTGGACAGCGAAGACAGTTATCTCAGAGTACAATGGGGCCTTGATCAAATACACCAATGGGCCGAGGAGCGGCAGACGGAGTTTAATTTAGATAAATGTGAGGTGTTGCATTTTGGTAAGGCAAATCAGGTCAGGGCTTATATAACTAATGGTAGGGTCTTGTGGAGTGTTGTCGAACAAAGAGAACTTGGGGTGCAAGTTTATAGTTCCTTGAAGGTGGAGTCACAGGTAGACAGAGTAGTGAAGAAAGCATTTGGTATGCTTGCCTTTATTGGTCAGTGCATTGTCATGTTCTGGCTGTACAGGACATTGGTTAGGCCACTTTTGGAATATTGCGTTCAACTATGATCCCCCTGCTATCAGAAAGATGTTGTTAAATTTGAAAGGGTGCAGAAAAGATTTACAAGGATGCTGCTGGTGTTGGAGGGTTTGAGCCATGGGTAGAGATTGAATAGGCTGGGGCTATTTTCCCTGGAGCTTTGGAGGTTGAGGCATTATCTTATAAAAGTTTATAAAATGATGAGGGACACAGATAGGGTGAATAGCCAAGATCTTTTTCCCAGGGGAGTGTATTCCAAAACTAGAGGGCACAGTTTTATGGTGAGGGTGTGAAGAATAAAAAGGGATCAAAGGGGCAGCTTTTTCACGCAAAGGGTGGCGCGTATATGGAATGAGCTGCCAGAGGAAGTAGTGGCGGCTGGTGCAATTACAACATTTAAGAGGCATCTGGATGGGTAGAGGGATATGAAATGCTGGAAAATGGGACTAATTTATCGAGGATATGTGGTTAGCATGGACGAGTTGGACTGAAGGGTCTGTTTCTATGCTGTACAACTCTCTGACTGTATCAACTGGCAGTCTCGATAAACCAGCAAAAGTTATATACCTCAAATACAACAAAGTTTTCTGTGTTATTCTGTCCAATTATTATAGTTTTCTTAATTTGTTTACCTCATATATTTATACTTGTTGTTCAATTGAATGACCGCACAAAATATCAACAGTTGATTCAATTTCTCCTCAAATACCATGATCTACCACTATGTCTGAGTAGTTAGTTGAGAAGCCTATCCGTCAGTAAGTTTTATTCAAGGCAAAGCTGCATTATTATTTAAGTGATTTATGCTGTAAATAAAGTATGACAGTGATGTGTATACCCCCCAGATTGTTATTAATTCACAGAGTGAGAGCATCACTGGCTAGGCCAGCATTTATTGCCCAGAGGGCAGTAAAGAGTCAATCACATGACAGTGGATCAGGAGTCACATGTAGGCCCGACTCGGTAAACCAAATGGGTTTTTCCCCAACAATCATCAACACTTTCTTGGTTATCATTAAACTCCTAATTCCAGACTTTAATTGAATTCAAATTCTACCATCTGCCATGGCAGGATTCGAACCCAGATCCCCAGAACATTACCTGGGTCTCTGGATTAACTGTCCAGCAATAATATCACTAGGCCATCACCTCCCCATACTTAGTGTGTGTTTTTACATTGATTATGTGGACCTCTTCATCACCTGAAATATTTAATCAACTCCACACTCCTGGTCCCATAAGTGCTAGTTAATAAGAAGTCTGCTTTATTGAACTGTGGGTTTCTCAAGTATATGAATGAAAAAATCTCACACAGCTGCTTGAAAAGCTGAGTTCTCCTGGAGTCCTAAACAACATTTGTCTCTCAGTCAATGTCTGACCTCTCAGTCAATGTCTGAATGTCAGTAATAGAGTCATTTATTGTAGGTGCTGTCTTTGTACAAAATGGTTGCTAAGTCTCCCTCTGTTGTTGCAGTGGTTACTCATAGAAAATAAATAATTGGCCTTCTAGTGCTTTCGGGGTATTTTTGAGTTGTGAGAAGTACTGTCTAAATGTAAACATTTCTTTCACTGTCTGGCAATTCCAGAGCAGCCATCAAAGTTCATTTTTCTTGCCCAGGAATAAGGCAGCAATTATTACCCTAGGCTGTCTTAAATTGGTAAATTCTGAAAAGGTGAACCTTGGTGTTATTCCACTCCACAGTCAGTATAAGATCATTCGGTCTCTTTTATGCACAACTTTGAACATGAGTGGGTTGTTCTTCCTGGCCAAAATTTGTCCCTCAATCAGTATCCTAAAATAAATTTCATGTCACTATCATAGAATTCCTACAGTGTGGAAGCAGGCTACTCAACCCATCAAATCCACAGCAACTCTCCGAAGAGCTGTGTATTACATTGGCTGCCATATTTCCTACGTTACATACAATAATGATACTTGGAAAATATTTCAGTCACTGTAAAATACTTTGGAAAACCCTGTGGTGCTATATGAATGCAGGTTTTTCTAGGCCATAGAGTTGTTATGTGCAAATCATAATTAAAGGGACCAAATTCCCAAGGAATAAGTCTCAAAGACATGTGTAAGCCTGGGCAGGAAGAGTACCAAGTTAGCTTTATGCCTTGAGGCAGACTCTTGTGCTATAATTCTCAACTGAATCTTCAAATGAATTTTTAATTTATGTTAGCCTCCAGATGGTGGACAATATGAGGAAGGAATCAGCAGTATCTGAATCAAGCCAATGTCAGGACACATGAGCACATATCTTTTTCAGACAGATATAAAGATTGCTTGTGAATGTTTTCAAAAACAGGAAGGAAAGTGGTGGTGCTGGGGCAGAGATAGGCACAGCACATCCCTGGGAACCCTCTTATCAAACCATCTCTGTGACTCAGCTTTCTGACTCACACAGCTCCTTGTGTTTCCTGAAGACTAATCCTATTTCTGAGAAGATAGAAATTCAAGGTGGTTACAGCAAGTCATTAAAAACAAATTGAAAGAGGTGGTGAAAAGTTAAATGGTGAACAGGTATTAGCTCAGGAATCTTGGAATTGTTCCCCAGGTAAAAGAAAACATCTTTAAGGGAAAGTAATCTGCATATTTTTAAAAGGAATACACTTTCTGTATTAGTGCAAACAAAGACAAAGCAGTTCAACCACAGCAGAAATCACGGTCTGAACATGTTTTGAAGAATTTAGCTTTTCAATAATTGATACCTCCAAATTTTGGGATCTCTGTGCTCTAGCCCTGTTCTCCACTATTTGCACTGTTTTAAAATCTCTGCTGTATTTCTTCACCTTAAGATATTTTTGTGAGTTAAGGTGCTTCACTTCTCAGTTAACCATGGGACACCACAGCTTTAAATAACTTTATCTGCTGCTATGGTGTGCATTAGTCCTGTCAAATCTTGCTGATTGAGAGGAGAAGTCACTGTTGTTTAGAAATATAGCCTATTTGATGTATTGCATTCTGTAAAGTTAATGGAGGCTGACTTCCCTTGTGTACAGTTGGGTTGGTTCTCTGACACTATGGCACAGGTGGATCACACGCTCAGAAAGCAGCACATGGCATTTTGAGTGTTTTCACCCACTTTATGCCTTAGCCTCATGAAAAAATAAACTAATTTATGAATAAACAGTTAGCTCATTTGCTGAATGAATCTTTGTTTTTCTTTTTTCCATCTGGTGCTTGTATGGTTTGGGATCAAGGAGAGCTCCATTAACAGACCTTTGAGTATAGAAGTTGGGACGTCATGTTGAGATTGCACAGGACGTTGGTGATGCCTCTTCCGGAGTACTGTGCACTGTTATAGGATGTATATTATTAAACTGGAGAGGGTTCAGCAAAGATTTACCAGGATGTTGCCAGGAATAGAGAGTTTGAGACATAAAAATAGACTAGAGCAACTGGGACTTTTTCACTGGGGCATAGGAAGTCAAGGGATGAACTTATTTAGTTCGAAACTAAGGGGCATATTTTTAAGGTGAGAGGAGAAGATTTTTAAAAGAACATGAGAAGCAACTTTTTTATACAGAGAGTGGTCTGTGTGTGGAATGAACTGCCAGAGAAAGAGGTTGATGTAGGAACAGTTACAACGTTTGAAAGACATTTGGATGAGTACATGAATAGGAAAGGTTTGGAGGGATATGGACAAAGCGCAGGCAGGTAGGACTAGTTTAGTTTGGGAACATGGTTGGCATAGACTGGTTGGTCCGAAGGGTGTATTTCCGTGCTGTATGAACCTATGTCAAATTGATTTCTTAACGATGAACAGACTTTTTATGTCTTCTTTCATTATAGTTTTGTAATAGTGTACATTACTTTTATTAAAAAATTGTTTTAATAGGAAATTTCCCACAAATTTCTAAAACCATAGCTTATAGTACTTTTGTACATGCAGGACCAATATCTTTTTAAAATAATATTGGTTCTCAAGTACACTGAGTCAGATATAGATGTGAGAATAACAGATGGACTAATAACACTCACTATTCTTTATCCAAAATTTGTAGAGCAACTCTAAATGATGTTAAGGACAAATATCCTGTAGTTGTTGTCCAGGCTGTGTTGCTGCAATATTGGTTTTGTAAAAAATTATTCTCTGCTGTACTACACTGAATAGTGTGAAGTAATCTTTATTAGAGTGGTAGATATGAACTTTAACATCACCATAGAAAAATAAGCCTCATCCACACAGTCTAAGTAACATTTTAATGACAGGTTAAGTTTTATTTATTGTTTGTCAACCTCTCCAGCACTGAAATTCATTGTTACAAATGTGGAGTGATATGGCTTCAGATATTAATACAGCTGGAAGTTTAAACAAAAAGTAATTTGGCAGTACAGAACTTGTGTATTGCTGCAAAAAAAGACATGTTTGTTGAAGTGTTCCATCTTATACTCATTAGGACAAGAATTGCAAGAATACAAAATTTATTTTGTATTTTATTTTGCAGGAGAGGAGCATGTTGATTGGTTGACACGAGTTGTGGAAGCATTGCCATAGACATTGCACCAGGGAACAGTTAACTGCTTAGTTTATAAAAATGTCAAACTTAAAAATAATCCAATTTTGCCTTTCTACCTCTTTTTTTCTCCTAATTGAATCATTATTTCTCTTTATAAAATTCCTAAAAATTCTCTTTCTAGGTACTTAAAAAGATATTTTCATAGAAATTTGTGAGTTATTACCTGATAACAAATATATTTAAGAAAAAAATATTGTTTAAGTAATGCATTTGAAAATATAATCATTATATTTTTCAATAAAAACATTTTCAGTACAAGTGTTGTGGGTAAATCAGTAGAAGCCATCTTTAATTCGGCTACTTTTTCAAAAATCTTAAAGACAGTTTATCAGGAGCAAAAATCATGCTTTGAAGGATTTAGCTTTTCAATAATTGATCATTGGAAATTCAGGGATTTTCATATTTGTGGTACTGTCACCCATTAATTTTACTTTTAAAATATGTGTTTTATTTTGTAACACAATGACAAAACAATAACTGTGCATTTCTTAAGCTAGGTATTTTGCAATACTTGATGTGACCTATTTGGTACAACTTTTGCATCAGAGTCACAGAGTTCAAGCTCCACTCTAAACACAAGCTTAGAGCACAAAGGCTATAATCCATTGCATTACTGAGCAAATAATGCGTTGCTGGAAGTTCCGCCTTACAGTTGAGACATTAAACTGTGCTATCATGTGCAGATACACAACTTTGGTGAACTTAAAAATCCCATAGCACTATTCAGAAAAAAGAGCAGAGGAGTTATTCCCGTGTCCTGGTCACTATTCATCCTTCAGGCAACCTCACAAAAACAGATCGTCTGATCAGAACCACATTGCTGTTTTTGGGAGCTTGATAAATGTAGTTTAGCACCATGCTTCCTACAATACAATAGTGACTACAGTTTCAAAGTACTTTATTGGCTCTAAAGCATTTTTCAGGTTTTCAATGATAACGAGAAGGATTGCGTTACTGCAAATCTTTCTTTCTTTATTCTTACTTCGAACAGATTGCTAAAAAGATGAATAGAGAGCATGCTGCAAATACTCAACAGGTCTGGCAGCTTCTATGCAGGAAGAGATCAAGTTCATGAGTTGGATTTCATTGTCAAGTTTGGTAGTGGGAATTGCAATAATTCCTCTTTGCATCTCAACCTTGAGAGCGTGTGGCTCTGAAGCCACAATTATCCTTTCAGGGGATAGGTCCAAGCTGGAATTGGACCGATTGTTCCCTGAATTAGTTCAGGGACGGCAACCACAGGGGCTTCTGGGTGTTAGGGCAGGCTGCTTAAAAGATCTACCTCAGAGCTTTGGGACAATGCCCCAGCAATAATAAAAACAGGAATCCCCTCTAGCCCTTACTCCTCACTCCCACCCATCCCTCCTTCACATTCACTCCCGTGATTTATCTGTGTCATATCATGCTTTTGACCTATCTCATGTCCTACTCTTAATGCCAAAACATTCCCATCCATTCATCCCTCATTGCTCCTCATACTCGCTATGCCTGGTCAACCACTATACACTCTACATAGAACCAGTTACCAACCAATCAGCACCCCTATGCCTCATGTATTGTAAATTATTGTATGCTTTGGCCTAGTGGTATTATTGCTAGACTGTTAATACAGAGACCTGGGTAATGTTCTGTGAACCTGGGTTCAAATCCTGCCATCGCAGATGGTAGAATTTGAATTCAATAAAAATCTGGAATTAAGAGTCTAATGAAACCATGAAACCATTGTTGATGATCAGAAAAAGCATATCTGATTCATGAATGTCCTTTAGGGAAGGAAACTGCTGGTCTGGCTTACACACAACCCCAGGCCTACAGAAATGTGGTTAACACTTAACTGCTCTCCGGGCAATTAGAGATGGGTAAAAAATCCTGGCTCAAACAAATATTCATCCTGTGAATGAATGAAAACAAATGTGGTATTTGTGCACCCATCCTGTTTCATTTCACAGAAACACTCTAACATGATAAATATTCCATCACATGCCCAAGGACATAAAGAACACTTTTCAAAGTCTAATATGAACAAGAATAACAATTGGCATCAGAATCTCATTGGAAATGTACGTTAATGTAGAAAAGTAAAATACTGCAGGTGATGGAAACCTGAAATGAAAACACAATCTATGGTAAAACTCAACATTATTGGAGAGAGACAGAGTTCAGAGTCCTAGAGTCATAGAGTTGTACAGCGTGGAAACAGATCCTTCAGTCCAACTCATCTGTGTCAACTAGATATCCTAAATTAATCTAGTCCCATTTGGCAGCATCTGGCCTGCATCCCTCTAAACCCTTCCTATTCATACACCCATCCAGATACCTTTTTAAGTGTTGTAATTGTACCAGCCTCCACCACTTACTCTGGCATTCCTTACATGCACCACCCTCTGCATGAAAAAGTTGTCCCTTGGGTCACTTTTAAATCTTTCCCCTCTCACATTAAACCTATGCCCTCTAGCTTTGAACTCCCCTACCCTGGGGAAAAGATCTTGGCTATTTACCCTACCCATGCCCCATATTGTCTTATAAACCTCTTCACATTGACGATCTGTCATTAGAAATGACGAAAAAGGAGTTGACAGTTTTCTGTAAGTATGAGAACAGAGAAAGGTTACAGAGGAGAAAAAGAGAAGAGGCAGAGCCTGCGATAGGTGTAAAGTGACAAATTAAATCATAAAAGAGATTGTGGTTCAAGAGAAAAGCAGTAGGTATTGTTAAAAGGAGTTTTTCAAAAAAGTTGTGAATAAAATCTCTACTATAAATCTCGACTCTCCCTTCCCTTCCTCGACATCTCTATTTCCATTTCTCGGGACAGACTGGCCACTACATACAAACCAGCCCCCACAGTTACCTTGATTATACATCCTCACACTCTGCTTCTTGCAAAGATTCTATTCCACATCCCCAGTACATCCGTTTCTGTTGCATCTGTTCTGATAATGTAAACTTCAACAAGGGGGCATCTGAAAAGTCCATCTTCTTCCTTACCCGAAGATGCCCCAGCACCGTAGTCGACAGGACCCTCAGTCAGGTCCGACCCATCTCCCACATTTCAACCCTCACCCTCTCTCTCTTCCTTCCCACAAGAGCGATAGGGTCTACATTGATCCCACCTACCATCCCTCCAGCATCCATATCCAGAGGATCATTTGCCACCATTTCCGTCACCTCCAGCGGGATGCCCTGGTCAACTCCTCCTTCACTTTAAATCCCCCTTCCGCCATCACACCCACAGACCCACAGCACCTTCCCCTGCAAACACAGAAGGTGTAAGACCAGTTTGTTTACTTCCTCCCTCCTCAGTATTGAAGGGCCCAAACACACCTTCCAGATGAAGCAATGCTTTAGCTGCACTTCCCACAATCTAGTCTACTGCATTTGCTGCTAACAATGTGGTCTCCTCCACACTGGGGAAACGAAGCATAGGCTGGGCGATTGCTTTGCAGAACACCTACGTTCTGTCCTCAAAAAAGACCTCAAGCTTCCAGTTGCCACCCTGTGGTCAACAGACCACCCTGTTCCCTGGCCAACATGTCTGTCCTAGGCTTGCTACAGTGTCCGGCAAAGGTCAGTGCAAGCTGGAAGAACAACACCTCATTTTCCGCTTGGGAAATCTACAGCCTTCTGGACTTAGTATTGAGTTCAGAAATCTTAGGCCTTAAGATATGTCCAAACATGTCCAAACCCCACACACCGTTTTATAACATGCTCTGCTAATACACACTACTCAATGTTACCCATTAATAATCCCCATTAACAGCTATTCATTCTCCTGGGCTGAGTGTTTTCGACCCCTTTGTCTGTTCAACTGTTCCTCTCTCTCTTTGGGCTCTATCATTATCTTCACTTGTCATTCACTCCTTATCCCACACCCCTCCCCACCCTATCTTCTGCGTAAAAAAACTTCCTAACTACCATTGGTTCTGAAGAAGGGTCACCGGAACCGAAACGTTAATGCTGATTTTTCTGCACAGTTGCTGTCAGACCTGCTAAGCTTTTCCAGCAATTTCTGCTTTTGTCTCTACTACAAAGATTAGCTATTATTTGTACCTTTGGTCTGAAGTTCTTTTTTACTATTAATGAATACTACACTTTTTTTAAGATCTTTAATGAAGTGTTGCAGTCATCAACTGTGTTGGTGAAGGCAATTTTTGGCTTCAGTGCACGTTCCAATAACAACTTAGTCAAAAAAAACATACATTCATATGATATGATGACATCTGTATTTTCCCTAGTGGGGCATTCCAGTCAGCAGCCTGGGAATGCAGATTAAGCATGCTTCTTTACATTAGTTGTGGGGGATTTCCAATGTGACTCAAAGTCCAAAGCCTTAGTTTTGAGAAGAGAATAGGGTACTGTGTGCAGCTGTGGTCTCTGCATTATATACAAAAACGGATATAGCCGCACTGGAGAAGGTGCAAAAAAATTACATGGATGCTCACAGAATCAGAGGTTAAATCTATTAGGGAAGTTGAAGAGGCTGTGGCTTCATTCTCAAGAAAGGGGGCAGCTTGAGGTAACATGACAGAGATTTTTTGATTATGGAAGTGTTAGTAAGGATTCACATAAAGGCAATGTTTCTACTTGCGGAGCATCCAGAACCAGGGGCCATAAATATAAATTTATTTAGTCCAAAGGGAACTTCAGGAGAAACATCTTTACTCAGACAGTGGTTACAAGATAAAACTCACTACCACAGGAGCCTTTGTGATAAATAATGCAAGGAATACAGGTTATTCAGATATGGTGAAATGAGGAGGACTGAGAAAGCTCATTATGGGTAGGGACTGGGCTAGGGGCCTTATCATGTAATATTCTGGGTACCTGGATTCAAATCCTGCCATGGCAGATCGTGGAATTTGAATTCAATAATGATCTGGATTTATTTGTTGGCTATGATGGCTATGAAACAGTCGTCAGGAACAACCAATCTGGTTCATTAATATCCCTTAGGGAAGGAAACTGCCATCCTTGCCTGGTCTGGCCTCCATGCGACTCCAGGACCATAGCAATGTGGTTGACTCTCAACTGCCCTCTGGGCAATTAGGGATGGGCAATAAATCTGGCCGAGTCAGTGGCACCCACATCCTATTAATAAATGTCGAGGAATGCACCATGGATATACAGGATAATTTCTTTGTGTTGTACGTGCTGTAAAAATAGAGATGAGTGAAACTCCCAACAAAGCACCATTTAATTGAATCAAACTGAATTAGAAACTTTTTTTTTCAGGCATGTTTAGTTTGGATGTAATGTGAGAATGGCCCTTGTATAATCAAATCTGGATTCTGAAGTTGCCATTGTCAAACATTATTTTCCTCATCTATAATTGAACACTGACTAGATGGGACTTGAACATTAACCTAATGAGAACCATAGATACATATATATAGTGACGATCTCATAGCTGTTATTTCGGTAAAGAGGTGTTAAATTGCTGAAGTGATAATAAGACATGCTTGTTTGTAAAGTCTGGATTTAGTTCACAGTTTTGGTAGTAATTGATGGTATTTTGAAGTTGCCTGGAGGTGCTAAAGAGATACTGACAGGATTAACGCTCACATGCTGATTAGGTGCCATTCGACAGAGCAGCATACGCTAATACTGCACAACCACTTCCTTTGCAAGTGTGGAGTGCTGACACTGGCACATGCTGCCGGATGACAAGAGGCTGCAGGTTTTAGTGGAAAGGTTTTGGGGGTGGTGGCGGGTAGTTGGGGGGGGGTGGTGTGGGGGGGTGTTGTTTAAGGGAGCCTGCACCTTGGACCTGGCTCCTTTTTGCCTAGGAGTGAGGGCAAGCCTGGGGGAAAACTGGGAGTGGGAGGGATAATGAGAGACAGAGGGAAGAGAAAATAAAATGTACTCTTTTTATTTTATCATGCAGGCCACTTTATCCAGATAGCTGCTTCCTGTCACTTGAGAATAATGCCAACTCTCTTTCTGTTCTTTCTCACCGCCTTAATGGTGTCGTTCACAGGATACTCAGCCATTAAGGAAATAGGTAGATTGGCCTCTCAATCTTTTCTCATAATGGTAAGAGACTAGGAGCTATGAAAGAATAGTAACTATTTAAATATTCACGGACACAAATTACTAAAAGCTGAGGAACAAGGACAGAAAGTAGTTAAAAGTGAATGTTGGCCTTTAAATGTTTCCTTTATTCACTTGTGGGATGTGGGCATCATTGGTTGGCCAGAACTATTTATTGTCAGCTCTTGTTTCCCTGGAGAAGGTGGTGATGAGCTACCTTCTTGAACCATTCCAGTCCACATGTTGTAGGTTGACCCACAATGCCCTTAGGGAGGAATTTTCAGGATTTGGATCTAGCAACAGTGAACAAGTGGAGATATATTTCAAAGTCAGGATGGTGAGTGGTTTAGAGGGAAACTTGTGGTGGTGTTCTCAAATATCTGCTGCCCTTGTGCTTCTAGATAGAAGTGGTCATGGGTTTGGAAAGTGTCGTTTAGGGATTTTTGTCAAATTTCTGCAGCGCATCTTGTGGATAGTACACACTGCTGCTACTGAGCATCTGTAGTGGAGGGAGTGGCTGTGGTGCCAATCAAGTGGGTTGCTTTATCCTGCATGGTGTCAAGCTTCTTGAGTGTTGTTGGAGCTGTAACCATCTCGACAAGTGGGGGGTATTCCATCACACTCCTGACTTGTGCCTTATAGATGTTGGACAGGCTTTGGTGAGTCACGAGGTGCATTACTCATCACAGTATTCCTAGCCTCTGGCCTGATCTTGTAGCCTTTTATTTATATGGCGAGTCCGGTTGAGTTTCTGGTCAATGATAACCCCCAGGATGTTGATAGTGGGAGATTCAGTGATGGCAACTCCATTGAATGTCAAGGGGTGATGGTTAGTTTTTGTCTTATTGGAGATGGTTATAGCCTGGCATTTGTGTGGCACAAATGTTACTTGCCACTTGTCAGCCTAAGCCTGGATGTTGACCAGATCTTATTGCATTTGAATATCGACTGTTTTAGTCTCTGAGGAGTAGTGAATAGTGCTGATGTCAAAAGAATTGGACTTTAATAGTGAGGACATGACGCTTCAGGACTAGTTGGAGCACTTTTTTCAGCATTGGGTGCTGAACATTAGGAAATTGGCCTTGGAATGGGTGTACCAGAATGACACCAAGGTTCAAAGCATTCCTTTTAGTGATTATATAACAAAGATATTTAAAATTATTAATAGCTTTGCTCATATTGATACAAGGAAATAATTTCTGCTGCTGGGATTTGCAGAAAGTGAGGGTAGAAAATTAGGGCCATGCTTTTTAGGAATGAAACGAAGAACCCCTTTAAAATGCAAATAGTGGTACATCAACCACATCCCATAAAAAAATTGTAGATGGGAGTCAGTGGAACGCTTCAAAAATGAGGTAGCTAAGTCCTTTGTTCAAACAGAGTCTTCAGGATCCAACCAGAGGTTTTAAAAGGGCAGATGGATGAACTTCATTGGGTGGGAGGCAAAGATTCAGTCTCCCAACAGCGGTTTGAAGTTTTGGTATTAGGGTCTCAGAAATTTTCAGTAGGCCTGGCTTTTTCAAACTTGTTTTGCATTCAATAGCATGTCATGAATACTCATTAACACCATAATGCAATGAATTTCCACTGACAGCTTTATACAAAAACAGGAAGCATCCGTGTTCACAAACCCAACTAGATAATACAAAGTGTGTCATTAGCAGGGAAGACTTGTTCCTTCAATGTCTGGTGATTTTAAAGCTCTTGGTAATTTGGCTCCTTCATAATCAAGGTGTTTCTTTGTGTAAACATTTATAATGTTAGAGGTGAAACCTCTCTGTGTTGATCATCTCATGAGAAACATCAGCCATATGCAGAATGGTTCATTGCTATTAAATATTAAGGATGAAAGCTGATGGGCCAATAAGCTTGAACAAATGAGGCAGCCACACTGGTTGCCTTCAGCAAAGCTGAATGGGGCTGGCAAGCGAGGTTGAACTCAAGATAGGAGTAGGCCATTCGGCCCCTCAAGCCTGTTCTGCCATTGAAAGAGACCATGGCTGATCTGTGGCCTAATTCCATCTACCTGCCTTTGGCCCAGATCTCTTAAGCCCCATGCTTAACAAAAATATATCTATCTCAGAGTTGAAGTTAGCAACTGATCCAGCATCAACTGCCATTTGTGGAAGAGAATTCTAAACCGCTGTCACATTTTGCATGCAGAAGTGCATCGTAACATCTCTCTTGAATGGCCTGGCACTAGTTCTAGAATCCCCAACCAGTGGAAATAGTTTATTGTTAACTCTCCTGTCTAGCCCTGAAGACTTCAATCAGATTGCTCCTTAACCATCTAAATTTTTTACAAAACGGGACAAACGTCTATAGTATCCCCTCAAAACTTCAAATGAAGCTTAAGTCAACATGTCATCTTTTGTGGTTGTGTCTTTGTCCCATGCCAGGCTTTGGTTATAAGCCATTGGAGGTTTTCTTCACCTAGTGTGATGAAAGGTCAGTGACCTGATAATGTGTGAACTGCTGAGTGTTGTAGCTCCTTATATGTTTCAAGTGTGAACCTAGCAGACGTAGAGAGGCAGTAACACTGGTGCAGTCCTGTTTCATTGGTAGCTGCAATGAAGTGACAGACCATGGAATGCACATGAGGCATCCAGTGGACATGACTGTCATCTGTGTGTGATAGTCTTCTGCAATGGCAGCCTTACAAAGCTAACTCACATTCATAGGAGCATGGAGCATTGAGTACAATGATACATGCTTGACCAAGTGCAGCAGATCATTCATCCCCTTGTGGCACTTGAGACATCCATATGTGCTACCCTATGCCGACACCTCTATCCAGGTCGTGTCAGTCAGGATAACCTCCTGCTGCCCTCCCATGGGAAAATAACATCCCTTCCATCCTGGACAATCTTCAGGAAAACCTCCAGGGAGCCATTTCTAAAGCGCGGTGCCACATTTTGCCTGGTCTCTGGCATCTTCAGGGAGTGGGGGTGATGATCAGAAGTTGAGTAATGCTCCTGATGTTACAGAAAGGGAAGTACTGTCTGGTTGTCTGTTAAATACTGTGTGTAGAAGTTGCACTCCGAAAGGTCACAGTGAGGTGTGGAATGTCCTGTCTATAAAATTTATAATTTTATCCACACATGAATATGTAGTAAGTTGAGGAGAATGTAATTGCGCACAAAAGCTCAACCAGTCCTGAGCAGAACTCCTTCCAGTCTATAGCCCTGTTATCAAATTTAGTCTCAAGAAAATTTTGACTAATGTTTTTGGTTAGAACTCAAAAGAGTTAAAGGGCCGCAGAGGATAAGGAACAAAGGTGACTAAATAGAGCTGAGATACAGATCAGACATGATTGGATTGGATGGTCTATTCCTGTTTCTGTGTTTCTCAGTGTCAAACATTGTAACAACATCATCAATCACTTTTGTAAGATCTAATCACTGCTGCCTGACATAGAGCTTATTATCTTCTGATGTCTGTCCATGTGCAAAGAGGATTGTCAAAACCTCACTCCTAGCCTGACTCACTTGAAGTAAATCCTATCATTACCTTAAAGTTTAGATGGAAATATTTGGATAAAATTAAATCAAGTTAACACAGACAAAGAAAACTGGTGACTCACTGTGATAAAATGCTACATGGGCCAAATGCAATAACATACATAATTATTTCAGTTACATGAAGATGACGTTGCCTTACAGCAGATTAAAATAATTTAGAATTAAATATCATACTGTACAAGGGGAGACCATTTGACCCATCATTCTTGTGGTGGCTCTTTGAAAGAAATCTCAATCCCCTATAGCCCTGCAAATCTTTCCTTTTAAGTCTCTACTCATTCTCCGTCACCCTTTCATGCTATATATTTATCACAGTAACTTGTTAAAAATATTCTCACCTTTCCCTTCCAAACATTCTGCTAATTATCTAAAAATTAATTTGAAACTAGCTATGTGTTCTTATTTCCCACGCACCATCATATCATATTTTTGGCAAGTTGCAAGTTGTCCTTTTCTGTCACAGAAACTGTGCATTTTAACAACAGGGTTATTGAGAGTTGGGTGTATGTTTCATGTTCCACTCTTCTCAACTCTTAATCTCAACGAACAAATTGCAGGAAATCTCTGACCAGACCCATGCCCATCTAGGTATAATGTGTTTACTAAATCATCCAGGAGCTACATGTCCTGCAACCTGGAAACACCTCTGCTGTGCTGCCTTCTGGTGGTCAAAGTGGGGACCAATGGAGGAAAAGATCAGAAAGCAAACAATATTAGCCTTTAAATTTGCTACCAGCATTAACCTTATAACTGAAATAACAGCATTGCAGGCCGGTATCCAGTCACCAAGTCACCCTTTATTTACTTGTGCACAATACACTGGCTGTGACCAGCCAGCTCGGAGTCAGGCCCTGAACTGAGGAGATTCTAAATCCCCTGTTTATATTGGTCAGCCAGAGCTTCCTGATTTCCCCAGGTTAACAACCCCAATCAAGGATCTCATTGTCAAGGAGATCTACCTGGTTCTGATCACTGTGTCATAAAGTGAGATTTTAGCACACGTATGGCCATAAGATCAAGGATTAAGGATTCTTTACTGCATTGGCATTAGGTCTTTAAAATCATGAAGGGGAATTATTAAACTAGGAAGACAGAGTACGTATATGACAGCAAGTCTGTAGCTCACATCTGTTTGAGAAAATCTTTGTCTTTCTTTCCCCTTCTCATGAAGCCTCTAAACGACAAAGATGCCGTTTTTTTACAGTGAGGGTCCATGCACCTGCTTGAGATCTCCTGCTCAGTGCCCTCTCTCAACTGCTGCTAAAGGCCCATTTTACACTTCCCAACAGAGACTTGTCACCCTGATAACTACGTATAGCACACAGTAATCATTTACTAAGTGGCTGTGTGATCAGCAGGTTTGAATGCACCATGATGGTTAGAATGTTCAGGTCCACATTAGTGGCAGCTCTTCTTGCAGCTCCGATCTGAGATGATAGTAAGGGTTGGAATGATAACCAGCATTTGCTCAAGAAGATCTACTTGTCCTCTTATCTGTATTGGTACTTTCCATGGGAACTAACAGTTCTTGTTGCTTCAGTCACTGCCTTCCACAGGTCAGCCCTACATCATTGCCATAACTAGAGAGCTGGAATTGGCCTCACCCACTGGATGCACCCCCTGGATTTGTAACACACAGATTACTCAAGGATTTCTCATTGCTATCCAGATCCACTCCATTCAAGCTGCCTCACACTGACTCTTCAGGTTCCACAATATCACTGAGTGAGCTGCTTGTCTCCACGTCAATCTCTGGCCTCCAGCAATGCTGCACTGTAAGGTATTCTCTGATGATGCCCTTCAGCTACTGGCTCAATGACCTAAGTATTACTATCTGTGTCGAGCTATTTGACGACTCTGTGGGGTTCAAATCCTGTACCTTACTCTGACACCTGATATCCTGATTTTGGAGGAATACCTGTAGGTTGACAGGAAGGTTAGTCCTGTCAGCTTTATAATCATTCACCATTTCTTCTTCTCAGCTGTTCTCTCTCTGTTCAGTCCTCTTGGACACCCATCTGAAATGCCTGGCTTAAATTCACATGATGCTCATCCATCCACTCATTGACTGGCCATCTCCATCAGAAGGCGTGGTGAGTCCAAAGAGGTGGTCCATGGGAAGGTCTGGGTCTCATCCAAAGAAGACGTAATGTGACAAGGGTGGTTCACAGAGTTACACTGAGTAGGAGCTACATATGACATGTGACACTATAGGAAGTGTGACCCCAACCAATTGGAGAGAACTGGTCTCCACGTGTCTTCAAAAGCAGTGATGGTGCAGTGGGTGAAAGAACAGCCTAATTCTCAGCTACTCAAACTGTTCTAGAGATTCTAAAACAAGGTCTTATTGTCGACCCCACAGACCCTTGCTAGTCCTCAAATACCCGCTGCAGACTTTTTGAACATCGCCATTTCTTCTGAATACTTCCTAATAGGTTTTCCTGCACAAATGTAAGTAAGTTTGCAGATGACACCAAAATTGGTGATCTAGTGGACAGCGAAGAAGATTACCTCAAGTTACAATGGGGTCTTGATCAAATGGGCCAATGGGCCGAGGAGTGGCACATGGAGTTTAATTTAGATAAATGTAAGGTGCTGCATTTTTGAAAGGCAAATCAGGACTGGACTACACTTAATGGTAAAATCCTGGGGAGTATTCCTGAACAAAGAGACCCTGGAGTGCAGCTTCATTGTTCTTTGAAAGTGGAGTTGCAGGTAGATAGGATACTGAAGAAAGCGTTTGGTAAGCTTCTCTTTATTGGTCAGTGCATTGAGTATAGGAGTTGGGAGGTCATGTGTGGCTGTACAGGTCATGAGTTGTCACTTTTGGAATACCGCATACAATTCTGGTCTCCCTGTTATAGGAAGGATGTTGAGAAACTTGAAAGGGTTCAAAAAAGATTCACAAAGATGTTGCTAGGGTTGGAGGTTGAGCTATAGGGAGAAGCTGAATAGATTGGGGCTATTTTCCTTTGAGAGTCAGAGGCCGAGGGGTGTCCTTATAGAGGTTTATAAAATCATTAGGGGCATGGATGGGGTAAATATACAAGGTCTTTTCCCCAGGGTGGGGAAGTCCAAAACTAAAGGGCACAGGTTTAAGGTGAGAGGGGAAAGATTTAAAAGGGACCAACAAATCAGGTTTTTTCCAGACTTCCTTTGAATCGGTCTTCGCTTGAAAAATCACATGGCTCACTCCTGCTCCTATCAATGTTTCCTTTTCATCAGGAAATAGAATATCTGACCAGGCGTACAAGGGAACTCTTGAGGCTCTGCCTGGCAGTGGCTCAAAGATCTGGTTCCTTCCACAAGGAGCTAACCCTCCAATGATCCTACAGCATTTAGGCTCCCTCACGGACATTGCTCAGGAAGCATGAAAAGACATTAGAGAGGGCTGAATAAATCTTTAGGAAAATGGGTCCTAGCATGAAGGAGTTCAGTTACATGGACAAACTGAAAAAGCTGACACAGTTCTCCTTATACAAGGTTGAGTGGTAAATTTGATAGAGATGTACAAATTCATAAGGGTTTAGACAGATTATAACAAGAGAGACTGTTTCTAACATTTGTAGAATGTTCGAATGTTGGAGACCACAAATCTGAAGTGATTGGAAAAAGAACCAAAAGTGAGGTGAATTGTTTGAATCTGCGATGCAGCTGACATGTGTAAAACCAGATACAAACAAAGATTTCAGATGGAAATTGGATAAATACCTAAAGAAAAAAATGTGGCAGGCCTGCAGGGAATGTATAATGAATGGGACCACTTGAGCTACTGTCGCTGAGATCTTGACATGACAGATGGGATGAATGTTCTCCTTCTATGATTCTTTTTTTTTGCCATTTCTATGGCCTTGAAACGTAGGATAGAAGCTATTTCTATTGTATTTTCTTTCATTCCAAGGTTGGTATACTTGAATCCTGAGTGCATCTGAGTTTCATGTTATGATTCCCCCAAAGTTCATTTAAGTAATTTTAAAATGAGGGCCAGGAACACTTTTGCACCAAAATACTGGAACTACAATTGTTATGTTTTAGGATGCACTTGTAATTAATTTGCTAGCAAAAGGCTTGTGTGTGTTTGTGAAAGACCAAACCTTGTTTCATTTCATGCAGCTATGGGGTTATCTGCATCAGCAAGCTATTTTCTGGGTGTACAAGTGTAATAATTAGATGCAGAAATTGGCTATTTCGGCCCTCAAGCATATTCCATCATTCGAAAAGATCATGGTTGATCTGTTTCTTTTTCTAATTCCACACTCCAGTCTCCTCCCTGATAACCTATGATTCCTTTATCTACCTCCATCTTAAAAATATTTAATGACTTCACCTCCATCGCCTACTGAGGCAATGAGTTCCAAAGTTACACGACCATCAGAGAAAAGAAAATTCTTTTCATCTCTGTCTTAAAAATGACCCCTAATTTCTAAATAGTGCTCCCCTAGCTCTGCACTTACCTATTAGAGGAAACATCCACCTACATAAGGCTACTCAGCGTCTTATATAATTCAATCAATTCACCTCTTATAAAATCTACTGGAAACAAATCCAGCCTGTCCAATTTTTTCTCGTTAGACTGTCTGCTCAATCCAGTTATTAAATCTAGTAAACCTCCTCTGAACCAACTACAATGCATTTATATTCTTCCTCAAATAAGGACACCAAAATTATGTTATATTCAGGATATGGTCTCACCAATGACCTGCATGACGAAAACATATTTTATGTTCAAATCCTCTTGTAGTAAATAATAGCATTCCATTAGCCTTCTTACTTACTGCATCTGCGTACTAACTTTCTGTGACTCATCAACTGGGAAAGTTGGATCCCTCTGTAGCTCAGAATTTTGGAGTCATTTTCTTTCTAAGTTATAAACAGATACTTTTATTCTTCCAACAATGATGAACAAAATCATAGCTTCCCACATTATATTCCTTCGGCCAGATTTTTATTTCCCACTCATTCAACCTACCTGTATTTGTGTGCAGTCTTTTATTGGCACGTTGACTCAGTGGTTAGCCCTGTTGCCTCACAGTGCCAGGGACCCAGGTTTGATTCTATCCTCTGGCGACTGTCTGTGTGGAGTTTGCACATTCCCCCTTTGTCTGTGTGGGTTTCTGCCTGGTGCTCCAGTTTCCTCCCACAGTCCAAAGATGTGCAGGTTATGTGGATTGGCCATGTTAAATTGCCCATAATGTCCAGGAGAGTGTAAGTTAATGCGGATTAGCTATTGGAAATGCAGGTTACAGGGAAAGAGTAGGTAGATGGATCTAGGTGGGTTGCTCTTCAGAAGGGCGGTGTGGAACTGTTGGGCTGAATGGCCTGCTTCCACACTGTAGGGATTCTATGATTCTTCACCACATGATCAATTTAGGCATTAATTCATCAAGCGACTGATACACTTTTGCAGAGAACAGAAGTAGGCTAGGTTGGTAAGACTGGGGTGTAGAACTCCTAAAGTTCACAGATGTACTGTTTATAAGGCATGAATAAAGGCTCTCAATCTTACTTTATTATAAATGAAATTCTTCAGTCAATACATGCCCCGAGAGGAGACAGTGGAGAATTTAGAATTTGTTCCTAAAAAGGTACTAAATCTAACTGGGTTTCTGTGGATATAGATTTGTGCTTTGTCAAAGGGGAAAATGTTCCTACTGTACTGGAAAGGATTACCTTCTACTTCAGATGCCTAGCTCCTGTGGAGTAAAACGTTAACTATATCTTTTATTGATAACGATACTGAACTTGATCTTATTGAAACATGTAAGGTCCTGAGGTGACTTGTTAGGGTAGATATTTACATGAGAACATAGGAACAGGATAGGCCACTCAGCCCCTTGAGTTTGTTCCACCATTCAACAAGATCATGGCTAATCTGTGGCCTAACTCCAAATACCTGCCTTTGGCCCATATCCCTTAATAATATTGCTTAACAAAAAAAATCTACCTCAGATTTAAAATTAACACTTGATCCAGTATCCACTGCCATTTATGGAAGAGAGTTCCAAACATCTACCACCCTTTGTGTGTAGAAGTGCTTCCTAATATCTTGCCTGAATGGTCTAGGCCTAATTCTTAGACTATTTTCCCAATGATCTAGAAAGGATAGATTCCATTGAGGGAGAACTAAGGGACAAAGTGTGAAAATAAGGAGTATCACATTTAAGATAGATATGAGGGTTTTTTTTCCCCTTAGGGTGTTGTGAGTCTGTGGAATTCTCTTCCCCAGAGATTGATGGAGGCATGGTCATTGAATATTTTTAAGGCTGAGGCAGATAACGTATTGACTAACGAGAGAGTTAGGGGCTAAATGGTGAAAAGCAGGAATATGGCGTTGACGCCACAGACCAGCCATGGTTATATCGAATGGTAGAGCGAGATAGTGGGGCCAAATGGCCTCTTCCTGCTCTGAGGAGGTAATCAGAAAAAATTCTCACCTAAGAGTCTAGGATGGATTTGAACCCAGATCACAGAGGGTGAAGTCTGGTGCAATAACTATCAAGCCCCATCAATCAACTCTTATCCGCAGAAGCTGATAACTGAAATATACCTGGTCCCCGATAAAGCACAATTACAAGCTGGTCTGTTCCTTTGGTGCTCCTTATTGCTGTCTCTGTTGATACATTTACTTCCTAATTTATTAAAATCCAGTTCTCTGCTGCATTTTTGCAGATTGCTGGATCTTGCTGTTAAAATTACATGGGTGCTTTGCACATTATCATGTAAATATTTTGCTGCTGAGTTCTCTGGCAAATTGGGTTTCCTGATCATCTGCAAGAGAACATCAAGTGAGATATCGAAGAAATGTAGAGTCATTTTCTGCTTGGTCTCAGACATCTTCATGGGTGGATGGGAGGGCCCAACACAGACTGAATGAGAGTACTGGCTTCCTGAAAGTATAGCCCTGCCTGAGCATCATGGAATGTGGGTGGGGAATCCCCTACCAGTGAGATTTGAAGTTCTATATGCACTGGTCATGAGCTTAAAAGTAGATAATTACGTATGAAGGCCCACCCCAGCCTGCCCCCAAGGGAAGGCCTGATTCCACACGCAGCCTGCAAAATAAAGATTTCACCCAATGGATGAGAAATTAGACTAATGCCCAAAATGGATAGTAAGTCTGGGAAACCTTATTAGTCCACTCCAGTGGGCACACCATGTCAAATGTGGGATCAGGCCAGATATCCAAAGAACTGGAGTAACAGCCATTAGGGTGTCCAGAAGATGTTTGTGGCTTCCATCTGGAACAATTAGAGTTGAAGCAGTGAATTTGGTTACTTTGGTCATTTATGCAGTACAATATGCCTCCCTTCGCTGTCTGTCTCTAAACTGAGAACGGTGTATGCTTTTCATTTCCCTTAGTGGGAGTAAGCAATTCTCATATTATCACCCTTCCTGGCACTCAATGTTTACAATGAAAATACAA
Organism: Rhincodon typus; assembly: GCF_021869965.1. Lineage (NCBI taxonomy): Eukaryota > Metazoa > Chordata > Chondrichthyes > Orectolobiformes > Rhincodontidae > Rhincodon > Rhincodon typus. The sequence goes on along the minus strand of NC_063342.1, from coordinate 20,611,962 downwards.
TTATCTCCTGGCTTGTTTGAAGGACAGGATTCCATGTTTGCAGTACCAACTAGCCCTCTCTGTGAATGATTTAACGTAATGGTATGCAATTTTACATGATAATCACGCAGGAAAACTTGCTGCTCTTCCAAACAAAATACAGAAGGATGCCTTCCTCTGTCCCAAATATAGCAAGAATGTAATAATGTTTATAAGGAACACTGTTGCTATTTTCTTTCTCGTATCACAGGGAAGATTTTCACCAGGCGTCATGCTAATACATATTGTGACTAAAGTTGTTGCTTGCATCTTAAAAATAATACATGACACATCTTGACCACTTAGCCAAACTACATCATCATTAAACATTCATTTAACAATTACACTGTTGACTTTTAACGCCATTGAATTCAATACACTCTTGTACTGCACAAGAAGTCTCTTAGTGTTAAAAGAGAAGCAATATGCTTAGTTGGATTTCCTCAGTCCATGATTTTGACATCCCAATGAGTTAAGCCACAGGGTGCAAAGACATCTATAGTTTAGTGATTCTTCAGTTTCTTCTCTGATATAGCTTCTTCATCAAATGCCAGTCATTCAAAAGGTAACAGATCAGTCTGACAGCACCACAATCAGAAAAGGGTTAACTTTCTGAGTGGCACTGTCAGATGAAAGCAGTGGTCTAAAGTTTCCATAAATATAATGTTTCCATCAGTATACAGACTGTTCATCATATTTCCATTACATTCAGTTCTCTTCAAAAATCCCTTTTAATTAAAAACAGAATCACTAGCAACTCTGCCAACTTTCACTGAAACCAGAAAGAGTATCTTCCATGAATTTCTGATTACTTTTTGTGAAATAAGTTTTTGTACGTAAAAAAAAATCACTGATAGTCTTGAATGTAACTGGAAAAATGGAAATACAAGTTGAATAAACAACTTTAAGAAAATCTGTATTTAAAATGTCATGTTAATGTTCCATCGTGCCTTATTGGAACAAATAGCATCTTCAATTTATGATGCAGTTAATAAGATAAGAAGTATTTGTTTAACCAGTCTCATCCTTATGGTCTAAAAGACTTAATTCATGCCAGAGTCAGATTCCACAAGTGCCAGTAGGATTCTGGAGTTGTGTACGAATGGATGACGCCACAATCATGGCCGTGGAAGATATTTCAGCTAAGCTTAAAGCCAACATTTCATCCATCAGGGGTCACTAACCAGCAATGAGCTCCTCATTGAAGGGTTCTTGAAAGAAAGAAACCACGTTTCTGCGTTAACTGTCATAACTGCAGGATGTACCATAGCACTTCATTGTCATAATTTTGAAAGTGTGCTTATGCATAGTTACTGCTGCAAGGTAAGGAAATATGGCAACTAATTTGCTCATTGCAAGTTGCCTTTAAAACCAAACAATGTCAATACATTGAGATAACAAGGTGTAGAGCTGGATGAACACAGCAGGCCAAGCAGCATCAGAGG
>NC_063342.1:20571703-20610099 GCF_021869965.1 Rhincodon typus | reverse complement strand
TTTCTGAAGAAGGGTCTAGGCCCGAAACGTCAGCCTTCCTGCTCCTCTGATGCTGCTTGGCCTGCTGTGTTCATCCAGCTCTACACCTTGTTATCTCAGACTCTCCAGCATCGGCAGTTCCTACTATCTCTATGTCAATACACTGGTCCTCTGCTCTTCTTTGAAACAATGGAATATTTTACATCCTCTTGAGAAGGAAGAGGGAGCTCTTTTTTAATGTTTTATTTGACAGAAGAAACCATTAGCACTGCAGCACTCGCTCAGTACTGCCCTGAGGTGTCTGCCTTGATTCTCATGATCTTCACTGGAGGCAGATTGAACACACAGCTTCTGACTCAGAAACTCGAGAGCAATCAATTGAGCTATGATCACAGCAGCTTACAAACCGATTTAGCACAAACCAAGAATCAAATCCAAAGCTATTTGGTCTGATTGTTACTGCACACGCCAAAATATTTACTCAGTGAGCCATCCAGGGACAAGTTAAAGGTTTTTCAAAACTGATACAAAGGATAACTGAATAATTCAAATATTGAGAGGCTAGAGAGCCATACAGTGGTGTGGAAAAAGTGTTGCTAGAACTGACACTGGAAATCTTGATGACACTTGATAGATTTGCTGGTCTCAGCAACTTAGTTTAATTTAGTAATTCCTCTTTTCCACATTTTCCTATGCAAGGAAACAGTCTATGTTAAGACCAATGAATGACACTAAATGCAGCCCCTTAAGAGCTGTGAATAACCTTGAATGTGATTCAGTCATTTATGTGATGAAAGAGCTGGTAGTGTAAAGGTAATGTCCCTGGACTAGCAATTCAGAGGTGTGGGCTATGGCTCTGGGGCATGGGTGGAATTTAAATTCAACTCATAAATCTGGAATGAAATGCCATTCTCAGTAATGGTGACTGTGACTGAACTGTTGTAACAACCCATCTCGTTCATGAATGTCCTTTAAGGAAGGAAATCTGCCACTCTTACCTAGTCTGGCCTACATGTGACTCCAGATCCAGAACAATATAGTTGACCCTTAATTACCCTTTACCAAGTTACTCAGTTGTATCAAACTGCTAGAGGAAAGTCCAAAACAAATGAATCCTGATGGGGCACTCGACATTGACCTAGGCACTAGTATTTATAGCATCAACTCAACACCAAAGTCCTCCTTATTGATAACTTGGTGCTTGTGCCAAATTGGAACAGCAGTCACACAGGTTCGTCAAGCAACAGACCCAGCAATGACACAGTAGTGTACCGTAAAGAGGAATTGTCGTGAAGTGTGATGTGATAGTTACAAAACTGACATCTAATCAGCAATGTAGAAAATTGCCTAGGTATGTCCAGTCTGCAAAAAAAAACAGGATAAATCCACTTGACTAATTACTCCCCCATCAGACTACGGTTGATAATGAATGAAGTGGTTGCCAACAGTGCTATCGAGTAGCACTTACTCAGTAATAACCTGTTCACTGATGCTCAGCTTATGTTTCATCAGGGCTAGTCAACCCCTGACCTCATTACAGCCTTGATCCAACAGACAAAAGAACTGAACTCAAGAGATGAGGTGAGAATGATTTCTTTTGACAAGACTGCATTTGACCAAGTGTAACGAGACCTCTAGCAAAGTTAGAGGCAGTGGGAATCAGGGTAAAATTCACCACTGTTTGAAGTCTGACCCAGCACAAAGGAAGATGGTTGAGGTTGTTGGAAGTCAATCATCTCAGTCCTTACATCACTGCCGAAGCTCCCAGGGTAGAAACTTAGACACGACTTCATCAATGACCATCTGTCCATCATAAAGTCTGAAATCATAACATCCAATCATAAATGAATAATGTTTGGATCTACTCCCAATTCCTCAGATAGTGAAGTAGTCCATACCCACATGATGCAAGACCTAGACAATGTAGTTAGAAGTGAAAATGTTTGCTGATGATCACACAATGTTCTGTATCATTTGCAACTGTTCAGATACTAAAAATGCCTCTCATCAAGACTTAGACAACATTCAGGCCCTCGCTGTGAAGTGACAAATGACAAATGTGCCACACAAGTGCCAGAGAATGACCAATTCCAACAACAGGGTATCTCACCACCTTCCCATGACATTCAATGGTTACTACCATCTCTGAATCCTTCAACAGCCTGGCGATTGCCATTGGCCAGAAATTGAACTAGACCAACCACTACTGTGACAGGAGCAGGCCAGAGACGAGGTATCTTGCTGTGAAGTAACTCACCTCCTGACTGCCATGAGCCTGTCCACCATCTACAAGGTACCAGTGAGTATGTGACGCAATATCTTCAATTTTCCTGGATGGATGCAGCTCCAACAACTTTCAAGAAAGTCAACACCACAAAGACCAAAACAGCAAACTTAAATAGAATCCCATTCACCACCTTCAAAATTCACTCCCTCCACCACCAAAGCACAGTGACAGCTGTGCATACGATCTATAAGAAGGACAAAGGCACCAGACGTACAGGAATACAACTCTCTGCAAATTCCTCCCATGCCACTCGCCAGAATGATTTGGAATAATATCACTGTTCCTTCATTGTTGCTGTTGAGTCAAAATCCTGGAACTGTCTTATAGCACTGTAGGTGCCCAAACTGCATGTACTACAGCACATCAAAGAGGTAGCTCACCTCCAAGTTCTCAAGGTTCATTAGGAATAGACAATAAATGTTGACCTAGCCAGTGGCACTCACATCTGATGAACTAATAATAATAAATACAAGTGGTCCTACAGGGGGTAGATATTGTTCTACCTTTAGAAAGGTTGCCAGCAGTTTTTTTCATATTTCCAAAGGCTTTTTGGGAAGAACAACTAAAGGACAGAAATTGAATATGGAGTAATCTTACCAGCTCCAGGAGTACTTTTGCAGGCAATGGGGACAAGATTGGAATTCCGAATGCTGTGATAGTTCTCCAATGTGTTCTTAACTTCAGATGTTTTTTCCCAGAGGCGAGCTCTCCATGGGAGTGACAACCTGTTTGCCCACATTGGGTAGTGCCACAAACAATGAATTAACCACTTGTACAAAGGCAAAGGGGAGAACTGTGGGTCTGTGACATGTGATGAAAGTTTTGTGAAGTTATTGGAATAACTCCTTCCAATTGACCCAACTCTCAATTTACTATCCCCAAACTATACTTATCACGAAGACTTCTGACACCGTTTGTTTTATGTAAAACAGGAATAACTATTTCCTACTAATGTAAAGTACTTCATAAAGTATCAGGAATGGCAATGATACCAATTCTTAGAATATTAACTAACTACCTGGACTATTACCCCAAATGACCCTTTTCCACATCAAGCCAGCACTTAAACCTGACAGGCAACTCAAAAGGTTACTATTTGAGGTTAGATATCAGGTTAAAGATAGAAAGAAAGAAAGAAAGAAAGGTGGTGAGTCTTGTGGTTGGACTTAGAGTATTTGCATTTCAAGCTAGCACTTCTGACCTCCAAATGTGGTAAACCCCTCAGAGCAGCTATACCACACTTTGGTCAAGAAAGCTTAAACCTTTGAAAGAGTTCCTGAGTTGAATTGGTTCCTTCTTCTGGGCAGTCTCCTCATGGTATCCTACCAATTGAACACTCCTAATACAGCCTCTCACTGAAAACGGTCTTCCAGTTTGACCTTTCCTGCTCCAATCCCAGTTATCTGTTTGTTGCTTTAAGCAGTGTCCCTGTGGTTCCCTCTCCAGCAGCAAGCCTTCCTCAGACCTCACTGCTCAAACTCTAGCAGTCAACTCCTCACACAGGGCTGCAAGTATTGGCTTTACAACTCCAGCCCCTCAACTTCCCTCCAAAATGTAACTTTTCTTACTGACCCTTTTTGCTCCTATTGTGAGGTGATAGAGTTAAACTCCTTCTCAGTTTTGATTGGCCTTCTGTGACCAATCAGCAGACAATCTGCCGTACCCTGCTGTACCATTCCCCAGACAGCGGGGAGGGACCTGAATCAAGAACTTTATACAGAATCCCAGTCTTTTCTGATGAATTTCAAAAATTAACAGTAGAAGTTCATTATAGAAGGAAAAGCTGGAAAGAACATGTGGGTTTACATCAATCAAAGAGTATCAACTGGCAAATATCCCTGAATTGTGCACAGCAATGTGACCTTATTGGAGGGACATGACCCCTGTTGCCCCAGCCATCCAGGAGGACAGCGCACTGGTAGATCAGAGAGACATATCAGGCTGCTGTCTACACCCTGTCTCAAAGACAGAAAACTAAACAAAGAAAGAACAAAGAACAAAGAAGAATACAGCACAGAAACAGGCCCTTTGGCCCTCTAAGCCTATGCCATCAAATTTTGCCTTTGCGTACTAAAACTGTCTTCGCTTACAGGATCCGTATGCCTCTATTCCCTTCCTATTCAATGTGTTCATCCAGGTGCTTCTTGAATACCGCTATTGTGTCTGCTTCCACCACCTCCTCTGTCAGCACGTTCCAGGCACTCACTACCCTTTGTGAGAAAAACTTGCTTCACACATCTCCTTTAAACTTCCCCCCTCGCACTTTGAACCTGTGTCCCCTGGTAATTGACCCCTCCACCCCGGGAGAAAAGCCTCATACTTCTCACTCTATCCATGACATTCACAATCTTATAAACTTCTACTACGTTGTCCCTGTACCTCCTGTATTCTAATGGAAAAAAAACAGTCTATCCAACCTTTCTTCATAGCTAAAATCCCCCATGCCAGGCAACATCCTGGTGAATCTTTTCTGCACTCCCTCCAAAGCACCCACATCCTTCTGGTAGTGTGGTGACCAGAACTGTACACAATATTCCAAGTGTGGCCTAACTGTGAATTGGGCACAGATGCAGACAAGAGCGTTCTTTAGAGGGATCCCCCTTCCACACTGATGGCAGCACAGTTCTCAAGCTTTCATGTTTAGTAAACTCTCGAAGCTCTTCGACAGTACCTCTGGCCCATGCATTTCCCCTCTGCCTCAGTGGCACCCATTTCTCCCTAGTACAGCTACAGGCTGGTCACCCAGTCCTGCCAGCACCACCCTGTGCCCTCCAGCAGCCTTGTCCCATCCATCATCCTTCAGTAAAGGATAGACGAAGGAGCAGTCTTTGATCCATTCAGGGTGGGGAATCTCTGCAAGCGTTCTCACAGAGCTGACAATTTTCACAGAAAATGCTGTTGCTTTTAGAACAATTTAAACCACCCCACCCGAAACTGTACTAGTTGATTAAGTCAGCATGTTTTAAGTTTGGTGAGCAAGGAGGTTGGCACTCCTGAATAATGCAGGCAGTGAACTATACCTGGAATATCAACAGCAAGCTGCCAGGGTGACACTGAAACAATGGAACAGGTAGCAGACTACCGGAGCTCAGTGAAGACCTTGCTAGACAGAGGTGGTCAATAGTAATATATCTCTGCCCTCACACCATAGCTGCCCAGAAGAGCTTGCCATTTGCTTTAGGGTAACTGACTACAGGAAATCAAATTTTTGGACACCTTGACCTTCAAAATATCCAACAAGGCAAAAATGTAACAAGTCCAGCGTATCTTTAAGAAGTCACCCCACCTCCCAAAGGCCAGAAATTAAGTTCTTCCCGAACCTATTTATTTGCTCGAGGAGTGTCAATGGAGTGCTGACTTTAATCATACTTTAAGCAGTGTTATCCAATTAGGGATATCCCTTAAACTGTTTCTCAGCATTTTAAGTTGTTAAAATTTGTGAAAACATACGGGTTTAATGGTTCTGACAATGCCTGCTCTTGCTAATTTTTGGAAGGAGTGTACAACTATGACTAAGTATAACGTGCTGAGTTTTGGGGTCAAGAGCTAACTCAAAAGGTCAGCCAAGCTTTGATCAAAAATTACTTTGTACTTTTCTGGCAAATGACGTAAAAAACATTCCTTGCTGTGAGCCTTACTGCAAACGAATCCATTGCAAAAAAGTATGTCAGAATTTAAACGGTTTCTTTTGGCAACATCAATATAGTCTATGACTAAGGAGATATGACATTGAGTAATTGTAAAGAGATCCCTGTGAACCTAATGTGGAAATTGTCCTCAGAATTTACTGACAGGCCGCAGAACTTTTATTCGCCTTACCACTGTATTAAAATCTTGATCCATTACATAGTCTTGGGAACACTGGGACAGAAGTAGGCCTCCCTGTCTCTTGAGCTTGTTGCAGCATTCAATTAGGTCATGACTGATAGTTACCTCAACTCCATTTACTCACCTTTGAATCATATCCCTTGATACACATACCTAACAAAAATCTATTGGTTCCATTCTTGAAAACATTAATTGACTCAGAATTCACAGCCTCATGAGGAAACAGCTCCTGATTTCCACCGTCCTTCATGGGAAAAAAAAGAGTTCTGATTTTACTCTTAGGTGGCCTGGTTGTAATTTTACTCTAAGAATGTATTTACCTTGGTGTGAAGTGGTTTAAGCTTCGTGTTTGGAGTTAAAATGTAATGTATATGCAGAGCAAAATCCAAACTGTCTTTACGTGAGACTCTCACCTTCAGAGTATTGCATTTTGCATCTCTCAGGAATAGGTTTCAGATGGACTCTAAACTTAGGCTGTAGAATTGACATGAAGCAAATTCATTTCACACCTACCTGCTGTGAATGTACAGTATCAATCATTCTTTCCCAGCTCTTCAAAACTATGTAACTCTGTCACTTCTTTCATTTTCTCTGTACTTCAGATTTTTAAAATGGAAGGTTAGCGTGATATATTGGATATTTCTTCATTCACCTCATTCCTCTTGTGCTTTTTTTTTGATCCTGATGGCATCTTTTACTATGGGCCAAGTCCCTTCACTCAAGCTTCTTAACAATCTTCATAATGCTGGCATTTTTATTGATGATAATCAGTCAAGATACTAGTAATTCTGAAATGGCTGTCCACACTGTGTCTTAATGTTACAGGAGTTATATTTGGCAAGAACTCGTGTTTGATAATCAGAAGCAGAGACTGTGCAAATATATCCTGCTTGCTTGCTGGAAGTTTCTCAGTCACTGTTTTTAATAAATTGAGGATGAAACAGGAGAAGCCTATATTTCTGAGCCAGTACTCTATAATGATCCCATTTGGATATAAAGGGGAAGCCTGTAGAAGCAGCATGCGCAAAGCCTCCAGGTATAACATCATTAAATGCTGTTAACAGGAATCTTGCTTAAGTTCAGCAGAAGAAAAACAAGAGGCAGGAACTGGCACTAACACTGTGCATGTGAGTCCCTGTACTTTCTGGCTATGGATTGGTGCCATTGGTTGTATAAAGACCATAGCCCTGCCCTAATTCAATTACTACATCATTGCATACAGTTTGTGGACACATCAACTCATTTATAATATTTAGTCTGAACCTTAGAACATGTTTAATATGCAATTTGTCAGATTTGGTATCGAAAATTATTTCCAGGCATTGCTGTCTCATCACCCTCCGTTAGTCAGATAAACAGCAGTTTTAGCTATTGATCAATCCGCCCATTTTACCAAGAAATCATGACATTATTCAGCTGGTGCTTCAACCTCTCCCATCGGGTTAGAGGAGCTTACTCATTAAATGACTTCGGAGCCTTGCAGGCTTTCAATAAAGTCTCTTCCACAAAAAGGAAGACCATCTCATTGATCTTTAGGCCATAGCCCTTGAAATACATGGCCCTTACAAAGCTCAACAGGGATCCAGGTGCCTTTCCAGATTATAGACCAGCATCCCTCCCTGACTGAGCACTGTTTTATCTGTTTGTGGATATCCATTATATTTCCAGGCAGGTTTCTAGCTGCTCTCTCTTGTGATGCACACATTTGTCGTTGCCATCTAAGTTACAGGACTTTCCTTAACTCCATGACTTTTAGCAGTGTTTGTACCAGGGTCCTTGATGAGCTCAATCCCAGCAGCTGTGCTGGAAAGTGGGTGCTTAGAGTTTTCAGATTTTATGTTGCTACATGTTGCTATAAATGTGCGAGAAATTATTTCCCCACAGGGAAAGAGTCACCATGAGAAAACATTTAATTGGAAAGAAGGACAATAGACAGAAGACAAAATGGGTGCATAGGAATGAGTGGCTAAGCGGTTTCACAATGTACAAACATCTCAGGCTAAACTTTTGAATGGGTTCAAATCTTGTCCAAAAGATGTAAGGCATTTAGGATTGAGATGAGAAAGGAATCTTCTCTCAGGAGGCACTGAATGTGAAGTCTTGAGAACTGCAGGTGCTATTTTGATGAATATATTCATGATAGGGATTGATAGATTTTTGGGTGCAAAGTGAATCAAGGAATGTGAAGATGAAGCAGAGAAGTGGCATTGATATAGAAATTCTGCCGTGATCTTATTGACTGGTGGAGATGGCCTGATGGCCAGCAGAACCTTGACTGCTCCAATTTCTGTGTTTTGCGAAAATATTACATTGTCTGACTCCAGAGTATGAGTCATTTCCTCCGACTTATCAGCAGGCCATCAAAGTTGAGACAGAGAGATTACAATCACAGCAGTTCCACAGACACTGCAATTGGAATTAGTTTTGCTGTGCTAACTGGTATCCATCCTAATTGCTTTTGTACATTTTGGAAGTCAAGTCCTGTGCATCATAAAAAAAGTGGATAGTCCCCTACACAGACTAAACTGCACATCAGACAAGTGATAGTCATGGCACAATAAATTACTTTTAACTTAAAAGCTCAAGTGTATGCTATATGATGCTTTGTCTTTACTAGTTGAAGTCAGTTTCACTGACCTATTCCAATTCTCTGTTCATGGTCAGTTTAAACTGGTTCAGTTTAAAGAAGTATAAACTTGTTATCTTTTCTACCAGTTAAAATCTTATTCAAAGCTGATGGATAAGGAGACACAGTGTCAGGGTGGTAATATCATTGGACAAGTAATCCAGAACATCAGGCTAATGTTCTAACAGCATAAGTTTGAACCCATGATGCCAAAATCCCATGAACAAATCAAAAAATATGATTCTTCCACAAATCTTTCTTGTAATGTGAACCTAGTTATTGAAGTGCTATCTTGGTCATATTGCTTTATTATTGCAGGTCTCTAGTACAACTTGTTTTTCTGAGGATTTAAAAGTGAAGAATTGTATGCAACAAAGAAGTCTCAATATTGCAGAAACTCAGCACCTGCAATAATACTATAGCTGAGCATATTCAAAGTTCATTTTAAAAAGCTCTGATTTTACATGTTTGCAACTATAATATATTTTCTCCCGTGATCATACTTGAATCTGACCTACAGACAAGCATGGACGTTAGTTGTTTCAGTCTTTGAGGAGCCATCCTGCCTCAATGAGGTTGACATAAAAGGAGATTAAACCCACTTTTGTAGGCACATTAACAAGAAATTGTTAGAACATGGAGCTGATGATGATGAGATCTATCGTGGGAGGCAGAAAGCATGGCTAGGTATTAAAAAAAAACCTTGTAACAGTGCTTGCCAAACATGAGGACTATGCCAAAGATCTCATAAACCAGGAGTTTTCAGGATATTGGCTGAGTTCAAAAAAAGACAAGGGGGTAGCTCTAGAAAGTTTATGGCACCTAAAGCAGGTAGATCAATGGTCAGGATGAATGTAACCTGGACAATTGAAGGAAATGAAGGTAGAAATGGCAGAGAATTGAACACCAGCTTCCAATCCTCCATAGATATCAGAGAAGCAGAGAATTGCAAATGTTAAACACTTGTTTATAAAGAGGAATAAAGTAGACCTGCTAATTAAAGGTCAGTCACTTCAGCAAAGCTCATGGAAAAGCTTTCAGCAACAATTGTCTGGGTGAACCTTCTGGACAAATTGGTATTTACAAAAAGAGCTTTCTTCAGCCGTGCTACCAAAATGCCCTGAATACATCTTCTTCTTTCTTTCCCTCCCAATGCATCTGATTTGTTCAGTTGGCTTGGCAGCTGGTTTGCGATACAAAGTGCTGCCAACACTGTAGGTTCAATTCCTGCACCAGCTGAGGTTCCCACGAAGGACTCTCCTTTTCAACCTCTCCCCTTGCCTGAGGTACGAAGACCTCAGATTAAACCACAACCAGTCATTGCTCTTTAATATGGACTATGGCAACTTTATCTTTTCTACATTTCAATGTACTCCCAGGTTCTGCAGCTGGGGTGGAGGGAGCCTGAACTGACATGGAGTCCGTTGGCCCTGGAGGTTTGGTGGGGTAACCTTGGGGATGCTTGTTTCTAGAAGGGCCTGACATGCCAAGAGTCTTCTTTCCCCAGACAAGTTGACTCTCCTCAGGTTGAACTTCCCAAGGTCAGAGGACGTGCAGGCAGGGTCGAGCTGGAGGTTCTGGTCACTTCAATGGTGTCCTGAGTGAAGCTGCCGAGGGGCCTGTGTATGGATCCACCTCTGGCTGGGTGATACTGCCCTGTCTCCTTGTGAAGAGAGGGCACCTGGACTGGATTCACGGTTTCTCATGCCCCTAATCTCAGGCCTTTGATCCTGAGGACCAGTGGCTGGAGTAATGCAGGTGCCAGTGTGTGCTTCTCTCCAGAAACCCCTGAGGGAACTGGGCCTGGATGTCCATAGCAGCCACCAGCCTGTCCATGGAGGCAGTCTGATTGTCGCAGGATTCGCTACTTTGCAGCAGCTTCTGGGCAATGAAGGCCATTGTGTCCCAGAAGGCTGTCTGCTGCTGTTGTTCCTCTCTGTGCAGGTGGATAGAGCCCCTGACTGGGGGCACCACAAGGTCCTCTCCTGCCTGGGGCTGAGCTGGTGCCCGGTCTCTGATGGTCCTCCTCATGCCCGTGAGCTGGGCTCTCCCTTCCTCAGTCAGCTGCAGAGCTGTCACTGTGAGGTGCTCACTAGGTTGGGTATTCGTATTTTCCAAGTCTACAGAAACCCCCAACGTGTGCATGAGCAGTGTGGGTATTACAGATAGGTCACTCGGGATGTTCTGGACACATCAGTCCAAGGGGTGAGCCAATTGTTCATACAATGAGACAAATGGAGTGGTTGAGTATGGTGGAAGAGCAGTTAAAAGTGATGTATGAGCAGGAGAGGTGGTGAGGCGTCCCTTTTGAGAATGTAGGAAGCGCAGATGGCAGGAAGGGTTAGTAGTTTGGGAGAATGACGTGACTGAGAGCCATTGAGCAGACATGATGTGTGAAATAAAGAGTTAAGTTTGATAAGCTTTGTTGACATGTGTGAGCAGTGTCAGAACGATAGTGAGTGCTGGCCCTTTGAATGAGAGGTAGTAGAGAGAAGGTGGCAGCACCCACTGTTGTGGAGCACAGATCATCGGCTTCTGATCTACACTGTTACCCGTATGCTTCATCCTGGACAGAGCCAGGCCAGTGTTGTAGTTTGTGTCCAAGCTGGCCTGGAATGGCCTCATTTGAGAACCCACTGGGCAAGGTCTGAACCTGCGCTTTGAATATGGCAGCCGTGACATGAAAGCTGGAAGGTCTGGCAGTGGTAAGTACCTCCAACTCTCCAGCTACATGATTCTCCAAGAAAGGTTCCCAAAAGTCCGCTTGTGTAATTAATCAGGTGAAGAGTCAAGGTTTGCAAGAAAAAAGTCCTTCCAAACCATGAAGGACCAGGCACTGTGAATCTCACTCAACCAAACACTTTAATTAGAAAGGGGAAACTTCCGCTCAGAGAAGTGGGATGAATAGTTGTTTTCAGACATCCGTGAGATATTAGTTTACATTCCCTCATTACTCAGGCCACTGCTGTACTTAATCTACATCAACTACTTACGCTTTGGGGATACAGGCACAATTTGCAACAATGCAAAACTTTGCAGTTAAGTGAAGGAAATGGAACAGGACTTGCATGAGTCATTAACTCGTTCCCCAAGCCAGGCAATTGTCGTGATCTTAGACTGACGTGAGATGTTTTTTATGGTGCTTGCCCTGTGGATTTTAGTAAACAGCCTTGCTAGCCACATCCTTTCCTGTGATCTGATATTCCTCAGGGATTCTGGCTAAATCTCATCAATCTGTGGTGCTTTGCTCGACTTGGTTGGTATCAAGGTACTGCCCACCTCCTTCTGTGAAGTCTGCCTCCCCCTGGTACCAGCTTGAGAGACTGCATCAGGGCAGTTTTCACCATTCACTGACTGAGTAATGCAGTCCTATCACTGATGTGGGTTTTTAATCAGGCGATATCCCATAACATTTGCATTCCTCTTTAAAATCATTTGTTGCTTTTAAATGGACCAGGTGGTTGGTCTTGTATGTGGCTGCAGGGAATGGCTAACCCTGAACGAATGTTATAGAAGGGGCTAGTTGCTTTACAATCTGTGGTTCCTGATGGTTGGATCTCAAGAATCGATCGACATAATTCAAATCATGACAGAGTTAGGATTAGGTGGATTTAGAACAAAGTGAGCTCTAGGCATTTCACTGAAGGTATTATGGCTTATGCTTTTGCTGTTTTGAATATAATACCCTCTCCATCTAGTGAATTTGGAGACTATAGAGTCATTTTGTCACATGGAACAATATAGACGGAGGAGTAAGTCCGGGTGGGAAAATTTGTGGGTATCCTTCCCACCTGGATATGAATTGAGGCCATTATTTGAGCAATTAATTAGGTGGCCACATGGGGCATCTGAAAGTTAAATCTGTGGCCTTCATCTCTCAGCAATTGTTACCCTCTGATGGGTATCTTACTGCAGCTGCCATTGCTCCTGGTGAGTGGATAGTTCGTATCCTCTGGGTGGGGGGAGGTAATAAACCCTAAGGAAGACCTGCCATTTAAATCACTAATGGGCACATGGGAAGGAAAGCTCTCCCAGATACAGGTGACACAGCCTCTTGCTGGACCTTCAATCAGCAGCCAAGTCTACTGTCACCTGGATTTAATTTTACCCTTGTAGTCATACAGTCATTACAGCATAAAGGAAGCCATTGAGCTCATAGAATCCATTCTGGCTATCTTTCAGTCCATCTCCTGGCATTCTATCCCTGTAGCTTTGCAAATTATTTTCGCTCAAGTGCCTATCCAACTTCCTTTTCAGATCTCTTCTCACCTCCGCTTCCACCACACTCATCGGCAGCGAGTTTCAGGTCTTGTACTTGCTAAGGTACAAAGATCTCCACTCCTCATTTAATTTCAACATTAGCCCAGATCAGACTGACGTATTGGCTGCTCACTCACATCCAAATCGAATATTATAGTAAACTCCAAGGTGGCCAATAGGTAGCTTGTTCACATATTATGGCACTGCAATTATGACCCATCCAGGATGAAATCAAATGGTCCAAAGGTCTGAATCAATTTAAAAACTTCACATTTGAATTATATGAGACAAATTGCAGTGATACAAAACCCAATTTTCTTTACATAAAGTTAAACTTTGTGGTGAAATTCTTTTACTTCTTATGTATATGAGAAAAATAAGAATTTACACTACCAGATTGTGGGTGTACATAGCAATCAGTGTCAGGTAGAAAAGTCATACTGGATTTGAAACATTAACTCCGTTTTTTTCTCTGTTTAGATGCTGCCAGACCTACTGAGTTTTTCTAGCATTGTCTGTATTTGTTTCAGATTTCCAGTGTTCACTGTATTTTGCCTTCATTTAAGAATGGGCTTTGGCATCAGTTGGGCAAACTGACTATTCATTTAAAGTGCTACAGTTTAGGGAACTAACAGAAGCAGCACTTCATAATATTAATCAAACATGACACAACTGCTCATTCATCGAGCATAAACTGAGGAATTTTTGCAGCATTAGTACATTAGCAAATCATCTTTAGGCTACTCAACCCATACTTAGTGAACATATTTGATTCATTGCCAGACATAAAAGTCATCACTGACCAACTTTAGTTTAAATTGGCTTCAATTAAGTATTTGGAACAACTAATTCAAAGTCACTTCCTGTGCTGATCCCCTCTTGACCAATTTGAACAATCGAATTTGAACAATTCGCTGATCAACAGCTTTCGTGCCAGACAACACTGAGATCATTATTCTTTATAAGTATATTCTTTGCATGCTATTTTGCTTTCTGTTTTTACAGTGAGCTTTTGTCTGTAAGTGCTGCTTTTAAAAAAAAATTCTTATTTTATACTTCGGCTTTTATTGCACACAACATTTGAAAAAAAGAAATCCTGCTACTTTGAAAAGACACAGAATGGAACATTACAAGTCAGCATATGGATTTCAGCACAAAACTATTGTTTCCCACCATTCCTACCCTCCCCTCCCCCTTAATAAAATCTTTTAATTTCTTCCTGGAACAAATTGCTGAAGTTGCCAGAATGTTTGTGGTTATATTTTAAAGTTTAGAGCGCTGGCATGACATCAGACACTGTCAACATTTTACAATTTCTGATCTGATCATGAATGCAACCACACACACACACATATACATATATCAATCCACGCACACATTCATATACACTTTCACACATCAGCAAGCACTATCACTCACATCTGTACACATTTACACACATACATCTTCATACACTCACACTCACATCTATACATTCATCCATATACACTCATACTCACATATTAGACATTAATATGTACACGTACACACGTACCGGTCAAAATCCTGGTACTCTTCACTGAATAAAATTGTGTTTGTGCCTAACACCACATGGTGTTGAAGATCCAGATGGTGGCTTGGTATTGCCTTATCAATGGCCCTTTAGAATAGAGTATAAATTTGGCCTGAATAGTGATGCTACACATAAGGGATGACCTTTCAGGAGCTAGCAGCAGCAGTCAGGTCAGTGGCACTGCGACCAGCTCTGAGTCTCAGGGGGAAAGGGTGCAGTCAGATAGAGCGATACTGATGGGAGACTCAGTTGTGAGGGGGACAGATGGGAGATTCTGTGGCTGTAGAAGAGACACCAGGATGGTATGTTGCCTCGCGGGTCCCAGGGTCAAGGATGTCTCTGAGTGGTTGCAGAACATTCTGAAGGGGGAGGGTGAGCAGCCAGAGGTCATTGTGCACATTGGTACAAATGACACAGGTAGACAAAGGGATGGGGTCCTACGAAGTGAGTATAG
Organism: Rhincodon typus; assembly: GCF_021869965.1. Lineage (NCBI taxonomy): Eukaryota > Metazoa > Chordata > Chondrichthyes > Orectolobiformes > Rhincodontidae > Rhincodon > Rhincodon typus. Next base: position 20,595,113 of record NC_063342.1, on the reverse strand, counting down.
GGAATTAGGTAAGAAGTTAAAAAGCAGGATCTCAAGGGTAGTGATCTCCGGATTACTCCCAGTGCCACGCGCCAGTGAGGATAGAAATAGAAAGACAGGCCAGATGAATGAATGGCTGAGGAGCTGGTGTAGGGGCAGGGTTTTTATTTCTTGGATCATTGGGATCTCTTCTGGGGTAGATGTGACCTGTACAAGAGGGACGGGTTACACTTGAATCGGAGGGAGTCCAATATCCTTGTGGGGTGATTTGCTGGTGTTACCCGGGAGGGTTTAAACTAGTTTGGCGGGGGCGGGGGGGCGGCAGGGTGGGACTCTGAATAAGAGAGGGTCTATTGAGAATTCAGGGCAAAATATATTAGCCATCAAGAACAAGCTAATTGTTCAGGATAGCCAGGGGCACAGTAAAAGGAGGGAAAAGATTTCTGGTTTAAAGTGCATTTATTTCAACACACAAGGCCTGACTGGTAAGGCAGAGGAGCTCAGAGCAGGGCGTGGCTCTTGAGCCTGTGATATATAGGCATAACAGAAACATGGCTGAGAGAAGCGCAGGACTGGCAGCTCAATGCTCCAGGATACAGAAGCTATAGGCGTGACAGAAGTACAAGTAAGCGAGGAGGGGGAGTTGTCCTTTTGATAAGGGAGAACATAACAGCAGTGCTTAGACAGGATATTGTTAAGGGGTCATCAAATGAGGCCACATCGTTAGAACTTAGAAACAAGAAGAGGATGGTCAGTCTGTTGGGACTGTATTATAGACCCGCAAATAATCAGCGGGTACTAGAGGAGCAGATATGTAGAGAGATTGCAGATACCTGTAGGAATAACAGAGTAGTATTGGTTGGAGATTTTAATTTCCCCTATATTGACTGGGCCACACAGAGTGTAAAAGGCTCGGACAGAGTGGAATTTGTCAAATGTGTCCAAGAAAATTTCCTAGATCAATATGTAGAGAGCCCTACTCAGGAGGGTGCAACACTAGACCTCTTCTTAGGAAACAAGGTCTGGCAAGTGTCTGAAGTGTCAGCCGGACAGCACTTTATGTTCAGTGACCATAACTTTCTTGGTTTTGGCATTGTTATGGAGAAAGATAGGACAGGTCCACAGGTTAAGATGCTAAACTGGAGCTGGGCCAATTCTAGGGCCGTCAGGCAGGATCTAGCAGAGGTGGATTGAGTGGGTCTGTTTGAAGGAAAAGGAATGACTGGCAAATGGGAAGCTTTTAAAAATGCGATAGCAAGAGTCCAGGGACAGTATGTCTCTGTTACGGTGAAGGGAAAAGCTGGCAGTTTTAAGGATTCCTGGCTGACAAGGGTTATTGAGGCTCTGGTCAGGAAAGAGAAGGAGGCATACATTAGGTTTAAGCTATTGAGCTCAATTGAATCCCTAGATGACTATTAACACTGTAAGAGCACATTTAAGAGGGAAATCAGAAGAGCAAAAAGAGGGTATGAGATGGATCAGGCAGATAACGTTAAAGATAATTCCAAAAGGTTCAATAGGTATATTAAGCATAAAATAGTGGCTAGGGAGAGAATATGCCCCCTTAAACATCAGCATAGCTGTCTATGTACGGAGCCATAGGAGATGGGAGAGATTTTTAATGAATTTTCTCCTTAGTGTTTACTGAGGAAATAATCATGGATGCTAAGGAAATAAGGGAAACAAACGGGGATGTTTTGGACCACATACATATTACCAGAGATGACGTGTTTGCAGCCTTAACGCGCATTAAGGTGCATAAATCCCCTGGGCCTGTTCAAATCCATCCTCGGACATTGTGGGAGTCTAGGGAAGAAATTGCAGAGGCCCTTGCAGAGATTTTTGCTTCGTATTTAGCCACTGGTGAAATTCCGGAAGTGTGGAGGGTGGCTAATTTTGTTCCATCGTTTAAGAAAGATAGCAAAGATAAGCCAGGGAACTACAGGCCAGTGAGCCTGATATCAGTGGTAGGCAGGTCATCGAGAAGATACTGAGGGACAGGACCAACCAACATTTGGATAGTCAAGGTCTGATTCGGGATAGTCATCATGGATTTGTGCGTGGGAAGTCACGTCTGACAAACCGTTTAGAGTTTTTTGAAGAGGTAACCAAGTGGATTGATGAGGGTAGGGCAGTGGACGTTGTCTATATGGACTTTAGTAAGACCTTTGACAAAATCCTGCATGGCAGGCTAGTCATGAAGGTTAGGTCGCATGGGATCCAGAGAGAGCTATCTAATTGAATTCAAAATTGGCTCGATGGTAGGAAGCAGAGGGTGATGGTTGAAGGTTGTTTCTTGGACTGGAGGCTTGTGACTAGTGGTGTGCCACAGGGGTCAGTGCTGGGACCTTTGTTATTTGTGATTTACATAAAGGATCTGGATGTGAATGTACAAGGTACGATTAGTAAGTTCGAGGATGATGCAAAATTAAGAGGTACCGTTGATAGCGAGGAAGGTTATCAAAAATTGCAGAGGGATCTTGATCAGATGGAGTAATGAGCTGAGGATTGACAAATGCAACTCAATATAGATAAGTGTGAGGTATGGCACTTTGGAAAGTCAAAGCCAGGTAGGATTTATACAGTAAATGGTAAGGTCCTGAGGAGTGTTACGGAACAGATGGACCTAGGATTACAAATACATAGTTCACTGAAAGTAGCATCACAGGTAGACAGGATGGTGAAGAAGGCGTTTGGTATGCTGGCCTTCATCGGTCCAAGCATTGAGTATAGGAGTTGGTGCGTGACATCATAGTTGTTAGATGTTATTGGTGAGGCCGCACTTGGAGTATTGTGTACAGTTTTGGTCAGTTTTTCCTGTTATAGAAAAGACATAGTTAAACTGGAAAGTGTGCAAAGAAGATTTGCCAGGACTAATAGGCCTGAGTGATAGGGAGATTGAATACATGTGACAATAATTGATTCAATGTAAAAATACAGTGAAAAGTGTGTACTTTCGCCATACATACATGGCACCTATCACATTAACTTAGAATAAGATAAGAAAAACACAGATAACTTAAGACAGGAACAAAAACAGAAGTTGCCGGCAAAACTCAGCAGGTCTGGCAGCACCTGTTAAAAATAAATCAGAGTTAATGTTTTGGGTCCAGTGGACCTTCCTAGATGCTGCCAGACCTGCTGAGCTTTTCCAGCAACTTCTGTTTTTGTTCCTGACTTACAACATCTGCAGTTCTTTCAGTTTTTATAACTTAAGACAGTCTAACTTTCCTTTCCACTGCTGCAGTGTTGCTCTGGGCTTTCCAGCCCTCACCATGCCCCTGCCAGAGTCCCACTCTGGGCTTTCCAGCCCATGCCATGCCTCTGCCAGTGTCCCACTCTGGGCTGCCTCACTGGCCCGATCTTGCCATCGCTGCCTCACCAGCCCACTCTCAGCTGCCTCACCAGCTTGCTCTCACCACTGCTGCCTCAATGGCCCAATCTCGTCGCCACTGCCTCAGCGGCCCGTTCATGCCGGCCCACTCTTGATGCACCACCGTCGCTCTGGCCCACGCTCAATCCGTCATCATTGCAGAACACAACTCACGCATTTAGCTCCCGCCACATGGTTCCCAGTTGCAAGATAGAACTTTATCCCTTGGAACATAGGAGAATGAGGGGTGACCTTATTGAGGTGTATAAAATCACGAGAAGCATAGATAGGATGAATGCATATAGACTTTTTCACAGGGATGGAGAATTGAAAACTAAAGGGCATAGTTTTAAGGTGAGAGGGGAAAGATTTAAGAAAGACCTGCAGGGCAAAGTGGTGTATAAATGGAATGGGCTGCCAGAAAAAGTGGTTGAGGCAGGTACAATAGCGACATTTAAACAACATTTGGATAGGTAAATGGATGAGAGGGGTTTAGAGGGATATGGGCATAATGTGGGAAATTGGAACTAGCTGAGTGGGCACCAGGGTCAGCAAGGACCAGATGGGCCGAAGGGCCTGTTTCCACGCTGTATTACTCTATGACTCATAACAAATCAAAACTCATCTCCCTGACCCAGACATGATGTATTAATTTCTACTCATAGATACTTTTCTCTTTCCTTTTGTCTCTTACATTATCTCTGATTATCTAGTCATTCTTTCCTTCTCTTTATTTCTCTTCCTTTACCTTGTTTAATTCTCACCACTCACTCTAATTAACCCGCCTTCTACATTATTCCTCTTTCTTCCTCAGTGGTCCAATCTGTCGGGCTAAGGAGATAGACAGCTGGTTTTGCCTTTCACTAAGATTCCCAGTACCCATTGACCACAGACCACATGACAGGTTACACTTGTCAGCTCACACTTCGGAAAGTTGCAACTCAATGACTTTTTGTACTGAAACAGTACATGAGGGGGTTGAATGGTGAATTACAATAGATGCACTGCTGCAACAACATTTGTCCCAATCTGTTCTGGCGACATTGTTTGTTGGATAAATATTAGCTAGCACATCAGCAGAACACAAGTGCTTTCCTCATGTCTTGGGATTTTAGTCTTCACTTGAAAAGGTAAGTGTGACCTTGAGTTAAAGTTACAGAATCTCAGAATTTTTTAATAGAATCTCAGTATAACTATGGTGCAGAATGAGGCCATTTAGGCCATCATGCCTGCACTGACTCCATTATCCAGTGTCAATCTGCTGCCTTTTCCCCATATTCTTGCAAACCATTACTATCCAAATAACCATCCAATGATCCAATGCCCTGTTGAACGCTTTAGTTGAACTTGCCTCTACCACATTTCCAAGCAGTGCATTCCAGACCCTAACAACTTGCTGAGTGCAAACGTTTTTTTCTCACTTGCTTTGTTTGCACATCACTTTAAATCCTCTTGTTCTTGTTTCTTTTAGACGCGGAAACAGCTTCACCTCCACCTGCACAGTCCAGCCCCCTCATGATTTTGAAAATCTCAATCAGATCTACTCCCTGTCTTCTTCTCACCAGGGAAATACAGTCCTAATTGCTTCAGTGTATCTTCATAGCTGAAGTTTCTTACATTTACAACCATTACACTATATCACTTGGTGCCAGCAACTGTGTAAAGTACTCCAGCTGAGGTCTAATAGGTGATTTGTACAAGTTCAGTATAAACTTCTTGCTCTTGCACTCTACGCCCATAATAATAAAGCAGAGAATACAGTATGCTTTACTTACTGCTCTCTCCACTTCTCTTGCTACTATATGCACCCCATGTCCACTTGCTCCTGTACCTCCTTTCAGATTGTATCCCCTATTTTGTGCTGTCTGTCAAAGTTCTTCTAACCAAACTGGATCATCTCACACTTCTTTGCATTGAGCTTCATCTGCCACCTATCTGCCCACTCCATCAATTTGCCAATGCCCTACTGGAGTTCAACGCTGTCCTCCTCTCAGTTTACAAGTTTTCAGAGTTTCATTGCAAAGATGACATTGTCTGGTTGCATCTATAGTATCTGGATTATATGTTCTACTCTGTAGAGTGGGCCCATGATCAAGAGCAAACATTGAAACAGGAGGAGTAAAGGAGCTTCAGATGCTGTGTCGGAGATGACTTTAGTATCAGTTTCACTGGCTGCTACGTCTTATGTATTTGAATCAGTATTTTGCATTATGCGGGCAGACTTAAAGTTAACTGAGAGAAAAAAAACTGATTCTAAATTGTTCATTCAATTCTGTTATGCTATCTCTGACTGGGAATGTTATGACTGGAGATGCCAGCTTGGCACAAGATGAAAAGTTCTTTTACTGCTGTGGTTTGGGTAAGATACGGGAAGAAGCTTGCATTGCTCCTTAACCTGTCCCTGATCCCATGGAATATGACCCATTTGCAGAAAGTTCCAACCTTAGGTATTAGTGACCTTTTTCTAATAAACATAAGAAGTGAACTGATGACTTGGTAATTACTAGGTACAATATGTAAACAATCGCTGCTCTGAATGACTCATATTAAAGTATCCTTTGTTAGACCCCAGGCGGAACTTTTTTTTTGAAGTTGTGCATCTGCTCGGTATTAACAAATGATAAAATTCTGTCTAAAATTTCACAGTGTTGACTTAAAGTTTCCATCTGACTAGTACTGTCTTAGTTCTGCTCTTAAACTGCAGCTTCCTCTGTTGTTACTTCCTTATGTTTAAAGCTTTTAAAAAGAAAGATGCATAACTTATTTGGTGCAGAATATTTGTGTGGGTACCTGACTCAAATAGACCTTTCTTCTTACATTCAAATCGAGTGAGAATCTACCTAGCACCTTTCATGACCAAAGGCAACTCCAAATAACCTCAAACCTTATTCATTCTTTTCAAACTGGAATCATCACTGTTTTCAAGGCAGTTTATTCACAACAGCAAAGTTCCACAAACAGGAATGGGAGAAATGAGCAGAAGTGGAGGTAATGCCCTAGTGATATAATGCTGGACTATTAATCAAGAGACTCAGGTAATGCTCTGGGGACCTGGGTTCAAATCCTACCATGCCAAATAGTGGAATTTGAATTCAATAAAAATTTGGAAATTAAAAACTTAATGTTGACTAGGAAAACCCATCTGGTTCACTATCATCCTTTAGGGAAGGAGACTGCTGTCCTTATCTGGTCAGGCCCTACATGTGACTCCAGACCTACATTAATGTAGTTGATTCTTAATTGCTGTCTGGGATGGGCAATAAATTCTAGCCTAGCTAGTGATGCACTCATCCTATGAATGAATTAAAAAAGAAAAGGCCTGTATTGATGTTTCTTTAAGGAAAAAGGAACTAGAAGAACTCTCTACTTTCTCTTCTTTGTTTGCCATCTTAAACGCCTACCAGTTCACTTGACAATGCTGTACTCCATCAATACAGTAGTGCCCTGAAATGACAACCTAAATAATGTGCAAGCAGTTCAACTTGAAACCACTGTGTCTGACACACAAATAATTATCACTACTGAGCCATGCTGACAGCATTATTTGTCCACCTTTCTTTACTCCTTCTGCTCCCAGAGGAGCTCATCCTTGCTGGAATACAAATCCACATCTACCTCAGACTCTCAGCAACTTCACACCAGTGATATTCTTTAGACATTGTGCATTGACAGCTTACACATTAACGAGCATTATCCAAGACCCACACAAGCTCTTTCAGCATGAGTCAATGCATGATGATGGAAAGTGGGAACCCTGACTCTGACTTCACCTTTCGTAAGCCACTGAGACCCACTGTAGCACTGCCACCTACTGCCCTAACTGTACCAAGCTCAGTACAGACCAGGGCCCAACCCTGGTTTGCACGGCCTGGAAAGAATACATCAGATCACGGTTTACCCACAAAGCCATGGGAGAGTTACTTCTCCAGCTCCTACTGGATTTCTGACTTATCCAGAGTTGACCTCAAACCACATACAGGTCATGTTGTTGCAGAGTCAAGAGTCTTTACTCATGTATGCTGTGTCTGAAATGTCTGACTTAGTGAAATCAGTCTCTGGTGGTTATTACTAGGTTTCACACAGTAAATTACAGCATTGTTGAGGCCAATTGAAAGATTGTTGACATTTCTGAATGAAGTCTCACTGCAGGTTAGACAAAGTCATGAGTTGCTCTAATTTAGCATGCGATAATGCTATAATGCAGACATTTCTGAGGTCTCGTTATAAACATTGTTTGATTTTGTTTTCAGACATCTTTTGAGATTCCCCACGTGTCTCAGACCTGCATCGCTCCCACACATCTCAGAAAGTTAGACAGTGACTCATTGATGGTAAAATGTGGCACCTTTTCAAGTCAAGGGCTTGCTTACAGATAGGAAATAGAAATGAAGTGAGGTGAAACAGTACTTGGGAACTGGGATATCATCATTATGAATCTTGCCTGAAGATGACAAGCTTGCAGTAACTCTGGTTACCCTTGAACATTTTGCTGGTACAATCCCTTACAAGGTTAAAAAAGTGTTTTAAAAATTGGATCATACTGAGCAATGTGTTTTTAAACTGTCCTGTGAGATAATGGAGAATGGAATCCTGGAGCCACATTTCTGTGTCTTGGTGTTTGTATTTGATTGTATAGCTTTGGTTATACTTTCAGTTCCTGACTGTGTTCTTGCAGTTTGTTTAGCTCAGTGGCAGCTTCATCTGAAATTACTCACAAGTTGTGACCATGCACAAGGATGACTCCATGTTTGATTTGCAGATGCATGAAGCAGTTCCATGTAAAATGACTCTTAGCTTGAAAGTTTTGATATTTTGTCCTTCAGTGTTCAAACCAACCTTTCCATTTTCCCTTTTTTACTAACATATTTTTATTCATTCATGAGATATGGGCAACATTACCTCGACAAATATTTATTGTCCATCCCTAATTTCCCAGAGGACAGTTAAGAGTCAGCACATTACTGTAAGTGTGGAAACACATGTAGGTCAGATCAGGTATGGACAGCAAATTTCCTTCACTAAAGTACATTATTGCTAGATAGGCTTTTACAACAATGAAAGTGGTCACGTGCTCACCATTATTCCAGGTGTTTTTTTTAATTCAATTCAAATCTGATCAGTTGCCATGGTGGGATTCAAATCCATATCCCCGGGGCATATGGGTCCTAGATTACCATCCAGTAAGATTACCACTGCACTATCACCTCCCTTCCTAGTTTAGTCATCAATTATAAGTCTACTGTTCTACCCGTGGTATGGGGAGCAATTTTATCAGAACTTGACCTGCTTCAGCAATGAGCTTTGGTCTGATTTAATCTATTACTTTACAAGAACACTACTTCAGGCTTTTGGGAATTTCAGAAATTGGAATCAAAAGTGGGTCCTAGCTCTCTCTAATACCTGGACAGCCAATTGGATGATCGTACCAGAGGACATCTATTGAGAGACACCTCCAGAAACACTGTACCATTAAGGATGTCAGGGTGGGGTATCTACCCAGTTGGTACCCAGAGCCAGCAGGAGAGGTGGTCGCTGCTGCAGCAGAGATGAAAGATGGAGCTGCTGTCTGAAGATGTCGGAAAAGTTTTAGGTCATTTGTAGCCATAGTTAATATTATTGTAGAGGAGGAATCCCATTGGACAAAGCTGGGAAAGTAAATAAAGGAGATCTTCTTGACCCCCTCCAACACATCCAGTCTCCTAGGCTGAATCCAGGGAACTGAAGGTCTTTGCTTGGGGCCGATTTTCAACAGATAAGGTCCTAGCTGTGGTCTGAGCCTGACCCCAATTGGCCAGTTAAATAACATTAATGAGCTTCCCATCTCTGCCATGTAAGTAAATACTTCCATTGCTCACCCACCCTGACAGATAGGTTAGAGATCAAAGTGTAAGAGATAGATATCAAAATGTATGAGGTGTTTGCTTCAATACTCCATTCTTAAAACATTCCCTTGCCTTGCTCACCTAGTCCACTGATATCTATGGATGGTAAGATTGCACCCTGACTGTCCAATGCCATTGTATCTTTAAAAAGCAACAACTAGAAAATTCTTATCTGTTCAGAGAAATTTGTAGTCGGGTCATACCTGATGAACATCATTCAATCAAAGAGTTGACTAAAGATGATAACAGGAAAATGTCAATGGAAGTTATTTGTGTGGACTACCAGAAATTATTTGAAAATTCCCCCTGCATAGAGTGTTAGCTAAAGGTGAAGCTCAACAGCATAAAAGCAAATTGTTAATCTGATTTGGAAATTGGTTGAATGGCAGGAAGCATTTTTCAGGAACAGTGAGCAGGACCTCTAATTATCAGGTTGTGACAGAATCCTATAAGGATTTATGTGGTGTTATGGAGGAGATTGAGCCCACTTCAAATATATAAAGGAGACAGCCTAGACCGAAACATTTACTTGTTTAAAGGCAAGTGTAAGGTGCTGTGTTCCAGATATAATTTGGTTGGTTACACTACTCAGCTTTGAGCAAAAAACGCTTTATTCTTACTCTACAGTTAAATGCAAACAAAAGAAAGAAGAATTGGCCTAACTTTAGTTCTATTGGAAAACAAAGAATAATAGATTACTTAACTACTAAACCGTATCTCTTCTGATACAGTAACTTCCCATAAACACACCCTTGGCAGAGGCAAATTCAGTAACATAAATTGTCTCACATGTAATATTTCTCCAGTCCAGGAGGAAAGAATATCAAGAGAAAATTCTGGCAGAGAGAGAGAGAGAACTCAAGCATCTTGCTGTAGCAGGGATAAATGTATGGCAACTTCAAAACCCTAACAACTACTGAAAGCTAAACCCTGGTTCTGCGGGAGCCTGACTCCTTCCATTCATGTTGCTTCTCTTGTTCCAGTTAAAAAAAAACAAGGTCTCACAAGTTGTTTACATTATTGGCTTGGACCAGATCACTCTCCACCTTTATCTCAACATCTCTTCATAAAATAAAACAGGACAAAATACACCTTTTAAAGCCATAGTATCATCACAATGGGGCCCTCAGATTTTCACTCTATTTATTAATAAATGAGAAAATAGGATAGAAAGCAACATTTTAGAATTTATTCATGATACAATGAGGAGTATAAAGACATGCATTAAAATTATACAAGATAAATAGATTAAATTAATGGGTAAAATTATGACTAAAAGATGTCAATACAGAAGTGAGAGTGACAGCCTTTGACATCAAGGCTGTATTTGACCAAATGTGCCATAAAATAGCCTTAGCAACACTGAATCAATGGGAATCAAGGAGCAACTATTTGTTGGTTGAAGTCATACCAGTTACATAGGAAGATGGTTGAGGTTGTGGAGGTCAGTTATCTCAGCTTCAGAACATCTCTGCAGGAGTTCCTCAGGATAGTGTCCTAGGCCCAACCGCTTCAGGAGCATCACCAATGATCTTCCCTGAGTCGTAAGGTCAGAAGTGGGAATGTTCGCCAATGATTGCACAATATCTAATACAATTCGTGACTCCTCAGTTACTGAGGCAGTCCATGTTCAAATGCAATATCAAGGCTTGGGCTGACAGGTGGCAAGTAACATTAATGTCTCACAAATGCCAGGCAATAACCATCTCCAATAAGAAACAAACTAACTACTACCCTTTGACATTCAATGGTATTACCTTCACTGAACCCCCCACTATCAACATCCTGGGGCTTACAATTGACCAGAAACTCAACTGGACTTGCTATATAAATACAGTAGCTGTAAGAGCAGATCAGAGGCTGGAAATACTAAAGTGAGTATGGGACAAGTGCAGGAAATCGGGATTAGTGCACCTTTAGTGGTAGTTATGTCTCAATGGGCTGAAGTGCCTTTTCTGTGCTGTATGAAAAAAAAAACATCCAAAGGAGCCCACTTGATTGGCACCACATTCATAAGCAGCCATTCCCTTCACATTGACACTGATTCTTAGCAGTGTGTACTATCTACAAGATGCACTGCAGAAATCCACCCAAGACCTTGAGAAAGTACTTTTCAAAACCGTGACTACTTCCATTGAGAAGAGCAAGGACAGCAGATACACGGGAATGTCACCATTTGCAAGTTCTCCTCCAAGTCACTCACCATCCTGACTTGGAAATATATTGCCGTTCCTTCACTGTCGCTAGGTCAAAATCCTAGAATTCCATCCCTAATGACATTGTGAGTCTACCTACAGTACATGGATGGCAGAGATTCAAGAAGGCAGTTCACCATCACCTTCTCAAGGGCAACTAGGGATGGGCAATAAATGCTGGCCCAGCAATTAATGCCAATGACCCACAAGAGAAAAAAATTGAAGCAAATATGAAGTCATCCACTTTGGATCTCAGAAATTAAGTGTAGATTATGTTCTCAATGGTGAAAATCTAGAAATAGTGGAGGTCCAAAGAAACTTAGAGTTACACATTCATAAATCAATAAAATGTCATGGGAACGTACAAAAGGTTATCAAAACACAAATGAAATATTGATCTTTATTTCTAGAGGACATCATCTTTCAGCTACAACAAGCCCTATTCTGACTTCACATGGAGTAACATGAGCAATTCTCAGCATCTCATCTTCAGAAGGACATACTGAGCTTGGAGTGAGAGATGCATAAATGTAACAGAATGATACCTAGACTCCAAAGATTAAATTATGAGGAGGATCATACAAAGCAAGGTTGTATTCTCTGGACTTTAGCAAGTTAAAAGCTTTAGTCAACTTTTTCATCATAGTAAGGAGATCTGATATAATAGCTGGGGAGAAACCATTTCTACACTACGATGAGGGGCCAAGTCCTCAAAATTATAGTCAAAGCCATCTAGGAATGAAATTAGCAAAGTCTTATGAATGCAAACGTTTGTAAACATTTGGATTTTGTTTACAATTGATGCTTGGTCTATCGTTAATCAATCTGTTCAGGTATCTTATGACACATCGCCAAGACAAAGGGGTCTTGGACACAGAGTTTACAGTCAGAGATAGAGATGCTAAAACCACATGATCAAAGACCTAACTGTTATTTTTTTTAAATACACTTTGATCGATATGTGAGGGGAGAGTGATCCTCCAATCAAGGCAATATTGTGCGGCATCAAGGAGCCCTAGTAAAATTGAAGTGAATAGAAATGAAGCGGAAAACTCTTTACTGGCTGGTGTCATATGTACCACAGAGGAAAATGATTACAGTTGTTGGAGGTCAATCATCTCATTCCCTGGACGTTGCTGCAGGACTTCATTAGGGCAGAGACTTAGGCCTAACATAAGGTGGAAAGTGTATTTTTTAGCATTTTTAATCACTTTGCTGACCTGCACTGCCAGTTTAATGATTTTACATCTGTATTCCTAGTTTCCGTGCTCTTCTAACCCAGCTCCCAGGAGGATTCAAAATGATCTGGGTGTTCTGCATAATTACGTCTGAGCGGGTTGGGACTGGTCACGGACTGCCAGTGGGTGCTGTAGTGATTGTAATGAGGTCAGCCAGTTGGATATCATAGAATATCAGTTCCCTGATTGGGCCAGGTTAACGGCCCCAATCAGGGAGCCCTGGCTGACAGATAAGAATAGGAGGTTCCGTTCATTCTGAGAGTCGGCTCTGAGGGAGCTGGATCGGTGTCAAGGATTCTCCACATGTAAATAAGGAGAGACTTGGTGATGGGATACCGGCTTCTGTGGAGTTATTTTAGGTACCGACTTAACAAGGGGAATTTAGCTTCATTATTTGCATGTCCCTTAAATCTGCTACTGATTATTTATATCAAGAAGTGTCAGTTGTATCCAGACATTCCTTTGCATGACTAACCCTTGCTCTGAATGGAAGTTCACAGGCACCTCGTAGTAAAGCTGTATGTCTCTATCACTATTGCCTTTTAACAAGATCTGTATGGTCGTTAACAAGCTAACTATTTCTCTCTTTCAAAGTTTCATTCTGCTCTATTTAGGTAATAAGAATGATATAGGTAGCATCGGTGATGATTTAAAATCTATCACACAACTTTCCAACCATTTTCTTTGCCTATTTTATCACATCGATCTATTGATGAAAATTAATTTTCATAAAAGATGAAACTGGATATTCTAGACTTTCCTGTGGTTAGTTGCACTGACAATGAATGGAGTACTGTGACAGAACACGCAATTTACCTGATCAGAATAAAGCACAGCTCCCTCACCCTCTTCCCGATCCAAATGTTTTGCATTCACTCCACTCATAGTTTAACCGGTCCAGGGAAAAGAAAATGAAAATCAGTTTCAATATCCAAAAATCATCTCTGCATATATGTATTGCATATACAAACTATTAAATGGAACATAGCAAAAAAAAAACCTCCAGATACTGCAGGTCTGAAATAAGGGCAGAAAATATTTGGAAGCTCTGAACAGGTCAGGCAGCATCTATGGGGATAGAAACACATCTCTGATCTTTCGTACATTTATGATATGATATTCAGATTAAACAAGAATTTCTATATCTATGTCAATATACAACTGGAATGAATACATTGGAAAGATCCTGCAATCTTAGCTTTAGGCCTGTTGGTGCCTCTCACTCTCATGTCTCAGTTATTAGATATCCTGGAGGGAGAAAATACAAGGACATTTACTGGGAGGGTTGAATACCGTGAAGGGAATCTAGGTATTTGCTCCACACAAATCTGTGAGCATAACAGTTGAAAAAGGAAGTTTTAAAAGTACATCCTGTTGTATAATGTAATAGTTTTGAAGGGGTTAACGCTACGTAGACTTCATCCATTCTATTGAAGTCACATGTAATCTGTGGATGGAGATCAGAAGTTCTACACCAGCTTTTGGAGAGACCAGTTGTACCTGTACCAGTTCCCTAAGGTCATAGTAATTATGCCTGACCAAATGTACTTCTTCCTGTATGACAACAACCCTCTTGTTATCTAGATACTTTATGATGGTGTATACTCTACCACTAACTGCTAGGTAGACCCAAGACAAAGTAAAGACAGCGGAGGATTTGTGGCAGTGAACTATCTTAAACAATTTGCACCCAACACCACATACTGATAGAGGTGAAATACAACAAGACATCCATGGTTGTCATGGATATAATACCACATGGTTGCAAAGGAGCAGATCCCACCTGACTGTAAGGAGAAACAGTCCAGAATATAAAGAAAACAAATATGTTTACATAGTAACAGTAAAAACATAGAAACTATGAGCAGTAAAAGATCTTTCAGCCCCTCAAGCCTGTTCCATCATTCAGTATGATAATGGCTGACTCTCTATGTCAATGTCATATTCTCCTCATAATCCTTGATGTCTTTAAACCTAAATATATATTCAGTGACTTGGCCTCCACAGTCTTCTGTGTGTTTAATAGCTTTTGAGCAAAGCACTCTTGCCTCATCTCAGTTCCAAAAGGCCTACCCCATATCCTGAGACTGTGATACCTGCTTCTAGACTCCCCAACCAGGGACATCATCCTAGGAAAAATTGATAAGAAATTTGGGAAAAGGTGACAATTGAAATGGAACAAGAGGTAGTAATCAATTTTGGCGAGAAATTTTTAAAGGGCACAGCCAGAGAACTTTCTTTAAAAAAATGAGTGGATAAGAGTGCTCATGTTTTAGACGATGGGAAGTGAGAACAACAGTGTTGCAGTACAAAGTCTAGTCACCTTGACAGTCATTCAATTTAAAATAGTATTGGTGAATACAAGGACACAAGAAAAGCAGGTTTAAAGCAATATGAAATAATACAAATTTAAAATACCTAAACAATAATAAGGTTCATCAGCACATTGAGTAGAAGTAGAAAAATACATAATAATTCCAAGCAAATTCAAGGTCAGAAAAGGACCATACAGAACACTGGATTGGACGTCATGGAGGAGCCAGTTTATATGTTGCAACATTGCTTCAACATTAAAAATGTGGAAGAAGCACATGACTATAGAATTGCAGAAAAGGAATAGTTTACACATGCAAAGACTTTAACATGTTACAGCAATCTCCCTTTGAAATAGAACCGAGGTATTTATGTGGATGTTGTTGGTCCCAACAATCTGGGATTCACAGAGCTTGTTAATGTCAATGGATATCCTAGTGAATTTAAGTTTGGTACCAGTGCCAAGGTTCTATCCTATCAAACCAGTTGCCATGGCTGAAAAAGCAGACGCCACCACCTACAGAGATAAGACTATGCAGCATAGTGGAATAACTGTCTAAAGCACAGAATACTACAAGTTACATTACACTGTAAACCACATAAGAGAATTAAAAATATGCACATTGTTCAGAATCAATCAACTTTACTTTTAAGCCATATCACAATTTCAACTTTCTTAGGAGAGTAGGAGGAAGTGGACCACTTTCTAGAGAACAGTACATCCACAAATAAACTGTCGTCAACCAACCAGTGAAGGGGTAACCAGTAGATAATTTCATTTGGAGGTAGCAAAAACTGCAGATGCTGGAGTCAGAGACAACACAGTATGGAGCTGGAGGAACACAGCAGGCCAGGCAGCATCAGAGGAGCAAGAAAGTTGAAGTTTCGGGTTGGGACCCTTCTTCAGAACTGGGGAGGGGAAAGGGAGCTGGGAAATGAATAGAGGAGAGACGGGTGGGGCTGGGGAAAGTTAGGTGGGATGGTGATATGTGGATGCAGTATGGAGTGGCAAGGATTGGTCAGTGATATGGGTGGAGTGGATAGTTGGGAGAGAAGATGGACAGGTTGTGTCAGGTCAAGAAGGTAGGAGGGAGGATGGGTGGAGCTGGGGCAAGATAGGTGGGGTTTTAATAAGTGGATGCAGGTAGAGGTTGGTGGGGATTGGTCAGTGAGAAGGGTAGTGTGGATTTGTGGGAAAGAAGATGGACAGGTTGTGTCAGGTGTAGGAGGTGGGGATGAGAGGGATTTGTGGGATGAGGCCAGGGGTGGGGACATTTTAAAACTGGTGAATTCTGTGTTCAGGCCATTAGGCTGTAGGCTCCTGAGGCAGAATATGAGGTGCTGCTCCTCCAATTTGCATGTGGCATCATTGTGACACTGGAGGAGGCTAATATGGACATGTCATCAAGGGAGTGGGAGGGGGCTTTAAAATGGTTAGCAACCAGAAGGTGTCGTTAGTTATTGCATCAGAGCACAGATGCTCCACGAAATGGTCCCCAAGTCTGCGCTTGGTCTCACTGATGTAGAGAGAGTCACATCGGGAGCAACGGATACAGTAGACCATGTTGGAAGATGTCCAGGTGAACCCCTGTTGGATATGAAAAGTTTGCTTTGGGCCTTGGATGGAGGTGAGGGGGTGGTGTAGGGGCAGGTGTAGCACTCCCTGCGGTTGTAGGGAAAGGTGCTGGGTGTGGTGGGTACATCCTGCAACCTGGCCTATTGTATCCATTGCTCCTGATGTGGCTTCCTCTACATTGGTGACACCAAGTGCAGACTCAGGGACCGTTTCGTGGAACATCTGCACTGTGTCTGCAATAATCAACACCTTCTGGTTGCCAACCATTTTAACTCCCCCTCCCACTCACTGGGTGACATGTCCATCCTGGGCCTCCTCCAGTGACACAATGACATCACACACAAACTGGAGGAGCAGCACCTCATATCCTGCCTTGGGGGCCTATCTCCCAATGGTCTGAACATAGAATGCATCAGTTTAAAAATCTGCCCCCCCTTGACCTTATCATGTCTAAACCTCCCTCTCATCCCCGCCCCCTTGACCTGACACAACCTGTCCATTTTCTCTCCCACCTATCGTCCCCACCCATCCCACTGACCAATCCCTACCTGCACTCACCTATCACCATCCCAGCTACCTTTCCCTAGCCCCATCCGATAATTTCATTGGGTTTTCTAGACTCATGGTGGAACACAGAAAGTAGAAAGAAGTGGCAGAAACGACAAAGTGCCAAGATTGGTCTTCTGGGAAGGTATCACACATCCAACCAGTTTCTCAGATCGGTTAGTTAGACAATGAGGAAATTAGCTGGCAAATTGGAGTTTCAGATTAAGGCATCGTCACTCTTAAATTAAGCATCAAGAGGCAAACCATACTGTATTAGAACAACCACAGCATTTACTGGGAGATGCAGCAAAGCCACAGAAATGTCAACCATGCAAATAGAAGCCTTGATTTCTCTCAAATGGTTGAAGTGGTTAGCATCTCGTCTGCTTAATCCATTAGAAGTCAAATGCTACGTGATTAGGAGAGGCTGCTCCTACAATATTTCTAATCGCTGCTAAGAGGGTCTGTGCTCCAAGAATGAACTTTGACCAAACCTATTCATCTGCAGGCCACTCTAAGCCTTGTAAAACATACCTTGCCCCACAAACAGTAGAAAGTGAGCAAATAAACGTATAGCATTTTAAAATGTGTGACTTTCGCACCAGAGTATCTAAAGTTTCACTGGAAACTAACCACAAACCAACAGTCTAGTAGTTGCAGTGTTAACAGAAAGGTATGTTTGGTACAACTATATGATATGAGGCCACTACTGAGAGATAAAATCCCACAAACTGGGCAGATAGTGGGCTGACTGTGTTTGAAAGAAAAGCTCTGAGACTATTATGTAAACACTCCAACTCCTATTGTTATAAACTGTAATTGCCAAAAACTCTAAAAAGGTGTTATCTATTTTCTAAATTTCTTGTCATTCCCACAAACAATAGCTGTCACTGTGTTGCACTTCCACATGAGTCATCAGCCCTCCTATATCACTCGTACAAAGCTATTTGTAATTCAGTTTGAATAGTGGCTGAATAGTTGGTAATTCACCTGCTTCAGAGTTTAAGTCCCTCTCCTGGTGTATGCACAGAAGTCAAAGCTAATAATACAGTACTGAGGGAGTGTTGCACTGTCAGAAGTGTTGTCTTTTGGATGAGCTGTTCCAAATTCCTGGAAGTAAAAACTCCCAAGGAAGATCAAGGAGTTATCTCTGGTTAAAATTGAATCAGAGATAGTAGGAACTGCAGATGCTGGAGAATCCGAGACAACAAGGTGCAGAGCTGGATGAACACAGCAGGCTAAGCAGCATCATAGGAGCAGAAAGGCTGACGTTTCGGGAAAGGTCTAGGCCCGAAACGTCAACCTTTCTGCTCCTATGATGCTGCTTGGCCTGCTATGTTCATCCAGCTCTGCACCTTGTTGTCTCAGTTATCTCTGGTGTCTTGTTTAATGTTTATCCCTGAACCAACATACTGAAAAGCAGATTAACTGGCTTTTATTACATTACTGTTTGTGGGTGTCAGACAGAAAGATGTGTTTCCTACATTCCAACACTTCATTTGATGTAAAGCATTTTGGGACACCCCACTACACTGAAGTAAGGTTGGTAATTGCAAGTCATTTTTACTTTACTTTCTTACAATTATGGGAAGCAGTGCGGGCACCAGGACAAAAGCTTTTATTGAGCAGGGAGTGAGTATTTGTGCTCATTTTTGTCCCACAGAATTCCATTTGGAAATCCAAACAACTTCCTTTGACAATCTGGTCGTTCTTTTACATGTAGTTAATTCAGCTACCTAACAGCCGACACTAATTGGTAGATCGCCTAGGTATCCCACACAGGGACACCTACAATGCTCATGGTGAGGTGGGAATGAAGTGGTAAATAAGGCCGCTTAAGCTTTGGGCTATTACTGCCTGATTGAAAACCAGTAGGACAAGGTCAAATCAGGTCCGTGTAAATGTCAAAGCATTTACTTTCAATTGGTATTTTCATGCAAGATAATGTAATGCCGAATATTGCTGTTTTGGAAATAGCATTTAGATACTTCTGTGTAAGCAATTGACTTGCTGGATCACAACTAAAATTGGCTCCTCAACCTCAAACCTAAGCATAACTTCCTTCCACCGTTTAGTAATGAGTGAGGAGGCTACACAATGGGAGTAAATGTGTTTTTGTACAAGTACAAACGTGTCTCCCCCAAGGTAAAGAATACTAAAATGGACTCATAATCAGCTGTTACAAAGAAGCTAACTGCAACAAGCTCCGCTTTCCATTTGTGCCAGAGAGTGAATCATGTTAAAGGCCGTTGATGCTGTTTTATAAATAAGTGCATCAGATGCACATTAAACAGTTGACAAACACAATGAGTTATTCTTTGTGGCAACATTTGCCTCCTGTTGTCAAACAGGGAAATAACTGAACAGTCAAAACATTCACGTCAAAGTTGTCAGATAAAAGCTGAGGTCCGGCAAAGCAATTCATGTTTGAATATTATAGAGACTGCAGAAGCCATTTCCATTGTGTTAATAAAAAAAACTGAGGCATTTGAAATAGTAAGTATGTAAATACTTTGATGTAATCCACAGTTTTTCAAACCCATTAATCATTAAAAAACGTTTATCTAAAAACTTTTCCCCACTCAAGTCACTTATATTCTATATTCTACTTCCTTTCGCTTATGTCTTCCCATAGCAGCTGTTAGCTAAAATGCTTGATTCAAACAATCCAACAACTGTCCAGCATTACAGTCGCATCGTCTGTGTTGACCAGTGTGATTACAAACTTGAAAACGAGCTGCAGCCCATGTGGGTTATAGCCATGCCCCATATGAAAGGATAATAAGAAAAGACCTGTTGTCAGCAGAATGGTAGAAAGCTCAACCACATTCAGAAATGTGTGAAATTGCAGAGAGTTGATTAGGTCAATTGAATGACTTTTGGCACTCTGCTGCCAAATATTGAGCAAATGCACTGCCACATGAACAAAACCTTTGGTCGATTTGTGCATGTTTCCAATTATTCAGAACCATCGAGTATCCATATTATCTCAGTGATATTACAATGAGTATTGTTGAAAAAAAATACACATTTTATTGAAGCTTTTCATCTTACACTCATTAGAACAATTTGCAAGAAATGCCAACATAAAGTGAAAACAATGTTTACGCTAAATGAGGGCATAGTGCTGATTGGTTGGCAAGGCAATATTGTAATGATTAAGTTAACAAACAAAATGGCAACTGTGTCATTTCAGTAATTTGAGAACTAGATTCAAAGGATGAAAAGCAAATTTAATATTAGCTTTCAAGGTAATTAAATAGATTTTAGACCCAAATTATGGTGTTTAGAAAAGCACCATGAAATGTGTTGCAAAAAAATGAATTAATGAGTTAAATAGACTAGCAATGCTCAAGTGTTGACCTTTGGGGAGGTAGTGGCATAGTGGTAATGTCATGAGACAAGTACTCCTGAGTCCTAGCCTAATATTTTGGGGCCATGGATTTGGATCGCACATGGCAAATTGTGAAATTTTGAATTCAACGAAAATCTAGAATTAAAAAATGTTAGTCTCTTGGTGATTATGTAACTACTGTCAATTGTTATAAAAGTCCTTTTACTTTAGTGATGTCTTTTAGAGAAGGAAATCTGCCATTCCTACATAGTCTGGCCTACTAGTGACTCCAGACCCTCAGCAATGTCTTTGACTCTTAACTGCCTTCCAATATGGCCCAGAGTGCCAAACTGTTCAAGAGCAATTGGAGATAGTGAAATCCCTAGTTACCAGCAGAGCCACATCCCACACAAGTCTGTACAGAAACAGAGTCACAGTAAAAGCACTACAATGTCCTGACTAGCAATGGAATGAAAGAGCTAAGATTTCTGCTATCGATCATAAACTAGCAACTACTGCTGGAAAGGATAAAGATGTGGACACTAACAAGATCCATACCTAGCTCAGTTGTAACCTTCACATCTGCTGGTTGAATTTCAGTTTATCATTGTCTTGGATTACATATTAAAACTGGCCACTTAGATAGGGTATAAAATTCCCAAGAACAAAAACTCAAAAACTTCAGCATAGAAAGGGAGAATAGGGACAGTCTTAAATGGGCTGCACTGGACAGTTCCTCAGAAGATGTTACTTTTAAAGTTAAATGATGCTACAGCTTCAATTAATTATGACATTCTCCCGAAAACAATCAAAAATTGAAAACATAGCCTTTGGTTTGCTTAATCGATAAGACACACTGATGCTCAGTTCTCGGTTCTGTTAGAGTCACTCAACTCCAGACCTCCAGACTGCTATGGGCCAACCATGGACAAAAAATTGAACTCTAGATGAGGTGAAAGGAACTACTCTAACATTAAAGCACCACTGAAGCAAATATGGCAGCAAGGGGGCCTTGTAATATTGAAAACAAAACACATTAGTAGCAGGCACTTATGGCAACCACAAATGAAAGTTGTTGTGGTTGTTGGAGGCCAATCATTTCAGTTTCAGGAATTCCTCCGAACAGTGTCTTTGGCCCAACCATCTCCAGCTGCTTTGAAAACAGCCTTCTTCCATCATGAACTCTGAAGGGTGAATGTTGACCAATGATTGCATAGTACTCATTTCCCCTTTCTACACTTGTTGTGGTGAATGTCTGCATGCAACAAGAGCTGGACAACTTTCAGCCTGATAAATAGAAAATAAGTCATTGATGAGTCTTTTATAAAACACTGGTTCTTTCTCAACTGAAACATTGAGTCCAGTTCTGGGCACCACACTGTAGGAAAGCTGCTTCCAAGAATGAGGGACTCCTGTTACATTAACAGATGGGAAAAGCTGGGATTGTTCTCCTTAGATGGGAAAGAGTGAAGAGAATACAGTGTGGAGCTGGACGAACACAGCAGGCCAGGCAGCATCAGAGGAACAGGAAAGTTGACGTTTCGGGTTGGGACCCTTCTTCAGAAAAGAGTGAAGAGAATATTTGATATCGGCGTTCAAAATCACCATTAGGGGTTGAAAGGGAGAGAATTCCTTTCCATTTGTGGAAATTCTTTCCATTGGCATTTGGTCATAGTTGAGGTGCTAAGGACATAGACTTAAAGTGATTGGTAAAAGAGCCAAACTTTACTGCACACTGAATGGCTACAATCTGGAATGCCCTATCTAAATAAGCAATGGAGGCATATTCAATCATGGCTTTCAAAAAGGAACGGGATAAGCACCTTAAAAGGACAAAAAAAGCCCCGCAGAGCTACAGTAAAAAGGCAATGGATTGTGTGAGCAGAATTATTCCTGTAGAGAGCTGGCCAAAGTTTGAGAGGTCAAATGATCTTGTTCTGTGCTATAACCAGTTTATGATTCATGCCATATATTGACAAGGCAGTGAGCATCTCCAATCAGAATGAGTTCAACCACCTCGTCTTGACTTCAATGGAATGTTGTTGAATGTTCCATTATCTGCATTCTGCGTGCTGTTATTAAGAAGAAACCGAACAAGACTGGACACATATATATAATGGGTATTATAGCAGATCAGAGGTTTTGTGGTTTGCAACAAATACCCTGCAAACAACTCTTCACAGCCCTTTCACAACCAAGGCACAAGTCAGGGGTGTGACAAACATGAAACTTTTTAACCAACCTATTCAGATACGTTATAATATGCAACTGGAGCAGGTAGGATTTGAACCTTGACCACCTAGCTCTGAGGTAAGGATACTACCACTGAACCACAAGAGTCCTTAGTTTGACAGCATTAGCAGTGGTTTGAATAGGTGCATCAGCAACAACAATCAAGAAGCTGATCAGCCATCGCCTGTTTCCTTCACTTCT
The DNA here is from genome assembly GCF_021869965.1 of Rhincodon typus. Lineage (NCBI taxonomy): Eukaryota > Metazoa > Chordata > Chondrichthyes > Orectolobiformes > Rhincodontidae > Rhincodon > Rhincodon typus. Next base: position 20,572,244 of record NC_063342.1, on the reverse strand, counting down.
TCACTGCCTCACCCTGGCTGCAGTGTGTTTGAGTGAGGAGAATGCACTACAGCCACTCATTTATACTTCTCCAACAGCACCTTCTCAAACTCAGAATTTCCACCATAGACATAAACAAATGGAATGGGTACATTGGATCACCATCATCTTCTCCTTTGCCTTGAAATCACACACCATCCTAACTTGCACATGCAAGGGCTGTGGATTCAAGGGGATGAAAATTATGGGGGGACAGACCACTTATCTCCTGTCGAAAAGATGAGATAATGATGGACCAGTGAAGACAATGTCTACACCTCAGCTATACAGGCAGCATTGATAGATAGAAAGGGGCACTTCTGGTCATGCTGACCCATTAGATTGACTTGTAACTCCAACAATCCTAGCAGCACCACAACTTAGCAGTAACTGCTAGTGGCACTGCAGACAGGTCTACAAAGAAACAAAACAGAAGTTGCTGGAAAAGCTCAGCAGGTCTGGCAGCATCTGTGAAGGATAAAACAGAGTTAATGTTTCGGGTCCAGTGACCCTTCCTCAGAAC
>NC_063342.1:20475877-20571303 GCF_021869965.1 Rhincodon typus | reverse complement strand
GTTCTGAGGAAGGGTCACTGGACCCGAAACATTAACTCTGTTTTATCCTTCACAGATGCTGCCAGACCTGCTGAGCTTTTCCAGCAACTTCTGTTTTGTTTCCTGGTTTACAGCACCCACAGTTCCTTTGTTTTTTTATTTAGGTCTACAAAGAAATCTGCCATGGATCCCAGAGTGTACGTGTGGCAGGCAGAGGGGTATTGAGCTGGGAGGATTCACTGAACTTAGGGATAGGTATCCAAAAGAGTTTAGAAGTAGAGATCGGCAGGTAGACTTTGCGTCCACTTATTTAAGGAAGGGTAGCATTTCGTTGGAGGCAAGTCAGAAAAGGTTCACGATGATGCTCCCTGGGATATGAGCAAAGGCTAAATGAGTTGAGATCTACTTACTGGAGTTTAAAAGAATGAGAAAAGTTCTCACTGAAACATGCAGGATTCTTAAGGGGCTTGACAGGGTAAATGCTGAGAAGATGTTTCCCCTCATGGGAGAGTCTGGGACCAGGGGGCAAGTTCACAAAATAAAGGAGTACCAATTTAAGCCTGAGATGAGGAGGAATTTGTTCTCTCAGTGTATTGTGTGTCTTTGGAACTCCTTACCACAGAGAGTTGTGGGAACTGAGTCCTTAAAGCTGAAATGGATAGATTCTTAATCAGTAGGGGAAATCAAGGGTTATGGGAAAAATACAGGAAAGTGAATATGTGGAATATTGGTTCAGCTACAATCCTATCGAATGGTGGAGTAGGCACAAGGGACCAAACTGCCTCTTCCCGTTCCTATTTCTTATGGCCTTAAAATGAAGGGAGGTGCAATCTACACAGGGGATGGTCTCAATGGGCAAAGGCATCCTCTAAAGATAGTAGCCTTTCCCTCGTTTTAAAAAAATATTAAAAAGACGGCTGCCCGGCCCCTGCCCACTTGCCCAGGCAAACTATTTTGCAGCAGTAGGCAGAGTAATATTGGGGTCAATAGAGCTTTTAACAAGTTTAGTTGAAGATTAATCATTTATTTACAGATGGTGGGTGGATGGTTTATGTATCTGCCCGGGGGCGTGGACAGGAAGTTGGTGGCTTAGCCACTCGCTCTATTTACTTGCCCCACATCAAAAACACAACAGGCAGGGCACATAATATCCAGCCAAAGTGAAAGGCTCACCACCCCCTTGTCAATGGCAACCACAGATGGAATGCTAAGTCTCAACTTGCAACAAGGAAAATGGTTATGTCACATAGGCTGAACATGGACAGATAGTTCCACGTGCTGTGCACAATCCTCATACACTCAATAGCAGGTGTCAGGAGTCCTCCAAGACAGGGGGTCAGTCACAAACTTAAAGAAGGCAGCCAGCGCAGAATAAAAAGGTAAGTATGATGACTTCTTTAGTGAATTAGAGAATCACAGAATCAATCATACAATCTCTACAGTGTGGAAGCAGGCTATTCGGTCCATCAAGTCTGTACTGACTTTCTGAAGAGCACCCCACCGAGACCCATCCCCCATCCTTATTTCCTGTAACCCTGCATTTCCTCTGGCCAATCCACTTAACCTGGACCAAGGGAAGAAACCCATGCAGACACACAACGTGCAAACTGCACACAGACAGTTGCCTGAGGCTGGAATCAAACCCAGGTCCCTCGAACTGTGAGATAGTAGTGCTAATCACTGAGCCAACATACTGTCCTAGGTGGTACCATTCATTATCACAGATGTTTGCCCATCACATGTTTACTTTACTTTTATTTCAGCAACTACAGAAAGACAATGATTTATTTGTGAATGGAAGCCCTGTACAGTTATGGATGGCAATCATCCTTCTCTCTATAAGTGAAGATAAACAAAAATCACAACAGAGACTGTGTTCCTTCAATCATGTTTTCCCATCTGCGGGCTCACCATTCAGGTCAGTAGTGAAATATTTTCCATATCTCACCAGTCCTGCTCAATGTGCACATTGTGCATCTGTTTCTACTGCCCCCTTTGTGTGGCACATTTCTAGTTTTATTTATTAATCTTTTACAAGGATTTTCCCGCCAATGGTGGAACTAACTGCTTCCAACCACACTTGGTAATGTGGTCAGAGTTGGAAAGTTCTGATAGTGGCTCATCTGAGTTTGATGTGGATGGAACCACAGTGGATTGTGCATCACTAAGGAAGAGCAGATGTGAGCAATCTGCATTGAGGGAAAGAACAGCTACAACGTTTCTGCAGAATAATTTTTTTTTGATTTGCCATGGATTTAGATGTGCAAATGGGCTACTGGTACCTCAAACTTGCAAATTAAAAGTGGAAGCTTCCCAGGGTGGAAGGTCCAGGAATGGATCATGACTCTGTGCAGGAGTATTTTGTTCTATTCTTTCATGAGATACAGTGTTAATATTTATTGCCCATGCAATTTGTCGTTGAGAATCTACTACTACGTGGCTGCATTCTAAAGCTTCCACTATCTCAGCTGTTTCCATCAATAAGCTATTACCCAAGGCAATAGCAACAACATAGCCATGTTAGCTGAAATAACTAATGGTTCTCATAAATACTGTCCCCCTATCCTTCATCATGCTGATTTGTCATCGTTATTGCCTCCTTATAAAATGATATCCTTGATCCTTCCATCTTTACACCTCATCACCATCTCTTCCCTCCCTTTCCTACTTAGATTTTTCAAATGTCTTATTGTCTTCCAAACTCATGCCCGACTTAATTAGAATATTTTATTTGAATTCTTCCATTTAGGTTTCCATCCTCACCATGGTACCAAGATATTTTTTGCCAAAACCAAAACCAAAATCCTATGTAATTGTGGGAGAGGTAAACAATGCCTTTTGGGGCTGCTCATCTGTCTGCCACCATTTAAATGGCTGACCGTGAAATTCTGTCCCAATGCCTCTCTATCACCATCTGCCTGGTGGTCCACACACATTATTAGCTATAGTCAGAGACCAAACTGTGATGACTTCTCTTCCTTCACACAGATCCTTATATCTCGAGTTTCCCAAGGATCTATCCTCAGTTCTACCTTTTTCTCATCTACACACCATCATGGAGTCATGGAGTCATAGAGTTGTACAGTATGGAAACAGACCCTTTGGTTGAATTTATCCATGCCAACCCTGTATCCTAAATTAATCTAATCCCATCTGCCAGCATTTGGCCTGTACCCCTCTAAACCCTTCCTATTCATATACCCTTCCAGATGCGTTTTAAATGTTGTAATTGTACCAGCCTCCACCAATTCCTCTGGCAGCTCATTCCATATGTGCACCACCCTCTGTATGAAAAAGTTGCCCCTTAGGTCCCTTTTAAATCCTTCCACTCTCACCTTAAACCTATGCCTGCTAGTTTTGGACTCCCCTACCCTGGGAAAAAGACTTCGGCAATTCACCCTATCCATGACTCTCATGGTTTTATAAACCTCTATAAGGTCACCCCTCAACTTCCGACGCTCCAGGGGAATATAGCCCCAGCCTATTCAGCCTCTCCCTACAGCTCAAAACCTCCAACCCTGGCAACATCCTTGTAAATCTTTTCTGCACCCTTTCCTATAGCAGGGAGACCAGAATTGAACATAGTATTCTAAAAGGTCCCCAACTGTTCCTCAGAGAAATCATCCAAAATCACAACATCAGTTTAGAGACTGTAGAGCCAAGGGGATGGTGTAGTGAGGACATGTGGCCTTTTCCTTCAATGGTGTCCAATTGCTACATTTCCATTGGTTCATTCATTCATAGGTTGCTCTGCCAGCTCCTAGTCGTGCCTTCTTGCTTTGGCTGTAAGTTGCTGTTGCTGCTTCCCTGTTTACAGGAGGGTGTCACGTCCAACTTCCTTTGCTATACACTCCTCACTCAGTGAGGCTGCCAGTCGTTTCTGTCTCTCACTTAACTAACCAAGGCAAAGTAAACTCTTGAAATATGTCCTGCCAAATATGTCCTGCCATTTCCACAATCCCACCTACCCCCACAACTTTGTGGTCTGGCATAAGACCTCCACCTGTGACTTAAACTTTCTGTCTTCAAAATTAAACTTTCCAGCACTCTGTACAAAAAAAAACACACATTTCAGAAGGTCTTCCAAAACTGTTATGGTTTCTCCATAAATTTAAGAGCCACACTCTATTGGATAAGGCATTCATAGCAAGGGAAATTATTTACATCATAGAATCCCTACAGTGTGGAAGCAGGCCATTCAGCCCATCAAGTCCACACTGACCCTCTGAAAAGCATCCCACCCAGACCCCATCCCTGTAACCCTACATCTCCCATGGCTAACCCATCTAGCCTGCACATCCCTGCACACCACGGGCCATTAAGCACAGGCCCAATCCACCTAACCTGCACATCGTTGCATTGTTGGAGGAAACCCACATAGACACAGGGAGAGTGTGCAAACTCTGCACAGACAATCACCCAAGGTTGGAATCAAACCTGGGCTCCTGGCATTGTGAGGCCTCAGTGCTAACCACTGAGCCACCGTGCTGTCTAATATTTCCACTACTTTGAAATAAATCACCAGATTCAGGTCCCTACCAGTGAAATGGTTCAGACTGGAATTTGGAGCGGATTTGAGCAATGGACCCCCCACCATTTTTTAAACATCATGGAGTTTTCACAATTTTGTGAAATTAAGTTCCTATTCTTTGGCTAAACTTTTGGCTTAATAACCTCTTATGTGATCCAGTTCCAAATTTTGTATTCTTTTCCTGTAAATGACCTCAAGGTATTTTATTTTGTTTGAGGCAATGTATAAATAAAAATCATTATTATTGGTATTATGACACATAACTAAAGTGTTAACAAATGTAACATGATGAACCAGGTGGTCTATTTAAGCTCCTATGTCTCCCGGCTTTATCGTGTTATTAAATACTCACTGATGATAAATGTTATGTGCATATTTATTTTTAATAAAGCAATTAAGTTTATGTTCAACCTTGATGTCTTTGCAACTGATGGACTGACTGTAGCTGCATCTTTATTGAGCTCATCTCATCCAATAATGTACAGTTAGCTCAGCTTAAATTTTTTGTGGCATTCCAAGCACATGGTCTGCTGTATTTTAGAAATAGGCCAATGTTGGGAATAAGAGTCCAGAAAGTCATTGAATCGAGCAGCTATTAAAAAGATGCTCATTGACCTTGAAACACTACCATTTCTTATTTCAATACATCCATTCGTGCACCAAGTTTATGACATTGGAGATCAAGAAACAGCACAGGGCCATCAACTCCAGCACTGACTAGTAGGCTAAATAATTTATACCTGTACTCTACACTCTATGTCATGCTCTTTCTAACAAAAGGTGGCTTCAGTACTAGGAGATGTTCAGCCAGAAATAACAGCTTCAAATTTTAATAACATAAAATAAAACAGAAAGTGCTAGAGAAACTCAGAGGGTCCAACAGCATCTGTGGAGAGAGAAGCAAAGTTAACATTTCATGCTCAGTATGGCTTGAGTTTTAATGTGGTCCTTGCCTGAAATGTCTGTTGAAAACCTCATGGTGTTGGCAGAAGAGGCATCAAAAGCCATCGAACATGGAAATATTTGATCATTGACCCAATTAACACTGCCCACTCATAACTTTATTGCTTGCACATTATGCAGTTGAATCATTTGTTAAATATTTGATGTTTTCAGTGGTTCTGGATCAAGTCTACATATTCCAACTGTGTACACATAAAAAAATTAAATTTGTGCAGATAGGCTGCGCCGCAGGCTCTACAGGTTTACCTGGTAGTTAGTCAAACCATACAATGACGGATGGAACCAAGTTCTAATCCCTCAATTGAGTTTGCAAATCTCAGTTGTAAAATGGTTAGAATTGTCCCATTGCCTTCAGCCACAGCTCAGACGTCAGCTGTTTTGTCTGTATGACAGAATGCCTCTGGGTTTGATTGATTGTAATAATGACTTTTGGCTCTCTAGTGTAATACTGATGGGAGTGCTGCCTTTCAGATTAGGTGTTAAGCCAACGCCATGTCTGCCCTTTCAGGTGAATTTAAAAGAGCCCATAGCAGTGTGACAGAGAAGAGCAGAGTAGCTCTCCTTAGGAGTGTCCTGGCCAGTATCTACCCAGCAATCACCATCACAAAACCAAAACATTTACTTGTTATCACATTACCAACAGTGGGAGCTTAGTGTGTTTTTGGCTGCTGCATTTTCTACAATGCAATAATTATTGTACTTCACTGGTTGTCAAACACTTTGTGACACCCTAATAAGGCGCCAGCAAAACGCAAGTTCTTTTCAGCTTTGCTGTTCCCCACTGATTTCTACCGGCCCCGATTGGAAATGAGTATACAGACACAATGGGTGATGACAGGATGGGTTCAGACTCATGGTGGAACAGCTTGCTGATACTCAAAGGCTAGACTTATGCATGGCTAATCACTACTTAAATGCATTTAGCAAGAAATCCTCATAAGAGCAGTATCTGGGAAGAATGAAGTGGTGCGCATGTTACATAATGTTTTTACACGTTTAAATATGTTGAAATTAGTAAATACATTCTGTACACATACAAATCTATGTTCCCAGCATCTTCGAAAAATATTTGTAAAGACACCACAGCAAAGAAAAGACCAGGCAAATTTGCGATCGGAATCCATGATAAAGGGTCGACGATCCACAATCTCTCATTTTAGACTTGTTAGAGCTTGTGTTGAATTACTTTACAGAAATCAACTAAAACATTCCATGGCTCTGTTTCTGTGTTTGGATATCTACCAATTTATTTTGGACTCAAATGACTAAGATGCAGATTGACACGGTTTATTGTTTGGGTTTTCACTTTGACCTTGGTTTTGGTGCTAATGACATGGTTAGGGAAGGGAGACAAGGACTATGGCCTCTAGGTTTATAGATAGGAAGATGCAACCACTACCAGGTCAGCTATGATCTTAGGGGAGAGCAGAAGGGGCCAACTGGCCTAGTCTTGTTCCTAGGTCTTATGTTCCTTTGTAATGCTAATTAGTACAAGTTTCTCAAAAGAAAAACTCCATCCATTCTCATCTTCCCAGAAAAAATGGAAATATACATTCCGCTAGATTGCTTCTGCAGTAGTCCAGACACAACACCAGAGTATGATGACCAGCCCAGAGCATAACGGCATCCTTACCATTAGACCACACATAAACCACTGTGCTGCTCACAGCAAGACCACCAAGAATTGGCATTTCCATCTCAAAGGTACAGTCTGTATACTCAGAAACTATGCTGCCAAGAATCAGTTTTTCCAGGCTGCCAAGTATGAACCATTATTCACTGGACCACCAACCAGGAATACAAAGCAAATATACACGTTACTTCCTTTTGTTTCCCCGACTTCAGTCGGAGGCATCGAGCTTCGTAGAAGAGCAAAATTTGAAGAGAAACAAAGGACAGTTTGTTCTTTAGTTCATACTGGAATTCACCCCACACTGTTAAACCATGGAAATTCCAACCACACCAGCACAGATAACATTTTCTCTTCTTATTCCTGAGTTATAAATGGTCAGAATTACTGTTATGACCCTGAAACTGAGGAGAATTCTAGACATGAGAGGCATGGACAATGTGATCCATTGGATATTGTTGTATTCAGAGACATTTAGGATTCAACCACATTTTAATATCCAAGGTGGTGCCAAATTCAGAACAAACCCAAACTTTGTAATGAGATGTGAAGATTGGTTGTGAATGTGGTCTCAACTTCAATACTTGCATTTCCAATCTGATTGCCAACTTCACATCAAATGACTCCCATGCTGACTATCACAATTCCTTCCCATTATTAGCATAGTAACCATGCCAATAAATTATGTGGCAAAATCATAGGAGCATAAGGAAAATCTCAACAATGAGAAAAAAACATTGTGGCCCATTGAGGTTATTCTCCCAAGTACTTCATATGTCTCATGTCAGTGTAATCCTCTTCCTTGTAATTTCTACAGATCTGAACAAGTAATCTTAGGCCGATCCTCCATTGCAACTCTGATGGGGTGCTGCACTGTCAGGGGTGCCGCACTGTCAGGGGTGCCATAACAGATGAAACATTAAACAGACCTTTTCTGTCCCCTTGGTGGACATAAAAGTTTTCATTGGATTATACCAAAGGAAAACAAAGAGGGTTCTTGCTGCACTCACAGCTAGCATTTATCCCTCAACCAACATCTAGAAACAGATTACCTGGTCATTATTGCATTGTTGTTTGTGGGAGCTTCCTAAGTACAAATTCATTTCTGAAGAAGGGTCTAGATCCGAAACGTCAGCTTTCCTGCTCCTCTGATGCTGCTTGGCCTGCTGTGTTCATCCAGCTCTACACCTTGTTATCTCTATTACAAATTGGCTGCTGTGTTTCCCACAATATAACAGGGTCTACTCTTAGAACTGCATTAACTGTGAAGCTCTTCGAAACATCTTGAGGTTGTGATAAATTCTGTATAAATACAAATGCTTCAGTATTCCTTTGTACCTCTCTAAATTTGAATTTCTTCTGTAATGTTTTAAAAACCTAAATGCTAAATTGAATTTACAAACACCCTCAGTTCAATTGCTTAACTGACCTAAGTTCAGTAAATTTGACTCTCACATATCTAGTACTACATCCTCAATCGCATTATATCATCATTGTCGGCAAATTTGGAACAGTGTTGTGATTTTGCTAGAAATGGTGCTCGGAGGAAATTTCCTGCTTATTGTATAATTTTTGCAAACAGGGGAATTCTTCCCCACGGTTAACAAGATAACAGCAGCAGTTTAACTCCACCTTCACTACTCATGACAGGGATTGGGATCTCGATGTACATTTCAACAAATTTCGCTGGTGGAGTTGGGGGGAATGTGTTTGAAAACTGGGCACTGTGCCAGCAGTGCTGATCCCCGTGACTTCCTGGCAGGTCATGCCTCTGTCCGCACTGCGATTTTACCAGCAATAGGCAAGGTGTTGGTCAGCCTGCTCACCCCTGGTATTAATTAATGCAAACTAATGGATAACTTCCAGCAGAAAAAAACTGCGACCAAAAAAAAAAGGTGGGAATGGAGTAAGTGGTGAAACATTCATATTTTACTCCCAAAACATCGATACACTTTACATGGTAAAATATAGCATTTGATTACTTGGATAATTATTATTATTTCTGCATTATTTTGTTTAGCTGTCAATTTTTAAAAAATTCTTTCGGGATGTGGGCCTCACTGGCTGAACCAGCGTTTATTGTTCATTCTTAGCTGCCCTTGAGAAGGCAGCGATGAACTGCCTCCTGCTGCTATCCTTTTGGTGCAGGTAGACCCTCAGTGCTGTTAGGGAGGACAATACAGGATTTTGACCCAGCACCAGTGAAGGAAATGTTATGTATTTCCCAAGTTTGAATGCTGTTTGGAGGGGAACTTGTAGCTGATGGTGTTCCCATGTTCTTGTGAATGGTAACAATCATAGGTTTGGAAAGTGCGGTCTAAGGAGATTTTGCAGCGAACCTTGTAGATAGTATAGTTTGCTGCATCAATGATTGTGGATGTTGTGCTAATCAAGCTGGCTGCTGATTCCTGGATGGTGTTAAGTTTCTTGAGTGTTGTTGGAGCTGCAGTCATCCAGGCAAGTGGGGAATATTCTTTCACACTCCTACCCTGGGGATGGTGATCAGGCTTTGGGGAGTTAGGAAGTGAGTTACTCACTGCAGGACATAATCTTGTGTATATATAGCTAGTAAAGTTCAATTTCTGAGACAAATTGGAGACATTTCAATGTTACATGGGAGAAAGCTGAGAGGGAAAGTATCTGGTTTGTCTGGCTCCTAATGTTAATCTTACACAACATCATGGTGACAATCCTCTATTGTTTATCAGTTGACAAAGTGATCTGGCACAAACACAGAGAATGCTGGAGAAACTCAGCAGGTCTGGCAGTATCTATGCAGAGAGAACCAAAAGCCCCTTGTAGAAAATCAGTCCTTAATGGACTGACTTTTAAACAACCCTTAATGAGGTGAGTGTGGCAAATCTACCCCTCAGCGAAAAGAAGTTCCATCCTTGAGAGCCACCAGCTGAAGTTGTCCCCTAAGTGTGTAGTGACCATAGCTGAGACAGCAAGGGAGACCCCAAGGAGAATGTCATGCTGGATTAATGTAAGTCTGGGGCTTTTTGGACAAGTAGTAATTGGGAATCCTGGGGAGAAGGTTGAGTGAGAAAGTCACACTTTGGCAGTTTGGAAGACACAAAGTTGGGAAACATCTTGAGAAAGGTGTGCCTGATGTGTGCAAGGCATGCCCCAAAGTTGTATCTTCCCTTCCTTCCACATTTTCATCTCAAATGAAAGGAAGAGGGCTCGTCACTTCTCTACATCTTCCATATTAGAGTGGAAGAATAAGAGTCTTAACTGATACTTAATTGTTTTGTTTTGGGCCTCAGTAGGTGTAAGGGCAGGTGTGCTGTTGATGCCTTACCCATCCATCTTGTTATGAGGGCAGACCGGTGGTGATTGTTGTGTAAGGGTTTTAGGAACCTGGAGCAACCTTGCGATGATGTCATGGAGCTGCTCCACACTGGACATAAGTAGCATAGTCTGGTTGCAGCTAAGAGGAACAGAGAAATGCTTGAAGAGCTTTGCAGAAGCCTGAAATCTAGCCACGTGAATGTTTGAAACACTTGCAGAGAAGCATGTGGAGTAGACTGACTGGCATTATGCGATAGATTTTAGGAAGTAGTCTTTCAGAAGTATAACTTTTAGCTTGTAACAATAAGATTACTATCTGCATTTCTCTGAATGTCATGCACTGCTGTTGTTATCTTTAATGTATAATAAACAATATTAGAAAGAAGCCTAAGCCTGAAGACATTTCTTGCATTTGCTTTCTCCTCAACCAGTCGGCCATGAATTTACACTCATGGAAGTGGGCATAAAGTCACACAACGAAAGATGGTGGCTAGAACGAGCTATACTGTCTAGAAAATCATGGCAGCAGTGAAGACTATTGGAGATGAGAAGAACTCATAAAATCACATTTTGGAGAAAAAGTCATTGGTACATCTTTATCACCAGCTAGCAGCGAACAGACTTAAAGTAAACTGATTGAAAACATCGAGAATAAAAAACAGTTTATTGCAAATCAAAGTTTCAGAGCCCTAACAATGAAGTTAGTTAAATCTTTATTATTTTGGTGCTTTGAGTGAGAAGCACATGGAGAGCTAGGCAGAAGTCTTTCATTCAGAAACAAAGAGCTAAATTGATGTTAATCATTAAAAAATCAAAAACATCAGAGATAAAACAAAATCATGAATCTGATTGTCTAGTGTCAAATTCAATGCAAAATGACCTCAGATGCAGAGAAAAATTGATGCAAATGACAAAACAGCAATCATCTTTGATATAGTCAAAAACCATTGAATCTTATTCATTGACGTCTTTTTGAGAAATCACTCAGCCATTTTGGTAGAGGAAAATCTTGTTTTATTGCTATGAAGGTGCCATCAGAAGAAGGGTCCAGACCCGAAACGTCAGCTTTCCTGCTCCTCTGATGCTGCTTGGCCTGCTGTGTTTATCCAGCTCCACACCTTGTTATCTCAGAAATTTAAATAGATTTCAGTACTACAACAGCTGCCTATGCAACAAAGATTCAACAACAAATTTAACCTACTAAGAATAAACAAGGCAACAAACTAAGTGCAGTGCAAGGAGATCAAAATCCTAACAATAATCATCCAGATCAAGAAAATAATTAACATCTTCAACTGCCTGTCAGCAATCAGCCAATGTAACAATGTTGGCCTACATAGATCTTTCCATCAGAAAAAATGAAGCTCCCAGATACATTAGATAACTCATCAAATTGGTAAGTGCCTAAATCACACTAAGATCTTGAATAATTTCTGGATTGGACACTAAGTTAAATGCAGTGGACTTAGCATACTTCCTTATTGTACGGGAAGAATTTCAGATCATATGTTACATCGAGAACAGATTGATCAGAAATATTTGACAACCTACTAACCGCTTTTGATCAATATTTTACTCCAAAACCAAACAGGGCACTGGTATGATCATGCCGCAATAACAGATACCAACTCCCAGGAGATTCTGTAGGCAGCTTCATTACTGACCTATCTGCACTACCTGCATTATGTAGCGTGAATTATTATAAGGGCTTGTTAACAACGGATTCATTGCTACTCTCTTAGAACTTTTTCTAAGAACTGAACTTCTTCACTGAAAAGAGGATCTATCTCTAAAATGAGCACTCCAAATAGCAGTGAATACAGATACAATGGATTTAGGGGTAGAATTTCCACAGGCCCTGAATGACCGTGGGCTAATGATAAGAAATTTGGGGAATCTCAGTGAGATGTCCAGGAAGATCCTTGTAAATACCAAGACCAAAAGGTTGCATTTTCTATCCAAGTCCTGGATGTTAAGACAAGTTTCTTGCTCATGAGCAAGGAGATGCTTAATGATGGGGATTATTATGCTCTATCACTCTTGTTATTACTTTATCTCACCTCATTAATGTGCATCTTCCCATTCTCCCACCCACCAGACGGAAGCTAGATGCTATGAATTACTGACATGAAAGTCAATGTGGGTACCTGGTTACTCCAGTTTGCTGCTTGTTCCTCCAGATCTTCATCTTGGGCATCCAGCATCACCAGCCCAGAGCACACTCTATGGGCAGTGACCACACATGTCCCATGTCCACAAATATTGGCATCTCCCATGTACCAGCCTCTCCGCACCATTATGGCACAACTCCTATAAACTTTCAGTTTGTTTCTGCACTTTAATGCTGTAATTTGAGGTGAACCACCATCTCTATTGGAATGCTGCTTCAAGGATCTTCAATGTAGGAACAGATACCAAATCCTGGTTGCTTGCTTGCTCCCTTAGCACTGACTCACTGAGCACCAGCTTGAATGCTCACAGCATCCCTGTTTTGCCTTGCCTTTGTGCGCTTTACCCCCCCTCAGCCGCATTTTAAAGGCTAACAGTACTTCTGTCTGGCCTTGCTGTTTAGTACAGATGCAAAGCTAGGCAGTTTGTCATGGTTGGCAATTGCCTGGACTAATAATAATGGAATAGACATACATACAGGTCAGGAACAAGAACAATGTCCAAAAAAGGTAAAAGTTAAAAAAATATATGCAGTCTTTGAGTCATTTGCACAGAGTAGATAGTCAAACATTGTGGTCATTACAGTGGGAAGTTACTGCATTATTGATGTAGGTAGTTGAACACTTGATCTCAAGAGTCTTGGTGTTTCAGGTTGATTGAAATTCCTTTGTCCTGGTTCCTTTCAGCAGTGACCAGCTGGCAGACACCTAAGTGAGAGACAGTCATTTACCTGTTTTTACCTTCAGTGCAGTGGTATTTTGATAAATGAACAAATGAACAAATAAAAAAGTACAGCACAGGAACAAGCCCTTTAGCCCTCCAAGCCTGTGCTGACCATCATACCCTAATTAATCTAAAAACAAGCCTGCCATTTTTCTATCTGTATCCCTCTATTCCCTCCCTATTCATGTACCCATCCAGGTGCCGCTTAAATGTCTTCAATGTGCCCGCTTCCACTACCTCTTCTGGTAACACATTCCAGGCTGCTACCACTCTGCGTGAAAAACTTTCCTCTCCCTTAAACTTTCCCCCTCTGACCTTGAACCTGTGTCCCCTTGTAATTCAAACTTCAACCCTGGGAAAAAAACCTCTGACTATCCACCCTATCTATGCCTCACATAATTTTGTAGACCTCTATCAGGCCTCCTCTCAGCCGCCATCTTTTCAGTGAAAACAATCCTAGTCTTTTTAACCTTTCCTCATTGTCAATGCCCTGGAGACCAGGCAACATCCTCTGTGCTCTCTCCAAAGCTTCCACATCCTATTGGTAGTGTGGTGACCAAAACTGCGCACAATTTTAATGGCTAATCTTAAAGATTTGACCTTTACAGAATGCCAGTCCATGAAAACCCAAGCTTGAACATAAGAACATTAGAACAAGGAGCAGGAGTAGGCAATTCAGACCCTCAAACCTTTCCAGCACTTAATATGATCATGACTGATCTCATCTTGGCTTCAGTTGCAGTCTCCTGCCCACTGTCCATTCAAACCTTCAACTCCAAAATTTGTCTGTCTTCTCCTTAAATTTGCTTAATGTCCCAGCATCCACCGTACTCTGGAGTAGTGAATTCCACTGATTGAGAGAAGTAATCCTTTCTGAAAGAAGTAATTACTCCTCATCACTGTTTTAAATCTGCAACCCCTTATCCTAAAACTATGCAGGTAGATGTGATCAAGTGTGTGTTGAACCAAAACACATCAATGTGGACAGCATGCAACAAAAAAATGGGTGGGAAGATCAGCCCACTTTGCGTGGCCACCTTCAACAAATACACACCCAATGTGATAATGGGATGTAAAATCCAATCTATTCTGTTGTCTTTAAGAGATTCTATGTTCATGGGAACATGATTTTTGTACTTGTTTTTGAGATAACAACTTAAATCATCTTAACAGTGATGCTGAAATGTGTCACTTGTATATCAGGATGTCACAATGAACATCACTTAAACCAGTGATTCTTGTCAATTGTAATTTAATAGTTTAAACACATTAGCTGCCAGAATTTATGTGAAGTCTGTTTATGATTTTTCTATATTTATGTTACAAATGATGAGTGTGGATGACACAGTCTTGAATCTTTAGACCATGATCACTCCTCCTCGTAAGAGGCTAACTCTCGGCTAGTTCTTTTTGGCAATTTAGCAATAGTAAACTGTTTGCTCCAAATGAATCAGAATAAGAAAATACATCGCTAATTACGCAACTTTTATTTTCCATCTTCTCCCCTCATCCCCCGAAGGTGATGACTCAACGATCAACATTACTCCAGGAGTAATTCTCTCTGTTTCAGCCCAGACAGTGACTCGTTGATAAATGCTGCAGAATTCTCAGGCAGCAGGAGGTGGGTTGGGGAGAGTGGGTGTGTTTGGACTTCAGCCATATCCTGTCCTCACTGTCCACCTATACACAAATGCTTTCCAGTGGAAACTGCTGAAGAGTGATCATTAGCAGCAAGGAGCTGCCTGCCATTGAGACCAAAAGTCACATTTTCTAACCCTGTGTTGACCGTTGAGTAGAGATTCTTGCTAGTGGGCATCCAAACATACATTTCTCTCCACTAACATCCTCGTTGTTACTTTACCACTCCTCATTGATGGGCAGGTTTCTAGTCTCCCAGATAGAAACTGGACTGCGCTAACTTCCCACATGAAAGTCAGAACAGTAACCTGACAACTCCATCTCACTGCTTGCTCCTATGGACGTCCATTGGTCATCAACATCTTAGGGCATGCTCTATGGGCAATGACCATATGATGCCCCTACCCTCACCCCTCTCTATCTAGTAACACCAACAAAATCCTCACCAGCAAAGCAGGATGCCAATTTCCAACTTTCTGACATGTCCAGGGGAAAAGAACAAATCAAGCAAGGCAGCTGCAGACTGCCAACACCTGACTGGGTACACGGTTGGCCTTTAAAAATGGCCCTGGCACAAGGAGTCCTGGGAGGTGCCAGCTGTGGCAATGCTTTCACCTGTGGTAAGTGGGAGAATAGAACGAATGGGAGCATCGTAGGAGCATGGTACGTAGTCAAAGAGGCATGTTTGAGAAGAGAACATGAGAAAACTCACAAAGATTCATGGAGAGAAACCCTCCACAGAAATCATCAATATAGCACTTAGCCAATTTCTGGTAAGATCCTGGTCTTTAGTTATATCTTTCCAACACAACTTCCAATGTGTTTGTAATGTAAGTTACCCATGTAAGCTTGTCATGCTGTTGACAGTGGGAAAGTCAGTTGCCTGTCAAAAGATGAATATGAAGCATGTATTACAGCCATGCCATGCTGTGGGTGGTGCAGAGTGGAATATCCATCACTTGAGGGAAGAAAACCCAACCTCTGGAGCTACCGGCCATTCAAATTAACAGGAGCTCAAACAGTGTAAAAACCTCTGTATTGGACCCTGCCAGTGCAGCAAGCAGCCCCAGGATGAAGGCCCCACTGGATCCCAGATCCAGGGGAGTAGGGAAAACTGGGTGAGGAAGACTCAAGTATTTTATTAAGAGGTGCAGGAGAAGGATGGCTTTAAAGTTCAGCTAGGGAGGAAGGAAGTGGGAGAGAGGCTTACTATCACTTGGAAGATTCCCTGATGCACAAAGCGCATTCTGAGAAGCTAATATCCCCTTTCCAGTCTACCCTCTTAAAAACTCTTTTAGGAAAAGACTTGCCCCACTTCCACTCAATTGCCCACACAAATCACATTACAGGATAGGTAGGGTAATATTGGGGTCAATTGAGATTTCACAAACTCAACTGCTCCTTATTCATTTATTTATTTAAATATAGCAGGTTAGCTGCCAATTTTGGTACCTGCCCACCCCAGTATTATGCGAGTCAGCTCAGGGATGGATAAGAAGTTTGTGGACTGGGTGCTAACCGTATTTTGTTTGCTCCTTGCTGAAAACATATTTGGCGGGGCCATGTAAAATCCAGTCCCATATTTACACAGCGTGAAGGTGCTGAGAAGTGCCATCAATGGCTGGAGGGTCTAATCACAGCATGACAAATTCATATAGACAGTTCCCATTACAAATATGTGCATAGGATCCAATAATAATGAGAGTTCACTGCAAAATAAGAATAGATGAGAAATAAATTAAAATAGACAGTCAGATTTTCTACCCACTGACAGTGGACCTACCTGCCTCCTTTGTCCATCATTATATCCTGTGAATACATTAATTTCCAACTCTTAATACCATGGAAAGCATCACTTTATTTGAACTTACTTCAACAGATTATAAATTGCACTTTGTAAATTCAAAGCATCATAAAATGAACACTGAAAAACACTAATCAACATAAATTAAAAGCCTAAATGTAAGGTATGAATCTCCTTTAAATCAGTCCTATTCATTTACAAAAGGCATTATGAAAATATTAATCAAGTAAATTTTCTGTATTGTTTGGAATGGCACTATTTTTATGCCTTCATATAATTTTACAATGGTAGCTGAACAAGAATATTTTAGAGGGACTATGTTCTGGCTTTACACAATCAAAATCCAAGCTTTCAATGACTTGTGTTACGCAAACAGAGACTACAATTGACCTCGGTTTACATTAGCCATTATTTTTCCTTTGGAAAGGTACTTTCCTTTCACAGACATGCCATTTCTTATGGAAAGTTGCGTTATATTTCTGGGAAATAAAATCCACAAACTATTGTTAGTTATTTTGAACCCATAGTATATCAAAGTTAGTTTGTTAATCTCCTGACCTGTACTGAGCTGAGGAGAAATTTTTTCTCCGAGAGAATGGTGAGCCTATGGACTCTCTGCCACAGAAAATGGTGGAGACCAAAACATTGGATGTTTTCAAGAAGGAGTTGGATACAGTTCTTAGGGCTAAAGGGATCAAAGGGTATGGGAGGAGCAGGGTACTGAGTTGGATGATCAGTCATGATCATATCGAATGGTGGAGCAGGCTTGAAGGGCTGAATAGCCTCCTCCTGTTCCTATTTTTAACATTTCTCTTTTTCTATGTACTCAAGTGGAATCATCTTATTTTCCTTCCTCCTGTGTCAGTACAGAACACAACTGCTCAAGGACACATATGTCCATCTCCTCATGGAGCTCTGGACAGGTAGAATTTACCAGTTCTCTCGGTAAGGTGCGCGTTGTGAACCTTAAACATATGCATCAACAATGTCCACATCTCCAAAATAGGTAAGAGCACTTATTTATAAAAGCCTAAACATCAAAGTTTTAATTCAACAGTTTTAATAGCTTGAGTCTTCTTCTCAGCCTGGAGTCAAACTTTGCTTGTGGAGGAGGCGGAGGAAAAGAAGGGGATTGTGTTGGTTGTGGGGGTGTGTAAATGATAGACTAGAAATCGTCTGTTTAAATAAGTAACGTCTTCTGGAACAGAATGTGTAGGAACTGTGGAAAGTGTAACAAACATAGAGTGTCCATGCATAGTTGTGTAATAATATCATCAGCGTCTAGACATCAGGACAATTAGTATCCAGACATAACTTGCTTAAACATAACTTCAACAACACAGAGTCCAGTACAGGTCTGAGCTACTGTAAGTCATCTTCCCTCCTCATAGACATAAAAAAAATGATGTATGGCTTTGTTATTTTAATTGTTTTTTTGGTTCTCAGCCCTGTGCCTTTCTTTGTAAAAAAAATATAATTAATGTTGTGAAGACTCTATTAGATGAGGTGTTCGGTAAATGAAGTCTGAGAAATGGCTGCTGAATGCAATGGATTCCTGACGACAGCGATCGCTGTTGTGAAGTCTCACCCAGGCGATGAATCCTGTGTAGTGGATTGTAGGTGGGTGGAACAATTACCACAGCTGCTGTTTCTAATGCAGGGCAAAGAGAAAACCCCAGCTTGTCATACATTCCTGCGCAATGATCAGTAACCTATAATCTGTTACCTGATTTCTAAGGCAGCTCTGCTCTTTTTTTTTGGTTTGAATATAAAAGCCTCCCTTTCAAAAAAAAATGCTTTTAACTCAATACTACAATTATACAGGAAGCTGGCTTCTCTGTAACACTTCCTAATTAAAAGATTATCTCCATATTGTGTTTGAATGTTGAATGATTCATTAAAGGTCAGTTTTAGGCAGAAGGAATTTTCCTTTACTATACCAACATTTCCCTTATTTTTCGTCCTTCCTCTCGACATAAAACAGCGTCACAGATCTAATACCTCATGCAATTAGCATGTGTTACATCATTATACAGTATCTCAGCCATGTTACATTCTGACACAAGTTCACCATCACAGTAATTGTGGAAAATTTTTGTCCTTGAATTTGAAGAAGGTATCAGAGCTGGATAAGATCATGACTTCTTCTAATGCCCTCAGTTGTGCACTTAACAGCAGGGATTGCTGGATATTGATTATTGACAGGAGCACTGCGCATTTCACTATCTTGGCCTGAGCAAGAAAAGTCCATTGTTGGCATCCAAATTACTCGTCTATTAATGTCAGGAGCTCATCATTTACAAAGCATTGAACTGCAATCTTCTGATTTGTATGACTCGTGTTGTAGCATTTATCCACTGGTTGGCCATCATTGGAGATTTCTGATTGTTGTCTTGACAGCTTTTGCATAATATTGTTTTTATTAAGGAGAAATGAAAAATGACTCCCCAGAAATTGAATGGATGTAATCAGCAGCAGCATAGGCATTTAGCCTACAGACCTGTGTCAACCCACTCACTGGCTAGTTGCAGGGGAGGACAAAACAAACACAAAGTTGGAAAAGTCTGTCAAAGAGTATGTAATAGTAGATCATTTAAAAAACATGATATGTTCAAATAGAGTGCGAGGATGGCTTAATTAAGCAGAATTTACTGGAGTGCCACAGGGCTCAGTGCTGGGGCCACAATTATTTACGATTTATATTAGTTACTTAGATGAGGAAGATGAATGTACTATAGCCAAGAATGCAGATGACAGAAAAGTAGGTGGAAAGGCAAGTGATGGAAATGGCACAAATAGTCTCTAGCAGGATAAGGGCAGGTAAAGCAAGTGGGCAGAAACTTGGCAAATTGAATATAATGTGAGAAAATGTGAGGTTATGCACATTGGCAGGAGAAATAGAGGAGCTGAATATTATTTAAATGGTGAAAGACTGCCAAAAGATGCAGAACATAAAGATTTGGAAGTCCTTGTCCATGGATCACCAAGGGCTAAAATCCAAGTTCAGGAGGTAATTGGAATGCTGGCCTTTATTTCAAAGGGAATGGATTATATAAGTAGGGAGGTTATGCTAATACCAGGCATGCACTAGTCAGACCACAGTTGAAATACTGTGAACAGTTTTAGACCACTCATCTAAGAAAATATATATCGGCATTGACAGCAATCCAGAAAAGGTTGGCTAGATTGGTATGGAAGGACTGTTTTATGAGGGGACATAGAGTGGGTTGGACCTATACTCATTGGATTTTAGAAGAATGAGAAGCACCTCTATTCAAACATACCAGATTCTTAGGGAACTTGATAGGTTGTTTTCCTTCGTGGAAGAGTTAAAGACTAGGGGTATAATCACAGAATAGGAGGTCATACATTTAAGATAGAGATGAGGAGAAATTTCTTCTCTCAGAATGTAGTGAATATGTAGAAATCATTATTACAGAGGGTTGTCGAGGCTTGATCATTGAATATATTTAAGACTGAGATCTTTAAATTTTACAACAGTTAAGGAACGGTGTGTTACATCGTAAATGCAGAAAAATACAGATAAGTGTTATCAGATCAACCATAATCTCATTGAATGGTGCAGCAGAGTTGATGGGCAGAATGGCCTACTGCTGCTCTTGCGTCTTATGGTTTTATGGTCTAATTGCCAAGCTAAGCCCATAGCCATTGATGACTTCTGGCTGATGTTGCATTCTACTATTCTGAAGCAGCTTTCCTCAATTCTTTTTAACTTTTCCTTTTTATTGACGATCAAACACATTTGTCCACACTGATAGCTTGGATCCAGGTTAGAAGCATCAACGTGAATACTTAAACAGCCATTCATTTAAAGAATTCTTTTAAAGGCAGCAAGATTAACATAATTCACTTACCACATCATATCATAGCCTTTCTACGATCTGCAGCTTTTTAAAACCCAAGGTTTGGTTCCATTAAACCACTGCTGTGTGATTTATTTGATCTTCTGTTCACTCATTCCAAAGCATGTTGCTTTCCTGAACTGTGGCCCTGGCCAATAGAAATGAAAAATATAAACAGGCTGCCAATTTGCTGTTCCTTTTCACGCCATTGCCTTCCATGGTTTCCGGACTTTTTTTGTCATCTTTTGCTTCAGGATGCTTATCGTCTAATTGAGAACACCTCATGCAGTCACTTCTCTCCTCTCTCTTTCTTAGCACCTTGACCCTGACAGGCCTTGATTCTTCAGTCAATGGTCCACTGTGGTATTTCACGCGAGCTTTCAAATATTCTACTCTAAAGTGAATGCCATCCTGTCATTTTCCACCTCCATAGATATCTCCTTGCAGCAGGAGTCACTGGTAAGTAATTAAGAGGAGGTATCCTGATTGCAATTGGTTTATTTACCATAAGCCTGGGATCATGCAAGTCCCAGACTGACACAACGGAGAGCCCTTACCAAGAGAAAATTGAAGGAATTAGCAAAGCAGTTAGCATTCCCCACATTGCTATAGAGTCAGTGTGAGATCCACAGCTACCCCTTTCTCTTGTTATGACATCAGAATCACCAGCTTATCTCCAGTGGGTCTTGTCTATCTTGGAGGAGTGATATAACTGTGGCAGCAGAGAGTTGTATCTGAGCCAATGAAGCATTTCCCAAGAATAAGAAGTGTCATCGACTCCACTGGCTTGTGGCAAGGTTAGAAGTGAAATTATCTTGGACTGTCAATGCCGAGCACCAAGAATACAATTACATCACTGACATTCAGGTAAGCAGACCTCAGGAATGTCGAATCAGCCAAGATCCTATTGAGCGACAAGAACATAAATATAAGAACATAAGAACTAGGAGCAGGAGTAGGCCATCTGGCCCCTCGAGCCTGCCCCGCCATTTAATAAGATCATGGCTGATCTTTTTGAGACTCAGCTCCATTTACCCGCCCACTCACCATAATCCGTAATTCCTTTACTATTCAAAAATTTATCTAGCCTTCCCTTAAAAACACTCAGTAAGGTAGCTTCAACCGCTTCACTGGGCAGGGAATTCCACAGATTCATAACGCTTTGGGTGAAGAATTTCCTCCTGACCTCAGTCCTACATCTGCTTCCCTTTATTTTGAGGCGATGCCCTCTAGTCCTAGTTTCACCTGCTAGTGGAAACAAGCTCCCTGCCTCCACTTTATCTATTCCCTTCATAATCTTATACGTTTCTATAAGATCTCCCCTCATTCTTCTGAATTCCAATGAGTATAATCCCAGTCTACTCAGTCTCTCCTCATAATCCAACCCTCTCAACTCTGGAATCAACCGAGTGAATCTCCTCTGCACCCCCTCCAGTGCTAGTATATCTCTTCTCAAGTAAGGAGACCAAAACTGCACACAGAACTCCAGATGTGGCCTCACCAGGACCCTATACAGCTGCAGCATAGCCTCCCTGTTTTTAAACTCCATTCCTCTGGCAATGACAGACAAAATTCCATTTGCTTTTTTAATTACCTGCTGCATCTGCAATCCTACTTTTAGCGATTCATGCACAAGGACACCCAAGTCCCTCTGCACAGCAGCGTGCTGCAATTTTTTACCATTTAAAACATAGTCCATTTTGCTGTTATTCCTACCAAAATGGATGACCTCACACTTATCAACATTGTACTCCATCTGCCAGACCTTTGCCCACTCACTTAGACTATCTATATCCCTCTGCAGACTTTCAGTGTCTTCTGCACACTTTGCTCTACCACTCACCTTAGTGTCATCTGCAAATTTTGACACACCACACGTAGTTCCCAACTCCAAATCATCTATGTAAATTGTAAACAATTGCGATCCCAACACTGATCCCTGAGGCACACCACTAGCCACTGACCGCCAACCAGAAAAACACCCATTTACCCCTACTCTTTGCTTTCTACTGGTCAACCAATCCTCTATCCATGCCAATACATTACCTGTAAAACTGTGCAAATTTATCTTATGTAGCAGCCTTTGGTGTGGCACCTTGTCAAATGCCTTCTGGAAATCCAGATACACCACATCCACAGGTTGCCCATTGTCCACCATGCAAGTAATGTCCTCAAAGAATTCCACCAAATTAGTTAAACATGACCTACCCTTCATGAACCCATGCTGGGTGTTCCCAATGGGGCAATTTATATCCAGGTGTCTTGCTATTTCTTCTTTAATGATAGATTCAAGCATTTTCCCCACTACCGAAGTTAAGCTAACTGGCCTATAGTTACCTACTTTTTGTCTACTTCCTTTTTTAAGCAGTGGCATCACATTGGCTGTTTTCCAATCTGCGGGAACCACCCCAGAGTCCAGTGAATTTTGGTAAATAATTACTCGTGCATTTGCTGTTTCCCCCATCACCTCTTTTAGTACCCTGGGATGCATCTCATCAGGGCCAGGAGACTTGTCTACCTTTAGCCCCATTAGCCCAGCACTGCCTCCTTAGTGATAATGACAGTTTCTAGGTCCTCACTTGCTATAACCTTCTTACCATTAGTTTTCGGCATGTTATTTCTGTCTTCCACTGTGAAGACCGACACGAAATAACTGTTTAATGTCTCGGCTATTTCCTCATTCCCAGTTATTAAATTGGCCTTCTCATCCTCCAAAGGACCAATGTTTACCTTCGCCACTCTTTTACGATTTACGTATTTATAGAAACTTTAGCTGCCTGTTTTTATATTCTGAGCCAGTTTACTCTCATTATCTATCTTACTTTTCTTTATAACTTTTTTTGTGGCTTTCTGTTGGCCTTTAAAGATGTCCCAGTCTACTAGTTTCCCACTACTCTTTGCTTTTTTGTATGTGTTTTTTTTCAATCTGACACTTTCCTTTATTTCCTTAGACATCCATGGCTGGCTCTCTCTTTTCCTACAGTTCTTCCTTATCACTGGAATATACTTCTGCTGAGCACTGTGAGAAATCGTTTTGAAAGTCCTCCACTGTTCCTCAATTGACCCACCATAAAGTTTTGGCTCCCATTCTACCTTAGCTAACTCCTCCCTCATTCCTTCATAGTCTCCTTTGTTTAAGCACAGGACATAGGTACTGGATTTGACCTTCTCACACTCCATCTGTATTTTAAATTCGACCATACTGTGATCGCTCCTTCCGAGAGGATCCCTAACTGTGAAATCATTAATTATTCCTGTCTCATTACACAGGACTAGATCTAGGATAGCTTGCTCCCTCCATTACATATTGTTCAAGGAAATTATCGCGGAAGCATTCTATGAACCCCTCCTCAAGGCTGCCATGACCGACCTGGTTTGACCAATCGATATGTAGATTAAAATCCCCCGTGATAATTGCTGTACCATTTTTACATGCATTAGCTATTTCTATGTTTATTGCCCACCCCACCACGATGTCATTATTTGATTGTCTATAGACCACACCTATCAGTGACTTCTTCTCCCTGCTATTCCTAATTTCCACCCAAATGGATTCAACGTTTTGTTCAGTAGAACCTATATCATCTCTCACTACCGCCCTGATATCATCCTTAAAAATCAGAGCAACACCACCTTCCTTAACTTCCTGTCTGTCCCTCCGAACAAAGCAGGACTGAGGAGCTGAACGACCTACTCCTGTTCCTATTTCTTTTGGTTTTATAGTCTTAAGTCGTATCTCAACAAGTCACACAATGTTTTCCTGTCCGTATGGAAGGAAAGACTTACATTTATACAAAACCTTTCATAAACCAGTGGCATGCCAATTTCTGCTTTCTTGGGGTAGAGTCAGTATGTAATGTAGGAAAACAATTTGCATTCAGCCAAGATGCAGACAAAGCAATGTAATAATGACCAAGTTTGCTTTAGACTGATCTTGTTTGAGGTATAAATATTGCCTAAGATAACAGGGAGAATCACCTGCTCATCTTCAAAATATCAGAGACTGTGGAAGGGTGACTCAACTCGAAATGTTAACTCTGATTTCTCTTCACAGATGCTGCCAGACCTGCTGAGCTTTTCCAGCAATTTCTAATTTTGTCTCTGATTTACCGCATCCACAGTTCTTTTGATTTTTACTTCAAAATATCAGCATGGGATCTTCACCCAACTAGGACCTCACTTTACTGAGGAAGGGTGACTCAACCCGAAATGTTAACTCTGATTTCTCTCCAATGATACTGCCAGACCTCCTGAGCTTTTCCAGCAATTTCTGTTTTTGTTCCTCACTTTACTTTCTTGTCTGAAAAATGGAACTGCTGAAAGATCTTACACTTACACTCTGGATTTAACTTGAACCTACTGACTGTGAGGCATTTGAATATTCCCAACACATTTATATCAAAAGATATTTAAACAGCATTATCCCTGTCACTGCAGTTATGTAAGGAAGGTGGTCCAAACTTGACCAAAAGTCAACAATGCAGTTTTTGTGGCTTAAAGTATGTAAGATCAAACATTCAAAAGAAACACAACAATCTTCATTGATATAAAATAAATAACTGCTGATGCTGGAGATCTGAAACAAACAAAACAGAAACTGCTGGAGAAATTTAACAGATCTAGCAGCACCTTTGAACAGTGAACAGAGTTAACATTTTGTGCCCAGTGAGGTCACCGCACTTGAAATGCTAACTCTGTTTACTCTCCGCAGATGCTGCCAGACCAATCTTCACTGAGAAATTTGTCTTCTTTAGGTTGTTTGGAAAATGTTATTTAACCACGAATACTGATCACATGCTCAGATGAACTGAGATGAAAAGATAGGTTTTGAACCTTCCTTTGCACTTCCAGTCATCAAATTAGAATATACAATTGCAGTGATGCAAACTGGATGAGTAAACTATCAAGCTTTTTCAACTCAAACTTATAAGTTTCAGCATGGAAAAAAAAAGTCACAAAATATCATCATCAAAGTTAATGATAATTCAACAATTTCACAATGTCAGGATCAGCAACTCATTCTCCTTGATTCTACTTGCTGCTTAAAGGACCGCAAAGAATGGATTTTGATAAACAGACATTTATAAGACTATGGCATTCCTGGATTATGATGATAGCTTACCATTGTAACTGGTATATTATGTCGTTAAATGTTGTCATCTGTGAATTTATTGCAAATCCCTATGAAAGTATGCCAGTACCAGTCTTTAACAGTGGGATAACTGTTCACCAGACACTCATACAGTAAGGAAGATTTGTACACTATTCAAAACATCTTTGATTTCAGTTGTGTTTAAATGTTTGAAAAGGGCATTTAAAGGTTTCTACCAATTATGTAGGGATCCATTGTAATTTTCTTGAATAATAAGTAATATTGGCCTATGTGATCTGACAAACCATAACCTGGAAGTTGTACTAACAGGAAGGAAGTTAAGACACCGAAGCCATGCTGCCAGACATAAAGAAAAGCTGCAGAAAATGAAGGACAGAGAAGCCACATTGACAAAAAGCTGCATGTGCATTGCAGTAAAATAAAAGGGAAGAAGCTAAAGAAGGGTTAGAGCAAAGTTTGTGAGTTGGACAATTCTACAGTTATGCTTCAGTTTAGCCAAAGCCAACTCGACATTTTAACAGGGTCTCTTAAAGGAGTCATACAAGGGAGTTTCTGGGGAATCTGTATCATAAAGGCAGTTATGATCCTGGTTAAAGCTATTCTGCAGGAGACTGCTGATTGGGTGATGACTGTCTAAAGGGTTTTAGATATATTGGAGCTACGAGTGGAGGTGATTCAACAATAAAATCCATTGAGTGAGAAAGACGAGTAATTCTACATTCCAGAGATCAAGTTGGAAAGATTGATGGAATTCACACAGCACCATATTTGTGCAGGGAGTGAAACAAATGCTTGTGAGCTTGTGAGACGACCTTTGTTGTATCTGCAATTCCAGGTGAACTTTATGTTTCAAATTGAGCAGAATTTGTCCATCAGTTCTTGTTTAATTTATGTGGATTCTGATTTATGTAAACCCTACAAAAAGTGGCATATTTTTGGTTTTCTCTTCCTTTTCGGTCATTCAGTAAATTTAGTCAACGAGCAAAAAGCTAAAAACTGCAGATGCTGGAAATCAGAAACAGTTGTTGTTGTAACTTCGGTTCGCGACATCCCCCCCAGGATTCTGGCAATTATTAATATTGAATGTAATAGCAGTCCTCACAGTTTGATCAATAACAGACTCTTCTTGCACTACTATTCCAGTTCAAAATTAGAGATGTAAATATTTAAAGTGACAATGAGCAGAGGATGTAGCAGCTGGTCTTGCATTCTATGCAGCATCATGGATGGGAAACAGCTTCTCTATGAGTTTTGGGGCTAATACATCTGCCTAGTCTGGGAGCCGAACTGGAGCCTCCCGGCACTGCTGTGGTTGATGTCAACTCCACCTAGACCCTTCTCCCTTTGTATCAACAAATCCACTGATTGAACTAATTTTCAGAGAAAGAAAACAAAGCACAATTTAAATTTGTTCCTTTTGTTTCACTTCTGTAAAGGAGATGTTGCCTGTTCTTGCAATCTGTAACTTACTGCATGGTTTAATACTTAGCTAGGGTCGAGGCCAAAACATTGAACATTTCCAAGAAGAAGATGGACATAGTTCTTAGGGCTAAAGGGATCAAAGGATATGTGGGAACAAGGCACTGAGTTGGATAGTCAGCCCTGATCATATTGAATGCCTCAAAGGGCCGAATGTCCGTCTCCTATTCCTTTTTTCTATGTTTCTGTGTGTTTCCGTGAAAATAATGCTGCTAGGCTTAGACTGTGTTAGCAGCACAGTCTGATAAGGACATTTATTGATAAGCCTGGAACAACGTGTGCTCCTCCCGTCCAACCCCATCACTATGCATTCCATATGCTTCGTGCGGTGGTCTCTGTTCAGTCACTGTTTGTGATGAAATATAATGTTTGTGAAATGCAGCATCCTGATCTGTGAGATTTTGGCGAACGTGATATGTCATTTAGTGGGTTTTAGTAGCGCTGAGTTGAATTAGCAAAGACAGTTACAAATTGAAGCTGTGCCGCAGTTTACTACGCTGGGGCTTCCCAAACTATGAGCTTTTGGTGTCGCAGCCTCAAACGCTGAAATGGCTGCATTGGAACTCTTTCTTTTTAATTCATTCATGGGCCGTGGCATTAGGCCAGCATTTATTGCCCATCCCTAATTGCTCAGAGGGCAGTTAAAAGTCAATTGCGTTGCTTTCGGTTTCAACTTGCATGTAGGCCAGACCAGGCAAGGATGACGGATTTTCTTCCCGAAAAGACATTAGTGAAGCAATTTTTTTTAACTCCAGTTGGCAGTTGTTACCTAATGAATGTTAGGCTAGCTTTTAAATTTCAGATTTAATTGAATTCACATTTCTTCATTACCTGTCGGTTGTGATTGGAACGAGAGCCAAGTAGATCCATTGAGTATAAGTTCCCTGATTGAGGTTGTTAGCCTGGGCCAATCAGGGAGTCCTGGCTGACAGATATAAACAGGAGTCTTAGGGATTCTCTCACTCTGGGGACTGGCTCTGAGCTAACTGTTTGGAGTCCATGTACTGCGCATATGTAAATAAAGGATAACTTTGTGAAGGGATACCAGCCTCCATGGAGTTATTTCATAATCCAGTGTTATTACTACCACTACAACATCCCCAAACCTTTCCCCATGTGATCCCAGTTTAATGGCTCTGATTTCATGTGACCATACAACCTCAGTGATCTTCAACTTGTGAGAACTACTAACAGCTGCAAGACCCTTTTAAATCCTTCTGCATTCCTCTGTTGGTGGGTGTGGACTAACAGATAGATCTTTGAGACCCAACTCCTGCTGCAAAAACTAACCTGTGGAAAGGTAGGTGCTTGCTACTTTTTGAAAAGGAACTACAGTTTAAACAATTCCTACCTCACTGATCTTGTCCCCTCCCCCACTCAGGAAGTGAGCTTAACTCCACAAGTCAGGAGATGAAGGCACCTATTGAAGGTCACTGCACTAGGGCGGAGATGACACAAGCTGAATGGTGTGGAATGTCCACAAATCATCCCTTGAGATCCTGCTCATGATTGATTTCCAGGGATTCCAAGGCTAGCCAATCCCACAACCAACAGACCAATCTAAGCTCTGCAATCCTGCCACATCCTGTCAGGAATGGTCATAGACAATTAAACACTGGAGGAGGAGGCTCCACAAATATCCCCATCCTCAACGATGGAAGAGCCCAGCACATTAGTGGAAAACATAAGGCTTAACCTTTCACAGCAACCTTCAGCCAGAAGTGCCGAGTGGATGATCCATCTCAACCTCCTTCAGTGGTCCCCAGCATCACAGATTCCAGTCTTCAGTCAATTTGATTCACGCTGTATGATATCAAGAATTGGTTGGAGGCACTGGATATTACAAAGACCACGAGGCCTGACAATATTCCAACAACAGTACTGAAGTATTGTGCTCCAGAACTAGCCACTCCCCTAGACAAACTGTTCCAGTACAGCTACAACACTTGTACCTACCCGACAATGTGGAAAATTGCCCAGGTATGTCCTGTACACAAAATGCAGAACAAATCCAACCTGGACAATTATCACCCCATCAGTGTCCTCTTGATCATCAGTAAAGTGATGGAAGGTGCCATCAATACTGCTATCAAGCAGCACCTGCTCAGCAATAACCTGCTCAGTAACGTTCAGTTTGGGTTCGGCCAGGGCCACTCAGCTCCTGACCTCATTACAGCCTTGGTTCAAACATGGACAGAAGAACTGAATTCCAGAGGGGAGGTGAGAGTTACAGCCCCTGACATAAGGCTGAACATAGAACATAGAACATAGAACATTACAGCACAGTACAGGCCCTTCGGCCCTCGATGTTGCGCCGACCTGTGAAACCTATCTGAAGCCCATCTAACCTAAACTCTTCCATTATCATCCATATGTTTATCCAATGACCATTTAAATGCCCTTAAAGTGGGCGAGTCTACTATTTTTGCAGGCAGGGCATTCCACGCCCTTACTACTCTCTGAGTAAAGAACCTACCTCTGACGTCTGTCCTATATCTATCACCCCTCAATTTAAAGCTATGTCCCCTCGTGCTAGCCATCACCATCCGAGGAAAAAGGCTCCCACTGTCCACCCTATCTAATCCTCTGATCATCTTGTATGTCTCTATCAAGTCACCTCTTAACCTTCTTCTCTCTAACGAAAACAGCCTCAAGACCCTCAGCCTTTCCTCATAAGACCTTCCCTCCATACCAGGCAACATCCTGGTAAATCTCCTCTGCACCCTTTCCAATGTTTCCACATCCTTCCTATAATGTGGTGACCAGAACTGTACGCAATACTCCAGGTACGGCCGCACCAGAGTTTTGTACAGCTGCAACATGACCTCATGGCTCCGAAACTCAATCCCTCTACCAATAAAACCTAACATACTGTACGCCTTCTTAACAACGCTATCAACCTGGGTGGCAACTTTCAGTGATCTATGCACATGGACACCGAGATCTTTCTGCTCATCCACACTACCAAGAATCTTACCATTAGCCCAGTACTCTGTATTCCTGTTACTCCTTCCAAAGTGAATCACCTCACACTTTTCCGCATTAAACTCCATTTGCCACCTCTCAGCCCAGCTCTGCAGCTTATCTATGTCCCTCTGTAACCTGCAACATCCTTCCGCACTATCCACAACTCCACCAACTTTGGTGTCATCCGCAAATTTACTAACTCATCCTTCTACGCCCTCATCCAGGTCATTTATAAAAATGACAAACAGCAGTGGCCCCAAAACAGATCCTTGAGGTACACCACTAGTAACTGAACTCCAGGATGAACATTTCCCATCAACCACCACCCTCTGTCTTCTTACAGCTAGCCATTTGACTGAGTGTGGCATCAAGGAACCCTAGCAAAACTGAGATCAATGGGTATCAGGGGGCAAACTCTTTGCAGATTGGAGTTATATCTGGCACATGGGAAGATGGTTGTGGTTGTTTGAGGTCAGTCACCTCAGCTCCAAGACATCTCTGCAGGATTTCCTCAGAATAATGTCCTAGGCTCAACCATCTTCAGCTTCCCTTCCCTCCATCATAAAGTCAGAAATGGGAATGTTCACCAATAATTGCACAGTGTTCAGCACTATTCGTGACTTCTCAGATACTGCAGCAGTCTATGTCCAAATGCGACAAGATCAGGCCAAATATCCAGTGTTTGGGTTGACAAATGCCAAGTAACGTTCGCACCACACAAAGGGCAAGCAATGACCATCACTAATAATGGACAATCTAACCATTGTTCCTTATCATTCAATGATGTTGCCATCGCTGAATCCTTCACTGTCAACATCCTGGGTTTACTATTGACCGAAACTCAACTGGACTCATGACATAAACACAATGGCTACAAGAGCAGGTCAGAGGCTAGGGATACCGCAGAGAATAACTCAGCTCATGACTCCTTAAAGCTATCATTTACAAGGCACAAGTTAGGACTGTGATGGGATGCTCCCCACTTACCTGGATGGGCTGCAGTTCCAACAACACAAGATGCTTGACATGATCCAGGATAGAGCAGCCCGCTTGATTGGCCCTGCATCCACGAGCATCCACTCCCTCCATCACCGACGCTCAGTAGCAGCAGTGCATACTATTTAGAAGATGCACTGCAGAAATTCACCAAAGATCCTCACACAGCACATTCCAAACCCACAACCACTTCCATCTAGAAGGACAGGAGTAGCAGATACATGGGAACACTAACATCTGTAAGTTCTCCTCCAAGCCACTCACCATCCTGGTTTGGAAATGTATCTCTATTCCTTCATTGTCGTTGGGTCAAAATTCTGGAATTCCCTCCCTAATGGCATTGTGGGTCAACCTACAGCAGCTGGGCTGCAGCAGTTCAAGAAAGTAGCTCATCACCATCTTCTCAAAGGCAACTAGGGATCGGCAATAAATGCTGGCCCAGCCAGTGACGCTCATGTCCTACGAGTGAATAAAAAACATGCATGTGGCTGAATGTTGACAGAACGTGGAATGCTTGACAACACTGTCTCGCAACAAGTGAGAGTGAGCCATGCTGCTATGCCAATGGAGTACTTTTCAAAATGTGAACAGGCACTATATAAACTTGCCTACAACGTACATTTATGGATGATATAACAGGATGTAGCTGTTCAAGGTTAAATGACAAATTAATTTTCAGATGGTAAAAGGGTTAGCCCAGATTTGGAGCTCACCACAAAGATCTCAAGCGCAATCAAGGTCAGGCAATAAATGCGGGTCCACCATTGATGCCCAAGTCGCGTGAGTTAAAATGTCAAATTCACTTCAAGAGTACTTGTATATGTCCATGATTATGAATGGACAGCTGATGAGGGAGTGAAGTTATACATCGAAAATATGTGGAATTGGTGTCCTGGTGGCCTGCATAAAGAATTATTAGTGTGGAACACATTCGAATACCAATTAAAGAATTAGATCATGAAGCGGCCGCACAGAAGTAACATCCACATTTCAATTATACCTGAGGGTTTTCACGTCTGTTGTTCAACATTTGTATGTGGGCTTCAACAAGCCAATCGAGGATCCTGTCTGAGCCGAAAAAAATTGGTGAATGGTTGTGGGGGAAAAGGAAACCTTCTCAAAGATTGGAAATAGGTATGTTGCCCTGCTGTTTTGTTATACATGGTTTCATCAGTCAATAATGTAGAACGTTATGTGGGCACAACTTTCATTTGATCATTCAGAAATGAAGAATATCCAATTCAATGGATGGCGAAGATGGTTTCTTGTGGACGTGAAAGTGCCACATCCAAGCCAGAAAAGGATTCATATAGTGATATCGAGCATGAATTCAATAAATTCTTTGTGTTGGATGTTGAAGACAATAAATCTGACAAGTTTTAAAATGTTTTCATAGTGGTTTGTACAATTAACTTATTGAGGAAAATTTTTGCTTTCATTTAATATGAATTACTAGTACTTATTTCAAATTCAAAATGGCAATTAACAATTTAATCCAGAACTAATGGTTCAGAGAATTTTATAGTTTGGCATAAAATAGACTGCTCTTTCTGAAATAATTTTAGGACATCAACCATACTCTCAGCATTGAATTACTTGTGTTCCTGAATGAGATTGATCCTGTGGATTGAGTCCAATCTTGTCACATTTTGGTGAGATCAGTTTGGAACATTTTAGACATTTTAATGAAGCCCAGAAGTGTTAGGAACTCATTTCCCTTCAGTTACCTTATGCTGTGACCTCCTGGACCCAAAATCCCCTATGGTATTATCAGGCAGGTAAGATTGTTTGTTCAACATTTTGAACTTTTCCCTATCAGGTTTACTAAATCAGGCTTCCACTCTGAAGGATGGAAATCCTGGCAATGTATTGAGCCTCATACAGAAACTTGGGAACGTACTTCCACGATGCTCATTGGCAGGCGAAAGTACAAACGACAAACTGACACAGTCAAAAACAGGAATCTTTGAATGTAAGGTCAGGGCAATACGTTTATCACTTTTTACTGTGAACATATAATGTAAGACTGGATTGAGGAATATGCTTTATCCAAAGACAACTAATTCAACACAGGACCCCTGCTGACCGGAAAAAAAAACAAAACCCCTCCAAATTAAAGTGTCATGTAATTACTACACTTTAAACAGTTTAAATAATTTAATATCCATTTCCAAAGCAAATTCAACTAATAATGTGAACAGATGTCCATTCCCTTGAGATGTCTGGTCAGTAGTTTTTTCTCTACATTTAATGACAAGAGATTTAGGAGAAATTTTATTGTAGGAGGCAATTCCAATCATGGATTGTAGAAAACAAAGAAAAAAGTTCTTCCTTCGTTCCCAGTTTTAATGCAAAGCAGCTGGTGTCTCTTTTCTGTCTAGACCTCACTTGGGATTGGCCCATTACTGTAGGTTTGTGGATCTGGATGGAGCACAGACCAAAGCCACTGTGGAACGAGATCAGCAAAGGTGCTGACAATGTACCAGTTTTGTTCTGATTACATAGGATATAGGATATATGGCAAGGAAGCAGGCCATTCAGCCCAACTAGTACATATCGGCATCAGTCAATACCTCTAATATTCCACTGTATCAATTTCAATAAATAAATCTTCATAAACTGTGCAGTAGCACTTTATCACTATCAGAAGCTGTGTATTTTGTTCTTCCATTATCAACACTTATATCCTAGGGAGCAATGTCAGGTCACCATATACATGTACATAATAGTACCAGAATTTCCAATCGCTTTTCGAAGAGACTATTTCATGTGAATCCAGTCATGGGAAGCCAAATGTTCCATTTAGATGTGTTATGAATATATTTCTAGACAGATGTCAAAGCTCAATATGCAATCAGCTCAGAGCTGTGATGGTAGACATTGCTTCAATGGACATCAACATCCCATCCCTCCCCACCCTTGGTCAAGGAGGAACAGATCAACTGAGATGTTGGGGCCTCCCAAAGCATATCCAATAACCGCTGTTGCAAGATTCTGTTCATCTCTGAACAGCAGATAGCAATAAGGTTATGTTTGATTTTGAAGTCTGCACGACAGAATGTTCTGTATTCACTGACCATCACAGTTCATTTATGAATAATACCCACTCTGACAAGGTATAGAAGGCTGATTTATGGCTGTCAGCTATCCTAGTATCATATCAAAGACGTTGGTAGAGGAAGAGATCAGCAGGGCCTTGGTGAAGAGGTAGAAAAAGAGAGGAAACTGAGGAGAACTGAGCCCTGTTGATCATTTGTCACTGATTGCTTTGGATTTGTGATGTGTTTC
The DNA here is from genome assembly GCF_021869965.1 of Rhincodon typus. Taxonomy (NCBI): domain Eukaryota; kingdom Metazoa; phylum Chordata; class Chondrichthyes; order Orectolobiformes; family Rhincodontidae; genus Rhincodon; species Rhincodon typus. Next base: position 20,536,866 of record NC_063342.1, on the reverse strand, counting down.
TGATATTGGGCCTCACTCATTATGAAAAACCTGGTGTTTAGAATCTACCCAAGCAAACGTGTACTCAGTTAGTTTGTAGAACCTTGTTAACAAGCCTCTGCTATCCAATGGCTTTATTTCTGTTGCAAAGTGTGAGGTTTTTGAAGAACTGATTCAGTGCTGCAAATAAAGAGGAATTTGTTGCTTTCCTCAGTAAATCAAAAGTCTACACTCTTTCAGTGTAGTTTGCCACTTTTTTCTGAAACAACCACTTTTAAATGTTTTCCTCATAGTTGTCTAAAAATAGTATGGAGTAGTGCAATGCAAGAATAGCATACAGTCTTCATTTAAGCATATTTTTGTTGGCCATTCCATACCTACATATCTCTGCCCAATCTAATTAATTATTTTGAATTCGTTTTCTGGTTTTCCATATTTAAAACTCATTTTCCTGCTGTTCTGCTAAAAATCTTCTCATATTTTCTTTTGCCTAAGGGAATGGCTTTGCTCAAAAAGAATAACTGATATTATCTCATTCTTTCATTCACACCCAGAGAGGGCAACATCTGTATTCATGTTGTGTCAGGAAATGTTTGCCGAAGGAAGACCGTGTTGTGTCCACATTTTCAAAATTTAAGTTTGCAAACTGCATGGTCTGTTGGATCTCCACTAAGATTTGAAGTTTGTTCCAACTTTTAATGAGGGACCTTTGATGTCGATCTGTCTTTATAATTCATACAGTGGTATTGCTCAACACCAGATTAGCACACAAATCATAACTCATTGGGAAAGAATTAACATTGCTTTGATTTTTTTTTTACTAAGGTCTTAAGGTATTGAAAACTGTAAATTGGTTTCTTCATTAAGAAAGCAAATAAAGTGATTTGAATATTTGTGCATTGTTATGAATGTACTAATATCACAGTGATTTTGATTGGCTGCAAAACAGTGAATAGTGAATCACAGCCTTCCCATGTAGATTTTATTCTCTCTGACTTCAATGGCAGCAATAGAATGGCAATGTTTTCATCCCGACAGGAAAGGTGGAATTCAATCAAGGAGAGGGTGTCGCACCAGATGACTGGAATAGCTGAAAGAGCCTCACATTTGCTCCTTTGGGAAAAGCCAGCTCTCACCCAGCACTGAAAGCATTATCAATTTTGCTTCCGATTTCCTCCCACTTTTCAATCACCTTCACATGGACCGTTTTCCACACTATTCTTCCCTTCCTCAACTTCTCTGTCTCCATTTCTGGGGATAGGCTATCCACTAATATCCATTATAAGCCCACCACAGTAACACTGCCAAAACCTCCTCACACCTTGTTTGCTGTAAAGACTCCATTCCATCCTCACAGTTTCTCTATTTCTGTCTTGTCTAGCCTGATGATGCTGCCTTCCGTACCCTTCTGAGGTGCCTTCCTCCACTGTACTCAGCAGAGCCCTCAACTGTGTTCAATCCATTGCCTGAACTTCTGCCCTGACCCCTTGCCCTCCATCCCAAACCCACAATAACATAATATACGAGAGGCAATAGTACCCCGATCCTCACTTTCTGTGCCTCCAGACTCCATATTTAAAGGATCATCCTCTGCTATTTCCACCACCGTCAGCATGATGCCATCACCAAACACATTTTCCTGTCCTCTCTCCTTTCAATGACTCCATTGGTATTCTGCTCCAGTCCTCTATCCCCACCCCAAACACCTCTTTCCCCCACCCCGCACCACCTTCCTGTACAGTCACAGGAGTTGTAAAGCATGGTCATTCGCCTAAAATAAAACAAAGTAAAGTGGATTCTGGACATATATAACAAAAATAGAAGATGGAGAGTCACTGGGCTTGAAATATTAACTCTGCTTTCTCCCAACAGATGCTGCCAGACCTGCTGAGTTTCTCCAGTATTTGCTGTTTTTGTTTCATGCCCTTTCACCTTCTCCCTCCTATTGTCCAAGTCATCATACACTCCTTCCTGGTGAAGCAGCAATTAGTTGTACTTCTTTCACATTAGGCTATTGTATGAACTGCTGAAAACATGGTCTGCTTCAAGCTGGGGAGACCAAATACAGATTGGGTGATCACTTTCCACTTTGTCCACAAGCATAATACAAGCTTCTAGTCTCTTGCTGTCATGCTCCCATTTGTTTTTTTGATTTGATTTGATTTATTATTGTCACCTGTACCTAGGTACAGTGAAAAGTTCTGTTTTTTTGTGCAGTACAGGCAGATCATACCATACAAAGTGCATTAGGGTAATAGAACAGAGTGAGGAATACAATGTTACAGCTGCAGAGAAGGTGCACAGAGAGCAAGATCAACATTAAATTTAATATTTTAGAGGTCCATTCTGAAGTCTAATAACGGGGGGAAGAAGCTGTTCTTGAATCTATTGGTGCATGTATTTAAGCTTTTGTATCTTCTGCCCAACGGAAGAGGTTGGAAGAGATTATAGTTGGGGTGGGAGGGTCTTTAATTATGTTGGCTGCCTTCAGTTCTGAAATCACATTGAATTTGAAACATTAACTTTGTTTCACTCTTCACAGATAGTACCCGACTTGCCGAGAATGTCCAGAATTTTCTGTTTTTATTTCAGATTTACAGCATCTGCAGTAGTTTGTATTTACTTAAGGCTGTAGAACGTAATTATCTCAAAGTGTTGAAGGAGCTTAAATTGAGGATGACAGTGGAACCCATGGGTTCAATAGGCATCAACTCAAGGTAGTTATGATCTTAGTATATGACAATAGATCTTACACCCCACAGTATCACAGATATAGAGTGTTTTGGGGGATTCATGTACCTGGAAGGCCATTCAACCCAGTTGTCAGATATTATAATATTGCATACAATTTCTATGTCCTTTCCTTATTTTTTATCATTTTTGTTTTCAAACATGTATCCAATTTACAGCATGTCACCTAGGCTTCAACCTACTGAGGGGGTTGTTTTTCCTCCTGGGATGAAAGAGTAACCAAGAGTCAGGAGACAAAATGGTGGCATTTGCCCTGGCAGAGTGCAGAAGGTTGTTGATCTTCTTCCTACGTCGCTGGCCATTTCTCCAGAGAGCTGACAGGGCTTTAACCCAAGTGGCAACCTCAGACGGGGCTGGTATTGTCTGATCTTATGGTCTCTACTGCTATTCCTGGGGGGAAGAAACCCCATTTCAGCATCACTCTCTCCAGCAGAACCTCCAGGTCCCTGCCCACAAAGTGGGGCACTGATGTCTCCCTGTCTGTCATGTCTAGGGCACGTATCAGTAAGTGTGCAGGGCAGCTCTGGCCTGACGGTGTTTGTCTGGGTATACAATGAGCTTTAATAGATGGCGCAGACAAGGGGGATTCCATTGAATTCCAGGGTATCCACTGAGTGGCGAATTGTTCCGGGAATAGCGCATAGCAAGATGGGGCAAAAATATTGTACATGTGAGATGTCATGGGGACGTGTTTGCTCATTAATGACGCAAGTTGAGTGAGATTTGATAAGTGAATTTGTTTGGCTTTGCAGTGAGAACCACTCCACACAACTCAACGCAACTCATACTTTGTCAAAACATAATTAGATTTGATTACAAAATGTCAGAATTTGACTAAGGCTCGGCCTCCCCTGGACAATAACATACCATGGGCAGCTTTAGAAAAACAGACAGCTGGACTTACACTTTTCTGCCTCGGAGAGATACCATCAGTTTTTATTGGCTGAGAGCTCTCGCAGTCCTAGCAGTGGGCACTCAAAAGGGATTGCCCCCTGGGAATGAAGAGCACACTGAAAGAGTTAAGTCCAGGGTTTTGGATGAAGAGGGTTCGAACAGTCTAGGGAGGCAAGTCAGGGCTCAGGCAGGGAGGCACAAAGTGGGGGGTAACAGCTGGGTGAGTGGGACAGGAGGGTTTGCCATTGCCTACAAAGCACTCAAGCACACCCTACATCCAAATGGTGGACTTCCCATTCCTCTCTGTCATTTCAACAAATTTGTTAAAATAAAAGCTTTTCAAATCTCACATACCTGTCACCACACAGCATATTAGGGCAGCGGATGCAGATTAAAGGCCTTAAGTAGGCAATGATTAGCCAGTTAAGGACATCAGTAGTTTTAAGCGTGGATGAGCTAGTGGACACATTACCCAGCCTTGTATTCTGGGAATTGGGTCAGGCATGGGCAGTAAAGTGGTGGGTTAATAAGGTGGACTGTCGGATCCAGTCTCACGTGTCAGTTTTATTGGCAGTCACAGTCATTGTTACCCTCAAACCCTGTGCTAAGCAATCCTCCAGAAATATATAGTACAGCAGTTGTCTTCTGGACAGTTGACACTTTCTGCTCATTTCTATTTTGAGAGATGAACTCAGTTTAGAAAACATGGCTGAGGAACTATCCTGAAACACCAGTTTCTCAACTGCTGTGAATGAAATCCCACACTGCAAGGATCAATCTGGCCACATCAGAGGAATAAATCAGGCTAACCAATGATAGCTGAGTGGTTGCTTTTTCTGATCCAGCTGCAATTTGTGATATTATGTTTTACATTACATTCCTTTGGATGGCTTAACTCCGAAATTAATAGGCGGCAAAGTGGACAAAGACATTTTGCCAGTTGGGCAGTAACTGTGTAATTACCATCTATTTACCACCCAAATAGTTTTCATGGCTGTACAGAGGTCAATTCTGCAGAAGGCTTTTAGCTATAATTCTTTTTGTGTTTGATTATGAAAAGGAGGAGCATTGGTTAGACTCCCTCAAGCACCATTATCAATCATTCTAAATCTCTCTTCATTTCATTGGAATGTATGAATGCAACTTTTCGCTGTTGTGCCAGACAATTAGCCTCTACGACTGTGGCAGTAATTACTCTTGTTTTCAAACCCTTAATAACTCTTTGGAACTTTAAGAAGGTTGCTAATGCCAATGCCAGCTGCCTCCATTGTGAGCAACAGTGCAGCGTGCTCAAGACAGCCCTGAAACCTCTCTCACCTTGTTTATTGTACCTTCACAGCCCCGTTCCTCTCCTGGTGGCAGCTGCTAACTTCTGTTAGCTTCACAGATTGTGACAGACTTTTACGAGTTAGTCAAATTGACCATGCTGCGTGGCACTGTGTGCTCCAAAGAAGATGCTAAGAGGCTGCAGGGTGACTTGGGCAAGCTGGCTGAGTGGGCAAACACTTGGCAAATGCAATATAATGTGGATAAGTATGAGGTTATCCACTTTGGTGGCAAAAACAGGAAGGCAGATTATTATCTGAATGGTGGCAGTTGAGGAAAAGGTAAGGTGCAATGAGACCTGCATGTCATGGTGGAACAGTCGCTGAAGGTTGGTATACAGGTGCAGCAGGCAGTGAGGAAAGCTAATGGCATGCTGGCCTTCATAGCAAGAGGATTTGAGTATAGGAGTAGGGATGTCTTGCTACACTTATACAGGGCCTTATATACAGTAAACAAGGCCTTGGTGAGGCCACACCTTGAGTATTCTGTGCAGTTTTGGTCTTCTAGTATGAGGAAGGACATTCTTGCTATTGAGGGAGTCCAGCAAATGTTCACCAGACTGATTCTCAGGATGGCAAGATTGACATATGAGGAAAGATTGGATCGACTGGGCTCGTACTCGCTGGAATTCAGAGCAATGAAGGGGCATCTCATAGAAATATATAAAATCCTGATGGGGCTGGACTGGCCAGATATAGGAAGAATGTTCCCAATGTTAGTGAAGTCCAGAACTAGGGGTCACAGTCTAAGGATAAGGGGTAAGCTGTTCAGGACTGATTTGAGGAAGAATTTCTTCACTCAGAGAGTCGTGAATCTGTGGAATTCTCTCCCACAGGAAGCTGTTGGGACCAGTTCATTAGATATATTCAAGAGGGAGCTGGACGTGTCCCTTCTGGCTAACAGGTTCAAGGAGTATGGAGAGAAAGCAGGAATGGGATGCTGAAAGTGAATGATCAACCACAATTATATTGAACGGCCTACTCTTGCACCTATTTTCTATGTTTCTATGTTGATCATCCGGCACAGCAAGTCTTGAAAAATCAGTAGAAAGGAACATGTGTCTGTAAAGGCACCTGGCTCACTTTTTGTCCATCTGAAGGACACTGGGTCAAGTAGACCTCAAAACACCATGATTGTGAGTTTTTCTCCAACCAGGATGGGGGATAGTTACCACAGTTCTGGAGAGAGGAAGGGACGACGGAGCTAGGTACTGTAAAACCGGCTGGGATAGGGGGAGTTGCTACTTCCATCCTGGGGCCTCAGTATTAATTGAGTGACGGGGGTCAATACCACCAGAGCCTTCCCAAAGGGGCAAGGTGAGCCTGTCTCACTCACTCATGCAGCCAGCATGCCAGATCCCCGGCACCTCCATAAATCCCCTTGTATTCTTTTCATTGCATTGTGTGAATGCTAACAGGAACAGAATTTCCCCAGGGTTTCTCCTGCTCTGAGCTATAAGTTAAGCACAGGTCCACCTGTAAACAGTGAACGTCAAGGTGGGATGAAGCTTTGAGAAGATCCCCAGCATAAGACATGATTAACAGAAAATATGTTAACGGTTATAATGTAGTGGTATAATTTAACTCTCATTCACTGCAGTATTGAGCACAGTGCAACCAATTCCATATTCGCCAATTCCCTAATATAGAATGGCACTTGAATGGAAGTCAAAGGACAGAAAATGAGCTCTTTTGAAACAAAAATCAGGTTAGACAGCCTCTGACAAAAACATAACCACATAGTTTATGGAAACTTATAGAAGGAGAATGGAAACTTACCACATCAGAATAATATTGTCCAGGGTAATGATGCACCCCAGTGCCGGTCGTGCTAACTGGTCTCTAAAGACCTCTATTGTAACAGTGAACACCACATGCTCCTTTTTGACAGACACCGGAAGATGGATGTAACTCCTCTCCCCACTAGTACATGGGGCAGACAGTCAAGCACGAAAGCTCCTCCATGGCCCACTGCCGGGTCCTGTTAACGGTCAATTTGGCCAAGCCCAGGAGCATGCCCATCAGGAGACCCTCACACCTGGGTGTCCCTTCCCACACAAGGTGCCCACACATCAGGATCTGGGGGCAGAAGTGCACCACACTGACAATTTGCAGACCAATTTTGTTAGCATGGCCATGTCCAACTGTGCTATTAAACTGTACACAGTGCTAGATGTTTGCCTTGACTACTTTTTAAGTATGTACACATAAGTCATATTCAAGATGGTGGCAGAGTAGCCCAGCTGCGTGCAAGCTCTTGCCTGGGGCTGATCTGCTCCCGTCTACAATCCTTCTTTTCTTTTTTCCTTTCACTTATGCTCTTGCTCTTTCATTTTACCTTTCTTTTACAGCGGGTTAGTCAGCGATGTGGGTCTGGCAGCTAGAGCAGGCTGCACGTGGAATGGCGGCTCCTCCCGGCAGGCAGAGGACGCAGTTCCTCACGGAGACTGGGGGCAGTGGTGGCAGCAGCAGTAGCAGGGATGTCCCCCTGGCGTATGGGGCTGGCAGCGGCAAAGGTGGCAGCAGACCTTCCAAGGTGGCAGCACCAGCAACGCAACATCTTGGGGGAGGTGGCTGGAGTGAGACTCTTGGGCAAGATGGCACCGGGGGCCTGCTCTGGCAGCAGATCCAGGGACTCCTGGTTGCAGTAGGCCCAGAGCAGCGACACCTGGCATTGGCGAGGCGGTGGGTAAAGCAGCAGTAGCATGACAGGCCTGTAGCCAGGACTCCTGGCATCATCAAGGTGGCAGCAGAGCCGGGGACCCCTGCGGAGCGAGCATGTGTTCATCATGGGACCCCGCATTGACATCAGTGGCATCAGCAAGATGGGCCTAGTGGCAAAGAGATGGCCCTAAAGAGTGGCGCGTTAATGGGTCCGTGCAGGTGTCGGGGAGACAGTGGAGGACGGATGGCAGCACAGGTATCATCGGTGAGCTGGCTCAGAACTCTCCTTCAGTTATACTTTTTATTCTTTTTATTCTTAAACTATTTGAAATGGGCACCAGATTGGGATGACTGTTGAAGCTCTTCACTGTATTTTACTGCATTATTCACTGTAAAACACAAGTAACGATAAATCATTCATTCATTCATCCATTCATTCAGTTTTAAGATTTCCTGTCTCAGGTCACACAATTGTACGTCCTAACTGCCAATATCAATCTATGAGTTCGGTGGGAACGAACCTCTCAGGGTCTTTATGTACTTGCTTATCTGAGCACCTGCACTTTCATAGCAATGTTGGCAAAGATTACGAACACCAATCTTTGTGGAATGATTATAGGATAAGGTGACTGGAGGTTGCGTCGGGATCTCCGAGAGCAGTTAAACCAACATCATGATGGTGAAACAATTTGATCGAGTGTATCCAGACACACACACACAATAAAGGAATATAGGAAGCCGAGTGTTAGCACCTGGTGACTGAGATAATTACCCCTCAGCTCTTTCTCGTCTATAATAGACACATTGTTTTGTACACGCTGCATGCAGGCAGACTGCATCTTCCAAAAAAAAGCTGATTTGAGTCCAGAGGCTGTTCAAGTGTATGAAAGTATTGTACAGAGAGGCTTTGATGTGGTTTCAGACCTCAGCAGGCTAAAGGCCCATATTTTCTCTGAGAAGCGACTGTATGTAATATGATTGTACCTGCGAGGACAATTGCTAACATTGCAAATCCTATTTTTTTAATCTATCATGTGAATCAACAGGACCTGTGCATCTGTCATCAGATTAAGTACAGAATCAAAGCTGTTAATCTACTTTGAAGTAACTTTATCGACGTGCCTCAATATAATAAAAAAAAGGTGAGATCAGTTAGCAGCAGATCAAAATAGTTTAAGGATCAAAAACAGCTCTTGTGGTATTTATTACTCACCTGATCTGGCCATTCGTTTGTCAACCACATATTAAGATGCAAATGCATTGATATAAATTAAGGACTTGAGAGTGAACTGACAGTCATTCCAGCTGCTATAAATGTCTTCCCTTCAGGCAGCATGTCGCTCAATGTAGTGCCTCTTCGTATGAGGAACAGATTAGTTTGGAAGTTTCACATTATTAGAGTTTGGGAGGTGGGGTTGAAGAGGATATGTTATACATACTGCAATTGAAATTCATTTTTAATAAATTACCTGTCATATAATTGCAGAAAAACCCAGCGAAGGAACAACAGGTTCAGTGTAAATAGTGCTCTCCTCTCATTACAGAAATCCCTGGAGCAGTCTAGCACTAGTTCACAGTGTAAACACAGCTATTATCCTGAGATGCCTTCATTATTGAAGTGTCAGCCATAGCTGTATAGCAGTATGCTCTCCTATGAGTCCAAAGCTCAAACTTCACTCCAGAGACAAAATGTGGGCTAACATTTCAGTGCAGCACAGTATTGGAAGTACTGTCTTTCAGATTACATGTTAAACTGTCTGCCTCACAGGTAGATGTGAGAGATTCCAAAGCGTTATTTGACAAAGAACAGTGATGTTCTCTCCATTTCATTCTAACCTTCATAATTGTGGGATGATATGAAACTCTGTCCCCCGTGTTTTAACTGACACCAATTCCCGCATTACCCCTGTGCTCACTGACCTGCATTTCAAACTTCTCAGCTTGTTTCCAAATCTCTCCCTGCGGCTTTACCCCTCCATATCTTCGTAATATGCTCTAGCCCCACAGCCTTCTGATAGATCTGTGCTCCGTTAATTCTGGACTCTTGACAGTTGTGATTTTAATTACTCCACCTTTGATCAGTGCACTTCCGATTAGCTAGACCCCACACTCTGGAATTGCCTCTCTCCACCTGTCCATCACTCTACTTCACAAAGATATTTCTTTGAAACCACTTCTTTGACCAAGCTTTTAGTTACTTGACCTAATGTCTCCGTATATGTAGCTCAGTGTTACGCTTTATTTCATAACTCTTCTGTGAAGTGCCTTGGGCTGTTTCTATTATCTTAAAAGCACAATATAACTGTTGTTGCTGTAGAGCTCAAAACCAATATTTTATGACTGAAACATCAGTCAACCAGGCAGACAATCTTGTCATTAAGGCCGTTTTTTGAAAGCTTGCTGCTACATTTCCTACTGCTGTCCAGTCACGGCTGACACTTCAATAATTGCAGCAGTTACGACATTTCACAAAGTATTTAAATCACTGCAAAGCATTTTAGACTCTCCTGAGTTCATGAAAGGCGCTATACAAATGTAAGATTTGTGCAATTAGATAAATGCATTGAAACTTGTATAGTACATCAACTTTTGAGGAAGCAAGTTTCTTGGTGCTGAGCTGATTTGGCAGACCACACATACCCAGATTAAGGCTTGATTTATTTTTTTGCACAGAATAAGCGGGTTTCTGTCTGAGTGAGGGCCAAAGCTGGAAAGTCAGCCCCCAAACTTGGACCCCATTTTCATGGAGGTGGGAGGGAGGGTTACAATTTGCACATCTGTAGGTCACAAAGGCATGATAAAGTGCAACTTCAGCCTTACCACTCTCCTGTTCAGGTGTAAGAGCAAAGTATGGGGGCACGAATTGGCATGAGTCACACAGGAGCAATATGGTGTTGGGTAGAGGAGCATAGGTTGGCTTGGAAATATGACAGCTCATGGAGGGATAGATTGGCCTGGCAGCTACATGGAGTAGTTGGGGGTGATGAAATGTAGGGCTTAATGGGTTTAAGAGGTGTTTGTCGGAGTGTTGTTTTTTGTTTTATTTTTTCTTTTACAGCTGTGACAATATATCAGAGTACCAGGACTGACCTTTGGCATAGCCTGCCTTCTCACATGTCAGCCCCTATGACTGTCTTCAGCTCTTCCTACAGGCAGAGGCTGCGACTCCCATTTCCCTCTGCTCCTTTGCACTTTCACCCAGTTTGAGATTGTGACATTGTGAGTTTCTCTGGTGCCACAGTCCTGACACGGGAGTGAAAATTAGGCTTTTATCACAGTGCAGAGCATTCAAAGGCGATAGATAGTATCAGTCAGGCTGTTGTAGAAGTGGGCCTGATGTACAGGTGATTTTGATAAATGGGTTTTCACTGTCTACCAAGTTGTGGTTATTTCTACAACAAAAACCCATCTGGTTCACTAGTCTTTTAGGGAAAGAAATCCAACTCCCTTACTTGGTCTGGCCTGTATTTGCCTTACCTGCCTCAGCGGGCTGCTGTTCTCTCAGCATTCAGAGAACCTCCTGTTGACCTTTCAGAGCTGGGAGCCAACATGGCAAGTGCTCCTTTTCAGTCCTTCTTTGGTTAATCCTTCCAAAATAACCACTTTGTGTCACACCAATGCATTGTGCAATCAGGACTCAGAAACAGCCTTGACGTCAGGATCCTGACATCAAGTGGAAACTTAGATCTTTCACTTTCCTTTCCAAATAGTCATCACCATGTATAGAGAAAATCTTCTCCCCATTCTGCTGCAGGTGATTTCCCTGCTTGAGGGCAAAGGGCATAGTGCAGGGGAAGAAGATGAAATGAAGCAAGACCATTGGGATGCTGCAGCCGTTTTCTCAGCATTAGCTTTCTCCTTTAGTATCCATTTCAGCTGCAAAATGGAGTGTCTGCCTAATTCAAAATAAGAGTTGCAGCCCCAGTGCAGCTTGTGCAGAGTTGATGTATAAACTTCTCATGCCATGTGTTTTCATAGCCTGCATTGTGGGGACAAAATAGAGATTGCTGAAATGAAAATGAAAGATGTCGGAAACACTCAGCAGGTCTGGCAGCATCCATGAGGTCGAGAAGCAGTTCAACATTTCAAGTCAAGTAGGACACCTCTTTGGAGCTGAATGTAGGCAGAAATCCACTGGCTTATATGTTGTTGAAAGTCAGAACAAAAGGGAATATCTCAGCTAGACACTGGGCAGGAGAGATTAACTGACATAGGTGTGTTGAACAAAAGGCAAAGGAAAGGAAAATGGTTGTAGTAAAGAAACAAAGGATGGGTATAGACTGAGTATGAAGAAAAGCTCAAACAACATGAGAAATAAGATTTGGACTGGCACATGGAAAAGACAAAGAAGAATCAAAATGGGTTCATGGTATAAACTTGTTGAATTCAATCTTGGGTCCAGAAGGCTGCATGATGCCTAATCTGAAGAAATGCTGTTTTTTCCAGATTGTGTTCACTTCTGTGGAACATTGGGGCAGATTGAGGACTGAAATATTTGCATGAGAGGAAGATGACAAATTAAAACATACACCACTGAGGCTGTGAGCAGTTCAAATCTGGAGATTGGTCTCATGGCATTGGATCCCTGAGGGAAATGGTCACTGTGACATGGGACGGACCCGGTAGGTTATTGAAGGTGAGTGCATGGTCTCGAAAGTTGTTTAAGCCAAGCCATTGTCCTCTGGTCTCAAGGTGAGCCGGCTGCAGGGCTAGCAAGGACATCAGCACCCTGTGAGTCTGTTCTTGGGGTGGGCGTAGAGTAAGGACACTTTAAGGGACTCAACTAAAATAAAGGTAGAGTGTAAGGTCAGTGGGGGTACAATAGAGGACATGAGGAATGGGGGGGAGGGCAATTCATGGCTCACAGGTGGACCTTGCAAGTCACTGCAAAGAAAGCAAAGTTGAAACCTCACCATATTGATGAGGTTTCAATATCAACAAAGAGCAACCAATGTGAGGGAAGAGTTCAAGATTGGATGAGGCTTCCGAGAGGGCAAGTCAGTAATTAGAAGTCCAGGGATTATACAATACTATATACATTTGCCTTTTCTGTTCTCAATTAAGCAGAATCTAAACATTTTGCAGACCATCCAATTCTGACCTGCCGTCATGAAGTACTGACCAAGACAACATTGTACCCCAGTTGCTGTTTTGTCATCTTTGAGGTCAAAGTGCATCACAGAGCAAGGCAGATTGCCTGAAAAGCTCATCCTCCCCATAGGCAAAGACATGGTCTCTAGGATGTCAAGATTGTATGAATTAGCAACAGAAGTATGACTTGACATTGAAGCTGCTATATTCTCATCCACAAGACAAAAGCTTTTAGGACAGGGCTCCTATGGTATGGTTGGGGGGTGCAGTGGGGAAGTGGCAGAATGTGGTGGAAAGGAGCCTCTTGGCAACAAGTCTTGGTGTACAGTGTTATGTCCAGACCCTAGGCAAGGTTCCCCACTTCATTATAATTCCAGAAAAGATACCCTAAAACCTTAAACTAGTGACTGTGAAGGGATGAACTGGTTCCCCTTCATTATTCAGCTGCCCTCTTGGTTGATTGCAACAAGGTTAATTTTAAAGCGAACCTCTTTCCTTGTAAATAACTTTCTCCAAGACCCCAAATGAACTTATGCTTTTAAAAAAAGCCAATTTAACAAGGCTTCCTTGAGTTTACAAAAAGTGAGTTTATTTGTTGTTATACGTGAGAAGAATTGGTAATAAAATACTCATGCGCACAGAATAAAAATGAGACATGAGTGTAAAAGAGATAAAAGTTAAAAAGAAGATGTATGCATAAGTCTCTGAATTGTTCACGAGGAACAGATAGTTGAATGTTGCAATGTAGTAACAATGATACTGGTAGTTGAATAGTTGATTTCATAATCCTCAGTTTTGCAGATTGGTTGAGGTTTTGTAATTCTGATTCCTTTTGTCTGTCTGCTAGCTAGCTGACTTCTAGCTTTAAGAGTGAAAGCATTGCTTTTCCACAACAGGGATGACTAGAGGATAGTACTTCAACTGTGACCTTCATAACACGCTAACACTTGAACTCAGACTGGTACATTCAAAAACATTCAGTCCATTAGCACACTCCAATAGAATTGAAACTGACTTTTTAACCCCTGTCCTTGTGCGTTCTGGGAAAATGCAAAACATATCTACAGTTTGGGACATAATCCACCTGGGATAGCTTGCTGTTGATAACGTCAGCCCCTTATTACAGTGTTATAGAGTCAAACAGCATATATACAGGCCCTTCAACCCACCATGTCTATGCAGACCAACGAAGGGTCCCGACCCGAAACGTCAACTTTCCTGCTCCTCTGATGCTGCCTGGTCTGCTGTTTCCCTCCAGCTCCACAATGTGTTATCACCAAATTACACTAATCCCATTTACCTGCGATTGGTCCATAACCTACTGTGGCCTGGCATTTTAAGTACTCATCCAGATATTTCCTAAAAGTTGTGAGAGTACCTGCCTCCACCACCCCCTCAGGCAGCGCATTCCAAATTTCTACCACCATCTGGGTGAAAAGATTTTTCCTCACATCTCCTTAAATCACTTATTCTTCACCTTAAACTTGTGTGCTCTGGTCTTAGATATGTTTGCCATGGAATAAAGATTGTCATGATCTACCCTCTGTATTAGCCTCTTGTAATTTTGTATGTCTCATTCAGATCCGCCCTCGGCCTTCTCTGCTCCAAGGTAAACAAACCCTGCTGATCCAGTGTCCCCACATAACTGAGACTTTTCACTCCACGCAACATCCTGGTGAACGTCCTCTGCACTGTCCCCAGTGCAATCACTTCCTTCCAATAGTGGGGTCACCAGAACCGTATCCAGTGTTCCATCTGTGGCCTAACCAATGTTATGTAAAGTTGTAACAGTGCTTCCTTGCTCCTATATTCTATGCCCCAGTAGTCCTGCAGTCAAAGAAATCACTGTTCAGTCTGTGATTTGCCTCTTCCTCCTTTTGATAGGATGTTGTTTAATTTTCCCACACATTAGAAGTGTAACATTCCATGGGTCTCTCTCTCTCTCTCTCTCTCTCTCCGCCCCCCCGCCCCCCCAAGGCAGGCACCTCATTCACATCCCCAGCCACTTTGTGGCTGTGTCAACCCTCTTTTAAAAGGGTACATTTTTGAATTACATGTTAATAATGTCCGTAGTACTTGGGGTTCTGACCTTGGTCCTGACCACAGAAAACGATTCCACTCTGTTATCCAACTGATTTGTGACCACAACAGCCAGGTGATGCAGAGATGGTAAGAACTGCAGATGCTGGAGTCAGAAATAACACAGTGTGGAGCTGGATGAACACAGCAGGCCAGGCAGCATCAGAGGAACAGGAAAGTTGACGTTTCGGGTCGAGGCCCTTCTTCAGAAATGGGGGAGGGGAAGGGAGCTCTGAAATAAATAGGGAGAGGAGGGGTGGGGCTGCGGAAGGTAGGTGGGATGGTGATAAGTGAGTACAGGTAGAGTGTGGTGGGGATTGGCCAGTGAGGTGGGAGGAGCGAATAAGTGGGAGAGAAGATGGACAGGTTGTGTCAGGTCAAGGAGGCGGGGATGAGAGGGAGGGATGGTCATGGGATGAGGCCGGGGGTGGGGAGATTTTAAAACTGGTAAAATCCACGTTTAGGCCATTGGGCTGTAGGCTCCTGAGGCGGAATATGAGGTGCTGCTCCTCCAGTTTCCAGGTGGTGTCATTGTGACACTGGAGGAGGCCCAGGATGGACATGTCACCCAGGGAGCGGGCGGGGGAGTTGAAATGGTTCGTGACCAGAAGGTGTTGTCGTTTGTCACGAACTGAGCACAGGTGCTCTTCAAAAGCGGTCTCTGAGCCTCCGCTTGGTCTCACCAATGTAGAGTAGGCCACATCGGGAGCAGCGGATGCAAGAGACCAGATTGACGGATGTGCAGGTGAACCTCTGTCTGATGTGGAATTCTGAAGAAGGGTCCTGACCTGAAACGTTAATTTTCCTGCTCCTCTGATGCTGCCTGGCCTGCTGTGTTCAGCCAGGTAATGCAGATCTGTATGAGATATCCAGGGAACTGCTGTGACTATTACGTCTGGGACCACTCATAGGTACCAATCTCTTTCAAAATCCCTCAATTTATACAGATGGTTCCTGGGTGGCAAGGGGCATCCACTCTATCCCTGACAAGAATGGCTGGCTTGCTCTTCAAGTAACTCAAGCAGCACTTTATTTACATCGATAACTCAGCCGAGACTTTGGCAGATATGACACCGTCCTTTCCCCAGGCAGTTTGACAGTGGTACTCCATTCTCTCCAGCACCACATACAGGAACAGCTAGTGTATCATCTACAAGATGCACTGCACCAACGAAGCCCCTTCAACTGTTGTGAATCAGCTTTGTGGATCTTCCTTCCTAACAGTGCATGGGTGTCAGCGGTTCAGGAAGGCAGCTCACGACAACGTTCTCAAGGACATTTAGGCTGCCTTTGCTAACAATGCCCACATCTCATGGATGAATAACAAAAAAATGTCCCTCCCTCTACAGCTCTCCGAAACATTTTGCTTTCTATCTCTTGCATTTAAAGCATTACTCACACCTGGCTTTTTTGCATTCTACAAAAGAAAGTATTAGAAATAGTATAATTAAATTAATTAATGATTTCACTGGAAATTAAAAGGCACAAATGTACCTCTGTTCAAATGGCAGAAACAGTTGAAAGTTGCCTGGAAGTAGTACAGTCCCTGATCAGAGTTGTTCCTCTAGAAGATGCTTTAGGGCCACCTGTCATTACTTTACTGCTCGATGAGTATCCCGCTGCCAACCAAAATAAGCGATGCATGACTTACCATGCTCTCTCGCTGTCTCTCTCTCTCTCTCTCGCCTGTCTTTTACTTTAAATTCATTTATCAATTCTTTATATCGAACAGCCTTTTTATTTAAGGGTGAAATTATCAGGAATATTTGGGTTCTGCGATGTCATCAAGCAACTTAACATATGAAACAGAATTTAGAGTGCAGACCATGTGGCCCCTAAAGTCACCAACACCATTCAATACTATTGTGGCTCATCATGTATCTCTTCTGCACTCTGTATAATCTCTTGATCCCTGATACACTAAAAATCACTCTGACCCTTGAATAAATGCAAAGGTTAGACATCTGCAGTGCTCTGTTGACAATTCTAAGCATTCAAGCCTTTGAACAAATGTATTTCTCCTCGCCTGAGTGCTAAATCATTGACAACCCCAGTCCCCCTTAACCAGGGACTCTGCTCCCAAGTTCTAAACTTGCCTGCCAGGTAAACTAATGCTAAATTGGGTCAAAGTCTGTAGATGTGTTAGACCTCAATGTCTTTTAAATATATTTTTATATATTATGCATATATACATACACGCACACACATATATACACTGTCATTTAATTAATTTAACCATGGTCTGGAGCTTAATCTTTGAAATACCGATAACAAGCATGAATCTCCTCTTAAGCCCCATCAGAATCTGGTATATTTCAATAAGAGTACTTATCTTTTAAACTCCAGTGTGTATAGTCTGATTTTACTCAGCCTGTCATCGTACAGCAAGATTCTCATCCTAGGAACCAATCCAGTTTGTACCACTTCCAAAGAAAGTATATCCCTCCTTAGATAAGAAACCAAAAGTGTGCACACTACTCCAATTCCATAAGTTAATGGGTGCCCTTTAACGTATCAACAGTGCTATGGTCCCTGCTGAAGTAATTTTTGGATAAGTCTGATCCTAAATTGAAATCTGACTTGATAGATCATACATTTTTATTCAATGAGGGCAGGCAAAAAAAAAGTTTTTCAGATTTGGTTGTAACAATGAAACAAAACTTCTATGCAAAAGAAAGGATGAAAGAATAAACCAAACTATTTATACATAATGTGAAAGATTTCAAAACCCATGGTAAAAGTACAATTCCTGACAACATCACATTACAGTACTCATACGCTTAAGAGGGTTTGCCTCTTTATCACATTTGTAGGTTTTACATAAAACTGAAGCAGTTACATTTGACAGCCTTTTTCCTTGGGCTTAGACCTTTTTCAACTTTCAATAACTCTATCACGATTCTAACCAACATCCTGGTGAGGAGCTTCAATGCTGTAAAATCAGTGTTGCCTCCGGATGTGACTATCAGGAGCTCTGGGAAAGGATGAGTACAGGGACACGCAGTTGCCATACATCATACAAACATTTCAATTCACAATGGTGACCAGTTGAAAATGACCATCATTAGAATGCTGGAACTAGCTAAGTTGTTCTTGTTGAGAACCTGTGTCAACATGACAGACCATATGGCCTCCAGTGACAGAATCAATGTAGATTGAAAACTGCCCCAAATAACTTGTAAATGGAAATTAATCTGATTGTGACACAAGAGGCACATTCTGTCCTTTTTTATTAAAAGTAGTGGTATATTGCATAGAAACTTTGAACTACATTGTGTTTGCACCATCTCTTAATGTAACCTTTTAAATGCTTGCTGTTCTCTAATGTGACCTTGGTATTGCTAACAAGGCCAGTACTTGTTGCTCATTCTGAATTGGGTTTGAATTATGTCTTGTGGGGTCATTTCAGAGGGCAGCATACATTGCTGTATGCCTGCAATTTCATGTAGGCCAAACTATGTAAGCATAACAGGTTTCCTTATCAAATATATTCTATGTGACTTAATCAGTGAACGAGATGGGTTTTTTCAATGAGTTAGGAGAGTTTCATGGTCACCATTACCGAGATTAGCTTTTCATTGCAGACTTATCGATTGAATTTCCAATTCCAACAGCTGCTAAGTGTGATTTTGAACTTGTCTATGCCTAAAATTAACCTGTGCCTCTGGATTACTAATGCAGTAGCATTACCATTGTGCCATTGTCTCTCTTATAGACACCATTACTTTATAAGTGTACAATGAAGCATTGTCACAGCATTTGTTCTAGTTAAAGAGTTAGGAAAGATTTGTTCCCTGTTGTTCCTATCAACTGAATTAATTTTTCTATGGTTCCAGTGAAAAATGTTTTGGCCTAAAAAGAAAGAGGCTATTTGGCCCACTTTATCTGCTCTGGCTCTCCAAATGGACATTATGACATAGAGCCAATCTCCCGCTTTTTCCCATAAGCCTGCACATGTTTCTATTTCCACATTCATCTAATGCCAATTTGAACGCCTCGACTGAACATGCTTCCATTGTTCTTCAAGGCAGTGCATTCCAGACCCAAACCATTTATTGTGTAAATATGTGCTTTTCCTCATTTGCTACTTGTGCAAATCACTTTTTAAATCTGTGCTGTTTCATTGCAAATGTTATGCAAGTGGGAGCTGTTTCTCCCCTTTGCTACTTTTAATCTAGGCCCCTCATGATTTTGAAACCTTTAATAAAATCTCCTCTTATTATTCTCTCCAATGTGAACAATTTCAACCATTTCAATCTAGACTCCCAACTGAAGTGTCTAATCACTAAAACCAGGACCATTCTTGTAAGATAACAAGGTGTAGAGCTAGATGAACACAGCAGGCCAAGCAGCATCAGAGGAGCAGGGAAGCTGACATTTCGGGCCTAGATCCTTCTTCAGAAATTCCTTCTTGTAAGCTTTTTCTTCAGTCTATCCAATGTGTTTGCATGCTTTCTATAATCTGGCATTTGGAATGCTGTGCAATATTCTGCGACAGGAAAGATGTAATTAAACTTGAAAAGGTTCAGAAATTATTTACAATGATATTGCTAGGGCAGGAGGGTTTGAGCTAAAGGGAGAGGCTGAATAGGCTGTGCTAATTTTCCTGGAGCATTGGAGGCAGAGGGGTGACCTTATTGAGGTTTACAAAACCATGAGGGGCATGGATAGGGTGAATATCCAAAGTCTTTTCCCCAGGGTGGGTGAGTTCAAAACTAGAGGTCATAGGCTTAAGGTGACAGGGAAAAGATTTAAAAGGGATATAAGGGGCAACTATTTCACGTGGAGGGTGGTGCGTGTATGGAATGAGCCACTAAAGGAAGTGGTGGAAGCTGGTACAATTACAACATTTAAAAGGCATTTGGATGGGTACATGAATAGGAAGGGTTTAGAAAAATGTGGGCCAAATGCTGGCAGATGGGACTAGTTTAATTTAGGATATCTGGTTGGCATGGAGGATTTGGACAGAAAGTTTTGTTTCTGTGCCGTACATCTCTATAACTCTATGACTCAGTGGCGATTAACAATTAAAGCTAATCATATTCTAACCAAAAGTTCATGCTATCTGTCACAAGCTTGTACTGAGAAGAGGTTATAGAAAAGAAAGTTGTTACAATCAGTCCCTGAATGAGATTTCCCATTTAATTATTGTTCCAGGTGGAATATCCCAAATCTTTGGCCCCCAGATGAGGAGGGATAAACTAGTTCCCCTTCTTTACTCACCTGTCCCTACTTCTTTGGTCTTAACAAGGCTACCCAGACCAAAAGAATTTATGTTATCACAGGAGCCAATTGAACCATTCTTTTTTGAGTCAACAATAAAGTGAGTTTATTAATTGCTAAACACGAGAATAAATAATGACGCAATGCACATGTACATACAAATTATACATATGTGATAAGTTAAAAAAGGATAAAAGTTTAATAAGAGCTGTGGATCAGTCTCTGAATTCTGTGAAGATTAGATGATGGAACATTGCAACAGTTGGGTGATAGCAGTAGCACTGATGTTGGTAGGTGAGCAGTTGATTTTGAGATACTTGGCATGGCAGGTCAACAGAAAGGCCTTTCCCCTATTTCCTTTTCACTGCTGTTTCACTTGCTTTCTTGCTTCCAGCAAATAGAGAAATAGAGAGAGGTGCTTACTTCTTTTTACCTGCAGTGCAAGGAAAACCAGGGGTTTCCTCAATGTGACTTTGTTAGCACACACTTTCCTCTACTAGCACAGATGCATTTGAAATTGGTTTTAAATCCTGTTCTTCTGTATTCTTGAAAGGGAAAACCACAAATATATCTCTTTTCCAGACTGCTCTATTTTCTCCCATCATAAACACAGTCTTAGATAACCCACAGAAGATTGTCGTTCAGATTGAAGTGCATTTCTCCCTTTGTGTTCTTTCCTTTGAAACTTCTTTGATATCTGTCAGGGACGTTCCATGGCCTCCCTTTAAAATTGAGATAATTCACACCAACCTTCCAGAAAGTCATTGACTTATGTTGCTCAGAATTTACATTCTAGCCGTTTTGTGGCTATACGTCTTTATATATATAAAGGCTTTCATTGTAATTAAAATTTTGAGATCTGGAGTTATGATCCACTGTTGTGCCAGAAATTAATTATTTATGAAAAATTCTCTGTGTTCAATGCATGATTTAGGGATGAATATTTCATTCCCTGTTGTAAAATTAATTTCAACCCTCCACTGACAACTTGATAGACGGTATAATTAATTTCTTGCCTTCCATCAGCTCTGAGGAGGTAGATATATGGGGCCTAACTAATGTTTAATCTAAGGCTTAAGTTAGGGCATGGCTATCGAGCCATGTAAATTGAAATAGGAACAACTTTCATGAATGCTGACAAGCATCCCAAGGTGCTTAGCAGAAATATTACTAAACAAAATTTGATACTGAGCCACACAAGGAGTTAGTGGAGTATGTAAACCAAGACTATGATCAAAGTTTTAAGGAGTATCTTGAAGGATATTAGAACATTTTAGGGAAGGAATCAAGAGCTTATAGGGCCTAGGTACTTTTATTAATCGTTTGATGGACATGAATGTCACTGGCAGGGCCAGAGTTTATTGTGCATCCCTAGTTGCCCCTGAGAAGGTGACGATGAGCTTCCTTCTTGAACCATTGCAGTTCACGGGCTGTAGGTAGACCCAAAACATCTCTATGGAGGAAGTTCCAAGATTTTGACCCAACATCACTAAAAGAACAGCGATATATTTCCAAGTCAGGATAGTGAGTGGCTTGGAAGGGAACTTGCAGGTGATGGTGTTCCCATGTATCTGCAGCCCTTGCCCTTCTAAATGGATGTGGTTGTTGGTTTGGAAGGTGCTGTTTAAGGATCTTTGGCAAATTTCTGCAGTGCATCTAGTAGACAGTACACACTGCTACTACAGCAACTCATGGATGTCCAGTCTTTATTTGCTACATCTGTTCGAAGTCTGTTCCATTTAGCATGGTGATAATGCCACACAACACAATGGAGTTATTCTCAATGTGAAGGCAGGACTTTGTCTTCATAAAGATTGTGCAGTGGTCATTCTTACTGATACTGTTTTGGGCAGATGCATTTGCAGCTGGCAGATTGCCTTACCACTATGTCCTTTTGGATCTGATCAACATAATCAATACCGATTGTAATAACCTACCCAGAGTGCATTCTGTGCTCTTGCCACCCTCAGTGCTTCCTCCAAGTGTTGTTTAACAGGTAGGAGTTAATATAGGGATATTAAAGGATACATGTCCAATAACTTGGACAGAGGTAGATTTTAAAGGGCAGCTTAAAGGAATAAAGAGATGCAAATTGGTTATAGGTTAAGAGGGTAATTCCCGAGCCCCTAGAGGACACAAGGTATGGCTACAAATTGGTGACTCAATCAAATATGGATGTGCAAGAAGCCTAATGAAACAGACTAATGCTGCAATTGGAACAGGCTCTGCACTCTGCAGTTTAACCTCTTTGAACCAATTGTTTTCTTCCTTGAATTTTGTTTTTACTAATTACAGACTTCTGAATAAAAAATGAATTAGTCATACACTTAGCTACTTTATTAAATGTTGTTTCCACAAGACACGCTATGATTTAGCTGTGAGGAGAGGTTGGAGAAACTTGGGTTGTTCTCACTGGAACGACGGAGGTTGAGGGGTGACCTGATAGAGGTCCACAAGATTATGAAGGGCATGGACAGAGTGGACAGTCAGAAGCTTTTTCCCAGGGTGGAAAAGTCAATTACTAGGGGCATAGGTTTAAGGTGCAAGGGGCAAGGTTTAAAAGTGATGTACGAGACAAGTTTTTTTTTTACACAGAGGGTGGTGGGTGCCTGGAACTCGCTGCCGGGGGAGGTAGTGGAAACAGATACTATAGTGACTTTTAAAGGGCGTCTTGACAAATACATGAATAGAATGTGAATACAGGGATACAGTCCCCGGAAGGGTAGGGGGTATTAGTTGTGACAGGCAGAATGTCGGTGCAGGATTAGAGGGCTGAAGGGCCTATTCTTGTGCTGTAATTTTCTTTGTTCTTTGTTCTATAAGTAAAGGTTCGATGCTCCTTTTGGTTAAGAGTAATATCACTCAGCTATACTATGTGATATTGACTGGATTAAAATTCAGGCAAAGCTGAGCAGTCTGAGTATACAGTTGAGCAGACAAGTCATATTTCACTCACTACAAATGCCACTGAAATGTTGAAATTCTGGCATGTATAAAAGGTTAAAAGTCCATTTGTCCAGGCTGCAGTGACCTTCCCTAGCCTTTGCAAAATTCAAATTTGTTCTCACACTAAAGGACAAGAAGTGATACTTTTACATCTCAGTGCATCTCTGAAAAAACTCCGTGTTTTACGTGGATACCAAATTATGTGTGTGCATGTGGCAGCCATTCTGCACAAACAAGTTTTTACAAACAAGAATGAGATGAATTACCAGCTAGTTCATTTTTGGAGCATACTAGCCAAGGGAGAAATGCTAAGCACGCCAACTCCTTACTCTCCTCTGAAGTCATGCCATGTGATCTTTAATGTGCATCTGACCAGGGGCCTCAGTTGAACGGCTTATCTGAGAGATGGCAATTCTAACACCACATCACTCCTTCGATACTGTACTGAAGTGTCAACTTAGATTAAGTGCTTGAGTCAAACCGGAGTTTGAACTCATTGCCATCTGACTCAGAAGTAAGGATGCTCCTGAGTGAGCCAATCAGCCCACACAAAACTAAAGTAAGTCTGTGCTTTGTCTGCCAGTGACACATTAAAGCTGCATCACATTATGAGTTTGAGTATAAATTTCAGATTGATGGGAAAGTTCATTGACTGACTCAGAGATCATTTGAGTCAATGTCCATCTTTGAACTGGAATAAGACTGCTGCACCCAAAATAATTTTGTTTGAGCAGTCAGAGAATGATTAAAGCTGTGTTCATTTTCATGCATGAAGCTAACTGAATGTAAACCATTAATGAGTTAGTAGCTTTGTGCTCACGAGGGCTGTGCAGATAAGACTCCTCTGACAAGCATAGATGACCCTGCAGCTGTTTGAAATATTTCATTTGAACAACAAATGGAGTTAGTAAGTAGTCTGTTAAATAGGTTTGCCAAAACAGCACAACTGCCTCATGACATTCGTCTTAGTTACTGTCCTTCAACCTGTGACTTCTCCATTTGTATCTAGAGTAGGAAATAATGAAGGGCCTGCCCGTCTCTCCAGCTGTTAGAAGTCAAGTACACAGAGTGCTATTAGTTTCACCCCAACTTGCCCAGATCCTAAACTCAAAAAAAGCACTCACTTAACATGGCAAACATGTTAACATTGCCCTGGCAAACATTCAACCTTGGACGTCTGGAACTTGGAAACAAAGAGTTGGAGTGCCTTCTGAGGCCAATGCAATTGGGGTTGCACGTTTTCTCATTTTATGCCTTGTCTTGGTGAAAACAGAGCTTTCTGAAATATTGTCATCATCTGAGACTGCAGTCAAAACATTCAGACATACTTCATCTGCTTTTTGGCTGTCTTGGGGAAGATGTGTTTCACAGGAGAATACTGGCCTAGCAGAACTCATCAAAACCTCAAGCACCTCAAAAATAAACACTGAGGGAGTCTAAGGGAAGCCTACAACAAACTCTTGACTTGAACAAAAGCAAAAGTTGCTGGAAGCTCAGCAGGTCTGGCAGCAACTGTGAAGAAAAAAAATCAGAGTTAACGTTTCAGGTCCAGTGACCCTTCCTCAGAAACTCTTGACTTGCATGGACTTCAAACTACTGGTTGTAACTTGCATACACAAGATAGCTGTTTTGTTTTTGCAAACTGTCCTTGAGGGTAGTTCTCCCTCAATGTCTTTATGGATAGTTGAGATTTTAAAGACAAGAGCAAGTGAGGACATTCTTTGACCTATGTTCTGTTATAGCCACATTCAACCAGAACAGAGCAATGTCAACTATAGTGAAGTTCAGGAAACAAGTCATTTAGGGTTTCTGTTCCCAGTTTGTATTTCTGAGCAACAAAAGGGAAAACTTGGGCTGAGCGATAAGGTCTCCCATCACACACAATCTGCCACAATCCAAATGTCTACCATCATTGTCTTTGTAAAAACTGGTTAAAAGGGCAAGTATTTAGGAGTCTGGTGTTCAGATAAGGACATATTAGGAGTATAAGAGAAAGGAACAGCACCAGGCTAAACAACCCTTCAAGACTGCTTCCTCATTCAATAGGTTTGTGACTGATTCTATCACCTCAAATTCACCCCCAAAACTATTCCCACATGTGTTATTAACCTTCACAATTTTTGAAGATTTCTCAATATCTGTCTTGACTATATTCAATAACTGATATCTAACCTTGAGGGTCTCGAGAGCTGGGAGCTATATCTGAAGGGAGTGTGGTTGAAAATTGGACTAGAATTCTTAAGATTCCAACCTCTGACTAATGATGTCTTCAAGGATGGATCCTCATTGTGACCACTGATTTTACACTAGCCACTCAGTTTGACTCATCATCTTCAGCAGTGGAATGAAAGAAGAGGCAAACAATATATTTCTTAAGTAGGTTCTTAACCACAACCTATTTTTTTTTTAAATTAAAAAGTAATCAAGCAGCAAATCTCAAAAGATTTGCCTTGGATCCTTTTAAAGCTGCAAGTGATTAAACTCGAAAAATCCCACACCGCACTAACCAATCTCGCCTTTGAGTCTGAAGTAAGTCTCCATACAGCACAATGAGAACTATCTTGAGGAGCAGCTGTACAGATGGCCCACCTGTGCACAGTAACCACCTCACAAAGGCACAATACAAACCTACAGAGTGCACACCTTGTAGCCACCACCTGTCCAATGTCACCCACACCACAGACCCCGCAACACTTTTCACACTAAAACTTCACCTGCTACCAACGGCCGCGGCTCGTGTTCGTACTTCAAAGAAAGCTTTAAGCTTTAGCTTAATGGGGTGTCAGGCTGAACCACAACCTTAACGCGAAGGATTAATAAATCCTCGCCCGTCATTAGATACAATGGGGAGCATACTGCAGCTCAGGTTAATGCGATCGAAACGTGAGAAGGTGATCTGCATCAGGATACAACTGCAATTCAAACAAGACACGTGCGAACCTAAACATTTTGCCTTGCTACTTCGTTGTCCAACTGCCACCAGGACAGTTATATCAATTCAAAGATGAAGATTGGAGCAGGGGTAGGCCATTCAGCCCCTTGAGCCTGCTCTGCTATTCAGTAGGATCATCGCCGATCAATCAGCTCAATGTCCTAGTACCAGTTCTGATGGAGGGTCACTCGGCACGAAACGTTAACTCTGCTTTCTCACTATAGATGCTGCCAGACCTGAGTTTTTCCAGAAATTTCTGATTTCCAGCATCCAGTTTTTTTAAAAAAATATAGCAAGCAAGTCTTTTACTGGACTTACAAATCAGAATTATTTTTCCCAATAAACTGAGCTTGACCGAAACTCAAGTTGTGCTATTTTGAGTAAAGCACAGGGAGGGACAGCCTGATATGGAGGAAAATTGTTGATGAAAAGCCATTGCCATGGCATTCCATTACATACTAGTTGATCAACCGTAATGTTGCTTACCAGTAATGTAAAGACATTGCTGTAATTATTACCTGCAAGCCACTGTGTTCTTTTAACCCCATTACTGAGGTAATTGTTGTGTCAGGGAACAGATTCCAAACTAGATGGGCCTGTATCTTTAAGACATCACAACATGTGACATTCTGGTATACAGGTACCCACCTCAGTTTCATTTACTCTCTAATTGTAATGGAGCCAATGTAGTGTTTCCAATCCATCAGTTAGAGAAGTATATTCTATAGAATCCATACTGTGTGGAAGCAGACCATTCAGCCCATTGAGTCTACACCAACTCTTTGAAGAGCATCTCTTATCCCCCCCATCCTATCCCTGTAAACCTGCATTCTCTATGGCCAATTCACCTAATCCGCATACATTTGGACTGTGGGCGGAAACCGGAGCACCTGGAGGAAATCCTTGCAGACGCAGGGAGAACGCACAAACTCCACACGGATAGTTGCCCAAGGTTGGAATCAAACTTGGGTCCCTGGTGCTGTGAGGCAGCAGTGATAACCACTGAGCCACCATACTGCCACTAAGAGTAATAGTAAGTAAGCACACAACCATCCAATGTATAAGTCTGTATATTTTAGAAATGTAAATTGTTAGTATTGTTAATAAACTCTCAACAAGAAGCTGATCTTTGTGGTAAATGTTATGTGAGCTAACACATAGGACAGCACTCAGACCATGTTATACTGGCAGTGTTTGGCTCAAGAAATCACGGAGTAAACTTCTAAAATACAGAAGTAATATACTGTAGATGCTGGAAGCCTGCAATATAAACTGCAATATACCTGAAATGCTCAACAATCAGGCAGCACTTGTGAAGTGAAACAGCTCAGATCTGTGACTGGCTTTCAAAATGACTGACCAGAATTTCTCGTCAGGAACATTAATCTCTCCTGGAAAATCTGATTATTGACTTTCCTTATTATCTATCTTATAGATTCTTACATTGTTAGAAGATTGTATTTGTTGTTTCATAAGTGTTTACAGACCTCCAGTATTTCTGGATGCACATTCCAATCAGGAATGCCATTTCCACTGTTGGTAATATGACAGGCTTTTCCACTGGGTTTCTGTGGTAAGGACCAGCCATCTTTAGTCTATGCTCAAGGCCATGCTTCTGTATCAGGTGGCCCACCGGGCCAGGACTGGAGGAATATGTGTAAGTAGGGGGGACAGTGTGTCAATGAGGGAAGCAGTGTGGGTGAGACAGTGCGAGCCAAGGAGGGTGACTGAGGGAGAATGTGAGGAATGATAGAAAGGGAGGGTAAAGAAAAAATCATCTGAAAGGAAGGGAGCGTGAGGGAAGGAGTATGAGAGGGATCTGGTCTCATCTTTTCGGTCTGTTTCACATAATTCACAGCTTTCTAGTGGGGCCAAATGTTTCTTCGTCTGCAAAAGCTCTGATAAAGCACTATTGACTACATCAGGGGCTATCCAGTTGTGGACTAATTAATCTTTCAAAGATCTGTAGCCAGACTTATTAGCTAATATGTACGGTTTGTTTATAAACACATCAGCAGATTTGCCTGGGGCTCTGGTTGCTTTAGTTAAATAATCTTATTTTAAGTAATTAAGTTTTTCATTGGTTTGGAGTGTCAAATGCCTTTAAAACCTAACCAAATGCTTCGGCTGATTCATCAACTCATTACCTCAGTAGGACATTGAAAACCACTGGTCCAATTATAAAAGTCTGGTGAGTTCTGGGCTTTTGCCTGACACTGTTCTGAACTTCTTAAAATGGTACTTCCAGAGCTCCCAGCTCTCTTCTGTTCCTGAGCTGATGAGGTAGTGGGTGTTGACATCTTATCATAGAATCCCTACAGTGTGGAAACAGGCCATTCAGCCCATCAAGTCCAGACCGACCTTCCAAAGAGAATCCCACCCAGACCCGGCCCCCTGCCTTTCAACAGCTAATCTACCTAGCCTGCGCATCCCTGCACACTATGGGCAATCTTAGCATGGCCAATCCACCTAACCTGCACAATTTTGGACTGTGGGAGGAAACTGGAGCACGCGGAGGAAACCCACACAGACACAGGGAGAATGTGCAAACTCCACACAGGCAGTTGTCTGAGAGTGGAATTGAGCCCAGATCCCACATACTATAAGGCAGTAGTGCTAACCACGGAACCACTGTGCCATCCATCATACTTGCCCTGTTTCTTTGCTCCAAAGTCCACCTTATCTTGAAGCGTTCTTTGATTCTGAAATTTCGACTGCTTTGTGCTGCTGAAATCGTTAAGCGCCTGAATTGTCATCCACTCCCAAAGTCTTCAGTCCTTCCACAGTCATTTCTGCCTTTACTGCTTCTGAGGTACATGCTGCCCTTGGCCCCACTTTTCTTTAAGATCAATGCCAATCTTTTTCTTTTACTTGATGCTTTCAGGTCATTGTCAGTGGGTTTTAATTTTGCAAGCCTTAGCATCAGATTCTCCTAAGTGCTGCCTGCTGATCTGATATGCTTTGGGATGGGATTAGCCATGAAGAGGAAACCTGCACCACGTTTCAGTCTGTCTAAGGCTCAGTTTGTACCTGTCCTTTACAGGTTGCTCCTATCTTCTCTACTGTACCAGTAATCCAGGCATAATCATGGTAAAGTACTTTTAATCCTTTAACCAGACACTACGTACAAATATATATATATAGGAATCCAACACTGAGTTTTATTTTGCTAACAGTCTCCCCCTCAGGCACTCCCTTTCTCTGTAATGAGCCTCATCATTGCTTGATTTATATTAATCCATTACTCTACACTTATTTGGTAAAGAAGATGTCAAGACATGTATACCCTTTATTTGCATTTGGAAGTATCCAATGCTTGTCTTCAGGAGTAGGATTTTTATTTCTGTATCAATAGCATGGATTTAGCGCCTTCAATTTGCACCCATTTTACCTTTATAAAATGAGTCATCAGATTTCTCAGCCCGAAAGACTTCAGCAAACAAAACAACACTGTCGGAAGAGTTAGTTTCTCTCACATTCCTTTGACAATCTGATGCTGAACTTATGAGACATTAATACATGAGAATCTGCATTCTATAATTTACCTGAAACATTATCTGTTTAAAATAATTGCGGCAGTGCAGAGGGATTTCAAGTGATGGATTATCAGCTTCACACAATGGACTTTCAGACTTTCTCAACATATTGTGAAGGTCTATAAAAGCAAGTCCAACAAGAATTTGAGAATTTGAGAAAATGAGAATTCAGAATGGAGATAGGGTCAGACTGGAAGTCAAGGTAAGTCAGAGAGTACAGATGTGAAAGGTAAATGGCATTTATTGCTAATTAGGACACAAGTAGCAGAGTTTTGAATGAGCTGAGGTTTGCGAAGAGTGTAAAATAGGAAATCTATCAAGGGGATTGGAATAGTGATTTTCAGAGGTAAGAAAGCCATGGATGAGATTTCAACAGAAAATGAGACAAATTCGAGCAGAGATGGGAAATGCCATGGTGGTGGATATAAACTTTCTTGATAATGGAACCGGAGATGAATTGAGTCATGTAGACTGCCAAGGTTGCGAAAAGCCTGGTTCAGTGCAACAAGAAAATAGATGTAAGGGGTGGTTAGGGGATGAAATTTGTGATGGGCGCAGAAGACAACGGCTTTGGAAATTGTTAACATTTAGTTGGAAGAAATTGCTACTGATCAATTACTGATTATCAGACAAACAATAAGTCAAATCAGAGGAGGTGGAGAGGTCACCAACAGTGGTGATGAGATAAAGCTGGCTGTTGTCAGTATATAAATGGAAGTATATGTGTTTGTCAAGAGACAGCTTGTATAAGGTGGGGAGGAGGAGATTCTTAAAGGTGTGTTTTAGGTCTCAATTTAGTTGCAGTTACTGAAACTGTTTGATGACTGACTCCTCTTAATTGCCAGCACTAATATATTCTGAGATAGAAACAGACATGGGAAAAGTATTCCCTTCTACTCAGTCTAAATTCAGTTGTGATACCTTTCAGTCATATGTCACCTTCCATGTTTCCATGATAAAGAACATGGCAAAAATATTCAATGCTCAGAAAATATTTCATTGGAATCTTTGCTAGCTTTGAGATTTAAAGTGCAATGTGCATACGGAAGATTCTTACCTCGACTGTCTGGGTGAGTTTGTTTGGCAGGTGAAAAAAAGTTAATGAAATTTTTCTGAAGAAGGGTCTAGGCCCAAAACGTCAGCCTTCCTGCTCCTATGATGCTGCTTGGCCTGCTGTGTTCATCCAGCTCTACACCTTGTTATCTCAGATTCTCCAGGATCTGCAGTTCCTACTATCTCTAATGAAACTGAACACTGTGTTTTATCAATGACATGTTGAAGAACTTACAGATGCTCCTATTTCTTATGATCTTATAAGAATATTAAACATGTGAAGTCTACTTGATCTAGAAAACAATGCAAACTATGTATCCCATTGACTCAACCTAAAGTTTTCAAAGGTGAGGAACAGGACAAAACAAAACTCACCTAAATTAACAATACTATGAAAGATTTGCATTTATACAGCATATTTCACAATCTCAAGTTGTCTCAAAATGCTTTGCAACTGATGACCTGTATTTTAAAGTGCAGTCACTGTTGAATGTTACGTACATGTAACTTGCCGCAGGTTATAAGTAAATATCGATTATAGTTAATGAGTGATCCTCCCAAAGATGGTATTACTTAACAACAGAAATTCCACTCAAGAAAGCAAAACACAACAGATGCTGAACAAATGTAACAAAGACCAAAATTGCTGGTAAAACACAGTCAGCCAGACAAGGAGGAACAGACAAGAAATAAGAAGCAACAACTTACAATTAAAAAGCTCCTTTCACAATATTATGAAGTCTCAAATTGTTCTACAACCACTTAAGTATTTTGGAAGTGCAGCCATTTTTGTTCTGTGGATAGGACAGCCAACTTCACAAAACAAGGTTCCACAAGTATCGTGGAGACTAGTGGCCAAACAAAATTGTTTTAGCAAGAGTGGTTCAGGTGCAAATATTGTTCTGGACACCTGGGTTTCTTTGTTCTTCTCTAAATAGTGTTGTAGGAACTTTTAAATCTGTGGTAGAGGGCAAGAAACGGCATGGTTTGATTTGATTTTCTATTGTCACATGTACCTAGATACAGTAAAAAGTTTCATTTTGCATGCAGTACAGGCAGATCAAAAAGATTATAGGGTGATTGAACAAAGAGAAAAACACAATGTTATGGCTGCAAAGAAGGCGCACAAAAAGCAGGATCAACATTAGATTTGAAATTTGAGAGGTCCACTCAGCAGGGGAGAAGCTGATCTCGAACCTGTTGGTGCATGTGTTTAAGCTTTTGTATCTTCTGTCTAATAGGAGAGGTTGAAAGAGGTGACAACTAGTTTGGGAGAGGTCTTTGATGGTGTTGGCTACCTTTCCAAGGCAGTGAGAAGTGTAGATGGAGTCAATGGATGGAAAGTTCCTTTGTGTGATGGACTGGGCTGTGTCAACATATCTGACAGTGCGGTTCTTCCTCGGTACTGCACAGTAGTATTCCCACTTCTAGCCTGAAACCCTTCAAGGGAATTAGAAGATGTTTCTGTAAAGCAAGGTCCTGCAACAGGCTTCAAGTTTTTTAGAGCTTTCATATTGCCCTTGGTGATAATAATATTCACAATGCCTTTCTGTTTAAAGCATTACTGATTTGCTATCTTAACTTAAAAGGGAGAGATTATTTACGTGTGGTTTCAATCATAACAGTGCAATCTTGTGGTAACCCACAACCTACACAATTACTGTAAATGATGAGTTTTTATAGCATCTCATTTTTTTTGAGTAAAAGATCAGAAAATGAATCAAGAAATAAAATGCAATAAATTATAGAGTTTATACGTTAAGTAATTGAAAATGTTGTTGTTTATGTTAGTTAGCATAAGTAAATCATTTAACATACTACATACATGAAAACAAATGATTTAATACTTGACTTTAACCTTTTTAAGCTATCACAATGGGCAAGGCAGGGGGTCTTGTGGCACAATAGATAGTGCCTCTGGTTCTAAACCAGAAACTCCAGGTTCAAGTCCTGCTTCAGGTCTTAGCAAGGAAGATACATTCATAATGTGAGCATCAACTTGTAAATGCTTCCAACATATGATAATGGCAGACAGTAAGATTGGGAGAGATTCCTTGTCAGCCATGTAAAGGGAAAAAAAAATTAGAATCTCTACCACCACTGTCCATTGCATCATACAGCTTAGAAACAGACCCTTTGGTCCAACTCATCCATGCCAACCAAGTTTCCCAAATTAAACTAGTCCCACCTGTCTGCACTTGGCCCATTTCCCTCTAAACCATTCCTATTCAGGTAACCATCCAGATGTCTTTTAAATGTTGTAACTGTACCTTCATCTACCACGTCCTCTGCCAGTTCATTCCAATTACAAATTGGCCTCTGTGAGAAAATGTCGCCCCTCAGGTCCCTGTTAAATCTTTCTCTTCTCCCCTAAAAATATGCCCCTTAGTTCTGAGCTCTTGTAAAATTGTGTTTTACTAGACAAAGTTAGACTCCTTAGGGGTCTGGTTGACTGGATAGCTGGTGTGGATTGATTTGGTGCTAACAGAATGCTGTTCAATCCCTGAATCAGCTAGACCTGCTTCCTTGCCCTACCTGAAGTCACCGTGGCATGGGTCAGACCTGCCATCGAGCAGAAACTGAAGAGAAATGCGCCAGGCTGACAGATGAGCCCCATTTCTTGCCAGTGGATTTCTGACGTTTGTCTGCACTCTGTCCCCAACACACTGCTTTTTATGGGGAATCCTATCCTCTTCCCTATTTGACAGGGAATTGATGAACTGCCTTTGGCTTGTTAGCCAAAAAAAGCACATTCCTGCCAATCTTCCATTCCAAAACAGATACTTTTGGCATTGCCTCCTCCTCTTCCTGTGATCAACTCATCCAGCCTTGGGCGAGCTCCTTAGTATTACAATGCTATAAATTCTAACAGGACCAGAGTAACTGAAGGAAGGATGTTCCCGATGACCGGAGAGTGCAGAACCAGGGCTCACAGTTTAAGAAGGTGGGGCAGGCCATTTAGGACTGAGATGAGAAGAAATTTCTTCACCCAGAGATTAGTGAGCCTTGGAATTTTCTGCCACAGAAAATGATTGAGGCCAATAATTGAATGTTTCCAATGAGTTAGACATGGTTCCTGGAGTTGAAGGGGTCAAAAGGCATGGAGCGAAAGTGGGAACATGGGACTAATTGGCCATGATCAGCCATGATTAGCCAAGTAGCCTACTCCTGCTCCTACTTTCTGTGTTTCTATAAATGAGAGCCTTTGGTTCTGTAGTCACAGTTTTCCTGGTTTGATGTTTGCAACATTCCAAGCCTGTTTCTGAGACTGCAGTGTTTTTCAGCGTGAGTTTTTGTCGGTTTTATATGAATGGATATACTCCAGAGCTGGATATAATTAGATAAGTATCTATCCAAATGACGTTTGGACAATTCCAGACTGCCACAGGCCCTCTGTTGCATGTGATGTCTACACCAGCATAAAATAATAGGTATGAGTGTAGCTCTTCAAATCGCAAAACCCTGAAAAGGCAGGTTTGCCATAAATATCCCCTGAGCCACAATATTATGAGCAGTGCTGTTAGAAAATTATTAAGATAAACTGCACAAAATCATTGCGTTCATGGTAGGATGAGAGATACAAGATGCAGCTGTTGTCAAGATCAGCTGAAACAAGCAGAAGTGAGGGGTTTCTGAGTCTGAAGTCTAAAGAAATTCAGAAATACTTGCTGCAGCTGGGAAAGAATTTTTGAAGCAGTTTTTGTTCCTGGAATTCTGCCAGCCTGACCTAGGACTTACCTCCTGTTGCTTCTGGAAGTCTGAATTCTCTGACCCCTATCAATCCCACTCAGTGGTTCAGACATCGAGAAAGGAGAGAGATCACTAGGGCCATTTTATAGAATCATTGGAGACATTGTCCAGGTTGGGAACAGATCCACAAACAGTGTCAGCTCAGGAGCACTTGGATCATGCTCACTTTTATAATGCAGTGAGGGTGGATGTGTTCATCCCCAATGAGGTGTCCCTGGCTGTTTTGGAGACCGATATATACAGACAATTTTTAAAAAAATCATAATGTCCATTGGTCAGTGGCTTTCTGAATAACAGGGCATCAGTCCACAACTGATCACCTCCCTGCAGATAAATCTTGGCTCATCATTATCCTTTCTTCTTGTTTCCCACTTCAAATAAAGTAAAATTCGTAAACTTGTCACCATCACAGTGAGTAGGACAGGAGAGGGAAGGCAGGGCTTGTGCCATACCTTCCACATCCCACTACTCTATCCATAACAAATTGGCACAATAATTTTTAGAGTGGGAGAAATTTCAAGACAGGACAGTTTCACAATATGTTCTCTGAGCCACTATAAGAGGTGGGGGTGGAGGGGGGGTGGATTTGTATCAGTTGGCAAGTTAGTCTATCTTTGCCTGGTATCCCACCATCTCGCCACTCCCCAGTGCACAGCCTTGAGAGGAGCAGGGGCTGAGGGCACAGCAGTTTGAGCTCAGTTTGTACTTTTTCGCTTCAGAAAATGATCTCCCCTGGCAGCTGATTAGGCAGCACCTCAGGAGACCAATTATCCTGTTCAACCCAATACAAACCATAGCGGTCTGCCACCAGCACCCAGGGAGAGACAATCCTCCGGCCTTGAAGTAAAA
This sequence comes from Rhincodon typus, assembly GCF_021869965.1. NCBI lineage: Eukaryota > Metazoa > Chordata > Chondrichthyes > Orectolobiformes > Rhincodontidae > Rhincodon > Rhincodon typus. The sequence continues at coordinate 20,501,794 of NC_063342.1, read as the reverse complement.
GGAGCGAGACCCAACACTCCCCTCACCGCCACTGCTCTACAATTTGCATGCATACTCACTGTTAAACTAATTACAATATTAACTCATGATTTCCTTTTGAATTGGTCCTAATTAAGTGAACAATTTTCGAAGGGCCAGGCGCAGGCAAATTAGCATTGTCACTATTAAGACAGCATGGGAGGTAAAATCTCACTGTAGCAGATACTGTCGCTGACTTAATTAAACAGAGAGAGTAGCTCAGATCCCTAGGGCGACGTTACCTGACAACACGCAAGATATCACTGATATCTCTTCCTACTCATGATCATTCCAGTGACTGAACTTGTAAAGATTGTCTAATTTAGCAATTTAAACTGGATAGAAGCAGGCTTCATTTTTCTCTGGGTGGTATTGTGACTATCCAGTTTTTACAATGGGAATCTCAGGCAAATCCCACCTTACTTCTCACACCACTCTTTTGCATCTGAGCTGTTGGAATGACAGTAACTGGAATTAACCTGGTGGTTGTGTATCTTTTCAATCCCCAGCAATGTTGAGGGTGCAAAATAAAAACAGTCAGGCTTTTCTGGTCTTGTCATTTGATTTTGTAATTGAACCACAACGTTTAAAGACATTTGGATAAGTACATGGATGGGAAAAGTTGGAGTGATATAGGCCAAGAGCAGGCAGGTGGGATTAGTTCAGTTTGGGTTTATGGTCAGCATGGACTGGTTAGACAGAAGTGTCTGTTTCCGTGCTGTATGATACTACAACTCTATGAACCATGATCTCTTCTCCCTTTGGCTCTGCTACCCAGTTTTTCTTTTATTCACTCACAGGATGTGGGCATCGCTGGCTGGGCCTGCATTTATTACCCATCCCTAGTCGCCCTTGAGAAGATAGTGGTGAGCTGCCTTCTTGAACCGCTACGGTCTGTGTGCTGTAGGTTGATCCACAATGTCATTAGGGAGAGAATTCTAGTATTTTGACCCAATGACATTGAAGGAACACCAATATATTTCCAAATCTGGGTAATGACTTTCACATCAATTGACGCAGAAGCATTTTAAAGGGTGCATCTGAACCAAAGGTCAGTAAGGTCTCACTTCCGAGTGTTAGTTCATTCAGGATTCAATGTTCCTGATCTTGAGAATGGAGATGGTACAGCCAGAATTCTCACTGCTGATCCTGCTACAGGAAATGTGTACATGGCTGAGTGAGAATATATCTCCACACAGTAAATATGATTGAATTGGCTGCAAGGACATTGTGCACAGACATGGACACGCAGCTTATGGATTGTACCAGGCTGCAACTCCAAGCTGCTTGCTTGCTTGCTTTGTACTCATTCACTTAGCACCTACCTGCATGCTGACAGAATCCTTGCCCTGCCTTACCTTTGTGTACTTCATCTCCTCAACCAGATCATAAAGGCTCAGAGTTCTGCTGGATTGCCTTGCTGTTTAGCACTGACATAAGCCAAGTAGCTTGTCATGGTTGTAAGCAGGCAACAGTAAAGGGGGTGGACATGTTGCTGAATGGCACCATGCTACGTTAATCTCATGCCCAACTACATGTGCGGAAAATACAGTACATCTCCTTCAAGCAATTGGCCATATGTCTAAGGGGTGTTCCTCAACGATGTCCAGGGAGACACCCATCAGTCAGAGGGTTGAGGCATGTTAACAGCAAAACCAGTGGTCATGAGCATGGTCAGGTGTCTGTTCGGAGCGGTCCTGGTCAGGTAGTCTATACCTATGCAGTCTAATGAGCAGGTCAGGGTCAGCCCTGTGGTTCCAGTGTAGCCAGTCCATGGAATCATGGGAACATGGGCAGAAAGCTGTACAGTTACCAGTGAGGAGTCTGGTTACTTATTGTTCAGGGCCATCTGGCAAAGTTGCTCAAGGATAGAGGTGACAGTCAGTTCAGGGGTTGTGTCCACGAAATGTAAAGGGGGGAAGATGATATCAGGCAGCCGGTGCTGCTGGATAATGTAATGGTGGGGAGTACAAGCAGCATGTACTGTATAAAATAAAATTACAGTTCTAAATTGAAGCTGGCGGGGGGATGACTCAATATATCATGGGGAGGGACAACAGACCGTTGGCGCATCAGGTGTCATATGGGATAGTGAAAGGGTCATCAGAGGTGAGGAACTCCCTGGTCTCTGGCAGAGAGGATGGTGAGCTGCAAGACCTGGTATGTTCGCCTCATCTGCCTGGGGCTGGGCTGAGAAAAAGGGGGGCAGGTGCAGGTTCAGGTACAAGGGCTGGGGACTTCAGGAGGTGCGAGGAGTTGACAAGGAGGCACACCCAGGAAAGGGACGTTAATGTTCAGAGTGCACCCACACGGTGAGGTGGAGCCTGAAACTCATGGGTCTGAGAAGTGTCTCCACATCGCTGCAGAACTCACCAGCGATCCTCCCCTAGGGGCAATGAGGGGAAATGTTGGGCTCCCACCACCAGCCCTGGCTCTTTCCAACATTTGGTTGGTCATCTTCCCCTGTAATGACAGAAATGGGAGGGACTAAGGGAAATGACCTGGGGCTGGCCGGCTGTTAGTGCTGGTGCAGGTGGGGGAAAGGTAGGGAGGTGGCCTGAGTGAATGAGTAGGCAGGGCACAGACCAGGCAGGGTAAGTAGTTCAGAGTGTTGGGGTGGGTGAGAGCGAATGAAGGAGAATGCTGCAATGCTGCCAGCATTAAATTGTAATATCTCAGTAGAGGTGCAGCGGTATGGGCAACTCAGCAACATGAGGATTCTGCCTGCAGGGCCCTTTGAGCTGCCAGTTTGAACCTGGTGGTGCCATGCACCAATCTCATACTCTCCAGCTTAGCTGCCAATGCAGCACTGAGATATTGTTCAGGATGTGGGCATCACTGGCAAAGCCATCATTTGACACCCATCACTAATTGCCCTTGAACTGATTGGCCATTTCAGATGGCAGTTAACACCCAACCACATTTTGGAACACGTGTAGACCAGACCAAGTAAGGGAAGTAGATTTCTTCCTCTGAATGGCATTAGTGAACCAGAAAAGATTTTACAACTATCAATCTTGTCACCGGGAGGCTATAATTTTAAATTCGCTACTTTCTGAATAAATTAATATTTTACTTTTTGTCATACTGGCACTGGAAACCATGTCACTAGAGCATCAGCTTCTGGATTACCAGTCCAGTGCTGTTACCACTACACCACTACCTCCCCATGTACTGGGAGCTGAGACATGTCCAACAGTTGCTGTATCAGGGTGCATATGTAAATGTGGTCTCAGAACTGGCACCACTTCCAAGGCAAAAAGGCTCCAAGCTTAGTGGGACACCCTCTGCCAAGGCACTGCATTTTCTCCTCCTGGGGTGGCAGTATCTAGTCAGGTGACAGTTCTTGGATGTTTGAAGGACAAAAATCAAAAAATGAAGCTTAATGTAAGGGAAGGGCGAGAAAACAAGAGATCCGTGGACATCTCAACAACTTGCATACTGTGTTTGTAAGCTGAGAATTGAGAATAGGCTTAAAGGGGTTTACTGTCACCCTGAAAATTCACAGCAACATTGGATGCCATGAACTCTGTCACAACTAGCCCAATGTTGTGGAGAACCATCTCTCCCATGGGGTTGGACATGTAGGAACTCTCATCGATTTGACCCTCCCTCTGGTGATTATGGGTGAATTTATTCGGTAATTAAGAGGCAAGTATGTCACCTATTGTGTGGGGCTATGTTGTGCCTGTACATGTCGGAGGTATCTGGAGGCATCACTGAGACTGACCTTATTGGAAAGTGTCTGAGGGTGTGATAAGGTATCAGTACCAGAGACTGCTGATGCCTGAGTGGTGGGGATGATGTGATGTTAAGGAGGTATTGTTATGATGGGTGAGAGATGTCACATGAAGATTCCTTCACTGGCCTTGACTTACCCATGTGATGTTATTGAACATCTTACAGCTCTGCTCTCAGGCCTCAGGGCTGGATTCCAAGTATTGATCATTCTGGCCAATGCCTCACACTCCCTCCTCAGGGTTTACCTTGACCCTTGGTCACCCTGAAATACATGTTTCCTTTAATTCTCTATACGTTCACCACCAAGGCCCCCAGAGCAACACCTATGATGCTAGATGTCCTTTCCTTTCTTTAGAGCTCCACTTGTACAACTCCTATTTGGATGTAGGAGTGGAAGGGTAGATTAGTAAGTTCGCAGACGATATGAAGGTTGGTCAAGTTGTGGATAGCACGGAGGGCTGTTCTAGGTTACAAAGGGACATTGATAGGATGCAGAGCTGGGCTGAGAAGTGGCAGATGGAGTTTAACCCTGAAAAGTGTGAGGTGATTCATTTTGGAAGGACAAACTTGAAAGCAGAATGCAGGGTTAACGGAAAGATTCTTGGCAGTGTGGAGGAGCAGAGGGATCTTGGGGTTCATGTCCACAGTTCCCTGAAAACTGCCACCCAGGTGGATAGAGTTGTTAAGAAGGCGTATGGTGTGTTAGCTTTCATTAATAGAGGGATTGAGTTCAAAAGCCGTGAAGTTATGCTCCAGCTATACAAAAGCCTGGTTCAGCCACATCTGGAGTATTGGGTCCAGTTCTGGTCGCCTCATTACAGGAAAAATGTGGAAGCGTTGGAAAAGATGCAAAGGAGATTTACCAGGATGTTGCCTGCAATGGAAGGAAGGTCTTATGAGGAAAGGTTGAGAGAGCTAGGCCATTTCTCCTTAGAACAACGAAGGATGAGAGGTGACTTGACAGAGGTATACAAAATGATCAGAGGTATAGATGGAGTGGACAGCCAGAGAATTTTTCCTAGGGTGGAGGTAGCTATTACGAGGGGGCATAGTTTTAAAGTGAGTGGAGGTAGATTTAGGGGAGACGTCAGAGGTAGGTTCTTTACTCAGAGAGTGGTAGGGGCGTGGAATGCATTGCTGGAGAGAATAGTGGATTCGGCCTCATTAGGGGCATTTAAGTGGCTATTAGATAGGCCTATGGATGATAGTATAAGGTAGGGGTGGAGGTTAGATAGACCTTAGGTTTAAGGTAAAAGTTTGGCACAACATCGTGGGCCGAAGGGCCTGTACTGTGCTGTACTGTTCTATGTTCTATTTGTAGCATTCAGCAGCAGCTCCCTTCAACTGAGGGTCACTTCCCTGGAAGAGGAGCAGACCAGTTGCACTGTGGGATACAAACTTTCGATATTCCCTTTGCCTCAAAGTGATTGGGGAGAACGCCCTGCACCCCCGACAGGAATATTAAGCAGTTTTTTGCTGTACAGACTTTTGCAATGAGATAAAAAGAATGTAATTGTGTGAGCGATCTGACCCAACCCAGAGTGGAAGTACCATCCATTTTAAGGCCCAATTTCACATCTAAACAAGATATCACCCCTGTGACTGAAAATGCACCTTAAACAATCTTTAGCCCGCAGTATCCAGCAGATGTGACAGAAGAGATGAAACATGCAAAATATGTACGGAGCTAAAAATAAAGTCATTGATATATTGTCATAAATACATTACAATACTGTGGCACCTTGGGCTCCTGATACCTCATCTAATTTTACATACACACAAAGCAAATGAGCCAAATTAGCCAGAGTTGGTCCTTTCTGAAATATGAGCTGTATTTTCTATTGTGTTCCTATTTAATTAAACATGGTACAGTGTAAAGCATTTCATTGTGATTGTGGCTGAAGGCGGAGATGTTCTATTGATCGTACAGTAAGTAACAGTGTTCAGATGGCCATAGCAATATGTTGCAGATACAGGAAATCAGAAATAAAAAACAGAAAATGCTGAAAACTCCCAGCAGTTCAGGTAACATTTATGGAGATAGACAGAGTTAATGTTTCCGGTCAGGAGTTGTCTCTCACCATGCTTACTGCCTGACCTGCTCAGTATTTGCAGCATTTTCAGTATTCATATAGCACCCTCTACTTCAAAATGTCTCAAAGAGTTTGCAAAATTCTTTCAAGGTGGTTCTTTGAGAAATTCCTCCATGAAGGCCCATGGCGAGTGTTTTACTAACATTGTAAGCAAATAATCTACACAACATGGCCTCATAAACAGAATGACCAGTCAGTTTGCTTTTAAAGTGCAATTGGTAGCAAGAACAATGACAACAATGACATTGATCTGTATTTTTATAGTTCAATAATTAAGTGCCCCATAGCACTTCACAGGAGAAATGTCAAAAAATTTGACGCTGAGCCATGAAGGATACATTAGGTTAAAAGTTTTATTAAAGAAACATGTTTTAAGGGGATACATAAAGATGAAAGAGAGTTGGAAAGGCAGAGAGCTTTCAGGTAGAAATCCTGAGACTTTGGTAGCAGAAGGCTGAAAGATTGAAAGCTCCAAATCGAGGACGCTCAAGGTGCCAGAATTGCTGGAACACAGACGTCTTGGAGACTTGTGATGCTGGAGGAGATCACAGAGATAGGAAGGGTCAAACTAACCTCAGGCACTTTACAGCCTTCTGGACTCAATATTGAGTTCAACAATTTCAGGCAATGAACTCTGTCCCTCCGTTTGATTTTTTTTTTGCCATGTGCTGGTCTGAGTCTAATTTTGCTTTTGGGCAGAACTGATCGTTACTCTGCCGTTCACACTCACTCTCAACAAATGGTTTGTTTATTTACTTTGACAAAGACAACGCTCTTTGCCTTTTCTTCCATGACATCTCTGCCATTTCATCTCTCCCCTGCCCACACTACTGAGAATTTTCTTCCTCCCCTCCCCCTTTCAATGGCATAAAATCCTTCATAATTCTATCTTCCTTCAGTTTTGAAGAAGAATCACATTTATTTCAAAACATTAATATGTCTTTTCTTGCCCAGCTGAAATTATCCTTCCTTCAATTTCACATTATTACTGCAGTTTACTCTGTGCCCACATCCATGGTTAATCTGAACTCTATGTAGGTTCCAGTGAGATATAAAGGCTAGAAGCCTGTTGAGGCATCAGGGGTCCCACTGTCATCTGGAAGGCCAGAAGGAAATCTGTGCTGCCTCTTTTCAGGAAAGCTCATTGAGATACAAACCAGCCAGGTACTGATGGAATCCCTACAGTGTAGAAGCAGGCCATTTGGCCTATCAAGTCCACACTGATCCTCCAAATAGCATCCCACCCAGACCCAGCCTCCTACCCTATTCCTGTAACCCCACACCTATCATGACAAATCCACCTAACCTACACATTGCTGTACATTATGGACAATTTAGCATGGCCAATCCACCTCACCTGCTCATTTTGGACTGTGGGAGGAAACCCACACAGACACGGGGAGAATGTGCAAACTCCACACAGACAGTCGCCCAAGGGTGGAATTGAACCCGGGTCCCTGGTGCTGTGAGACAGCAGTGCTAACCACTAAGCCACCCTGCTGCCCATGATGAAGTCAACTGTGGGCTTCCTCCTGGAATCAAGACTACAAAGATGTAAACTTCACCTAGAAAGAGCTGCCAGCCAAACAGGCTGTGCTCAGCAGTGCCACAGCCTTGGCTGTTGCTGGAAGGACAACCACCACGGTCCTAGGATCACAGATCAACTCACACCACAGGTATGTAGGAGAAGAAGTGGTGATGTAGGGGCCATGAGGAGAGGAGAGCAGGTCATTGCTATATTGTCATAAATACATTACAATACTGTGATTATTAGATGGAGACATGAAACCTCAACTAACTTTGCATGCCAACAAAGCAAATGAGCCAAATTAACCACAGTTGGTCCTTTCTGAAATAATTTTGCTTGCTATTATGTTGCTACTTAATTAAACATGGCATTTTGTAAAGCATTCCATTGTGATTGCGAGTGAAGAGGAAATCTTCTATTATTAATGCAACAAATAATAATATTTATGCGACAAAAGGAACATGCTAGAGTTACAAGAAGGCTGAAATAAAATGGAACGTATGTTCCTAACACAAATAAGATGCCCTGAAACAACTACATTTGCGCAGCTATATCTGTAACATCATGTCAGCTGATAGTCTATAAACATTTTCTTCAGCTCAAAATCCTTTCCAAGTGAAAAAATGAATGCTAAGAGATTTGCGTCTTAAAGTATTACTTAATACCTTGTTCTGTGACCTTTTATGAATGCAATTATTTTAATAGGATAAAACAGTACCACAGTTGGCAACATATTTTCATGAATTTCATCTCAGTGTGAAGAAACGCAAATTGTTTATCCACAGATTATCTGTCAGAAACACAGATGTGACTCAAGCAATAAGAAATTAGAAAGTTTGCCCTTGCATAAACAGTAAAGGTTTGTAAACTGTCCTTAATAATCCCAAGGAATGTCACAGAGCTGTAAATGAAAATGACTGTAAATCAATGTGGCGCCAACCAAGATGAATGACGCTCTGACCCTCGGAACGAAAACATTCATGACAAATAACTTGCTTCAACACAAGCAAATAGTTCTCAACGTTCTCCATCCTGGCAAACCCACAGTTGCTAAGACAGAAATTAAGGAAAAACTGCAAAAATGTACAGAATAACACCAGATGTCATGTTTGGTATTGGTCTCAGGACCCAATTTGATGGTGGCGTAGCAATAGGTTTTGCCATGGCAATGACTCCTTAGATTCACTGAGAAGAATGAATCTAAACACAGGCTGGCAAAGCATGTTCCATTGGAGAGAAAGAAGATTTCCAGAAAACAGCAAAAGGAATGCAAGAACAAGAATAGGAAACGTTTGGAGGGCATGGGCCAGGAGCAGGCAGGGAAAACAACATAGTTTGGAATTATGTTCGGCATGGACTGGTTGGACCAAAGGGTCTGTCACCGTGCTGTATGACTCTGTCACTCTATAATATAATGAAGAAAGTTTGGGCTACAGATAAAGCTAATTTGGCCCTGACAAAAAAGTAACATGGGAAAGATATTGAAGGTTCCTTGAAATGCTAAGTTATCCATGGGTCACCATGTGTAATTATTTGTCCCCCAAATAGGTGTATAAAAACAAACCATTGTGTATGTGAGCAGGGCTGATTCCACCTCATGGTGGCATTGGCCACCAGTGCATCCTGTAGTTAAAGTGATGGAACTACTCTCACGTTTCAGGTCAAAAGGCCTCCTGTCAGGCAGCTTGCTGAGTGATGAGTATTTACAGCATTTTCAGTATTCATATAGCACCTATAATCCAAATGGGTAATGAACTACAAGGACAAGGGTTTGGCTGTCAGCAGGAGGCTCATCCTCCTTCCCACTATCATGATCCTCAATTAGGCACTGAGGTACATAATGCCTTTGATCATGGAACGCCACCCACCCAACCCTTGCAGGTGTCAACTTTTCCACACAGCTTTAGTAATGTGTAACACATCACCATTGGTCAGCCAGCAGTCAGGTTAACCTCATTCAGCGGCAAGATGGCAACCTAACGTCTACTGCAGGAAAAGTATTGGATTCAATTATTAAGGAAGTAATAGCAGTATATTTGGAAAATCATAATCTAATCAAGCAGAATTAGCATGGCTTCATCAAAGAGAAATTATGTCTGACTAATTTATTAGAGTTTTTTTGAGGAAGACTCAAACAGAGTGGATAGAGATGGACCAGTAGCTGCATTGCATTTGGACTTCCAGAAGGTGTTCTACAAGGTATCTCACAAAGGGTTAAATCATAAGCTAAGAGCCCACAGGGTTGGACATGGTAGATTGGATAGAGATTCAGCTAATGGGCAGGAAACAGTGAGTGGAGACAAGGGGTTCTTTTTCAGGTTGGCAACCTCTGTGACCAGTGAGGTTCCACAGGGATCAGTGCTGGAACCACAGCTGTTTACAAAATACATTAATGACTTGGAGGAAGGAAGTGAATGAACTGTAGCCAAATTTGCAGACTATATACAAAAAGGTGGAAAGGCAGTTTGTGAGACCGATACAGTACAGAGAAATATTGATAGGTTACATAAGTGGGCAAAAAAATGGAAAATGGAGTATAATATGGGAAAATGTGAAGCTGTTCAATTTGGAAGGGAGAACAAAAGAACGGAATATTGTTTAACTGAAGAAGGAAACTGCAACACAAGGGATTGGGGGTACTTGTGCATGAAACACAGAAAGCTAGCAAATGGTGCAACAGGTAATCAGGAAGGCTAATGGAATGTTGGCCCTTATTTCAAAGAGTTGGAGTATAAGAGTAGGGAATTCTTACTGCAACTCTACAAGCTGCTGGTGAGACCACATTTGGAGTACTGAGAGCAGTTTTAGTCCCTGTATTTAAGGAATGATATCATTTCATTGGAGGCAATTCAGAGAAGGTTCATGAAGATGATTCCCTGTATGGAGGGGTTGTCTTATGAGAAAAGGCTAAACAGGTTAAGACTCTATTCACTGGAGTTTAGAAGAATGAGATGTGATCTCTATAGGATTCTCAAAGTGCTTGACATGGTAAATGCTGAGAGGATATTTCCCCCTCATGGGAGAGTCTAGGACAGGAGGGCATAGCCTCAGAATGAAGGGTGCCAATTTAAGACTGAGATGAGGAGGAATTTCTTTTCTCAGAGGGTTGTGAATCTTTGGAACTCTTGTCACAGAGAACTGCAGGGATAGAGTACTTGTGTATATTTAAGGCTAAGATAGATACACTCTTGATCAGTCAGAGAATCATGGGTTATAGGGAGAAGGCACAAATATTGACGTGAGAAACATTGGATCAGCTATAATCCTATCGAACGGCAGAGCAGGCTCGAGGTGCCAAATGGCCTACTCCTGTTCCTATTTCTTATGATCTTCTGGTCTCAATAAGTGGTCAATAATTGGGCTTTTGGGGCCTTCAATTGGCAGTAGGTTGGACAGGTCGACCATGGATGTTCCACCTAGAACTTAATTCTGGCCAAGACTGCAGGGTTCAGAAACAAAATCAGAAATTGCTGGAGAAACTCAGCAGGTCTGGCAGCATGTGTGGGGAGAAAGCAGAGTCAACGTTTTGGGTCCAGTGACCCTTCTTCAGTAAGTTGACTGCACTTGTACATGAAGTATAAGAAATATGCAAAATATATGCAGAAGATAAAACCTGTAGTGATGGCAAAAAATGTCATAATACCATTATGTGACATGCTACTCAAGCACTTTTAATATATATTACTTTGAGCTACTAAATCCTATCATGACTTTTACAGCCTAATGTGCAGTCAATACCTTCTCTATTTTTGTCCTTTCAAGAATTATATCATTGATTAAAATAGCATAGAATATAACCAATGTGCCTGTGCTGGCTCTTTGAAAGAGCTATCAATTTCATTCTACACCCACGAGTTCTGCAAATATTATCCTTACAAATATGTATTCAATTGACTTTTGAGCATTTCAACTGAATCAGCTTCCGCCACTCTTTCAAGAAATGTATTTCCAATCATAACAATTTTGCTGGATAAAATAATTCTGCTCATTTCTGCCTCTTTCCTTGATTAGTGGTCTTCCTGGCTTTGGGAACAGTTTCTAAATACCCCAAAGTTCTCAACATCTATTCACAATCTCCCTCAGGAGAACACTCACAGCTTGTCTAGTCTATTCACATATCAGAAGTCTCTCATCTTAAGTACCACTCTAATAAATCTCCCCCAAGCCATCTCCAAGAAATTGACATTGTTCCAGGAGCAGAACTGAACATAATACTACAGTTGAGGCCTAAATTGTAATTTACAATATAATATTTAAATTTGTAATATAGTGCAGAATGTCTTAGAGTGCTTTAGAACATGAATACCAACCAAACATGAAGGCACTTGCTGAGTGGATTGGAGACAACATCAAATAAATCAGTTTTGAGGATGTTTGTGTAATGGGACATTAGCAGCAGATGCCGACAATGGTGGAGGGCCACTGGAGTAGACAAATGGGTTCTCACTGGGGAAAAAAGTGTCTCATTGTAAACTACAGGTTTTGTTCCATCAATATCTTGTAACTATGCCCTTGTGTCTCTTTCATTTCCCTTCTCGTTTGTAATGAGCTGATACCATTGGAATATTTGATGAATTGCTTCTTGATCTTTGGGCTTTCCATTTAAGTCTTGTGTTACATTTCTGAAGTCAAGAAGAGGATTAGCCTAGTCAAGAGGGTTTGGAAGAGTAGAATAAGGGGTAATGGTCAAAAACCAAAGACACAACAGAAGGAACAGGGAATCAGCAGTTTGCCAGAATGGCAGTAGAGTTTTGAGTTCACAGCCTACTAACTCTAGCTTCTGAATCAGACCATCATATGTTCAAGCATTACTCCTAGGACTGGAATACACACTCTAGAATGACAGATCAGCTCAGCAGTACTGTGGCCAACACTTTTCCTGAAAACATCACCAAAACCAATCGATACAAGTTTGCTGATGACACCACCGTGATAGGATGGATATCAAACAACGATGAGACAGAATACAGAAAGGAGATAGAGGGCTTGGTGATGGGGAATAATGATAACAATCTCTCTCTCAATGTCAGAAAAACAAAAGAACTGATCATTAACTTCAGAAAGAAAGGAGGAGAACATGCCCCGATCCACATCAATGGGGCGAAGGTTGAGAGGATTGACAGCATCAGGTTCAGGTTCCTAGGAGTGACAATAACTGACAACCTGTCCTGGACTTCCCACGTAGATGAGATGGTCAAGAAGGCACAACAATGCCTCTTCCTCAGGCGGCTTAGGAAATTTAGCATGCCCACAAGGCCCCTCACTGACTTTTACAGATGCACCATTGAAAGCATACTGTCCGGGTGCATAACAGCCTGGTATGGTAACTGCTCTGCCCAGGACTGTAAGAAACTACAGAAGGTTGTACGCACAGCCCAGACCATCATGGAACCCAACCTTCCATCCATGGACTCCAATTATACTACTCATTGCCACAGAAAGGCTACCAACATCATCAAAAATCCCTCTCATCTTCGTAATGCTCTCTTACAACCTCTTTCGTCAGATACAGAAGCTTGAACACACCCACCAATAGGTTTAGGAACAGTTTCTTCCCTGCTGACCGATGAATGCACTCTCTAACTTCAAATAATGCTGATCTTGTTAATGTTGATTTTGCTTCTCGTACTTCCTGTGCAGTGTACCCTTGTATGCCTCACTCTGTCTAAGCACCCTATGATCTGTATGTCCTTGTTTGCTATGATCTGCCTGTACTGCTCACAAAACACAGCTTTTCACTGTACTTAGGTACACGTTACTACAGTAAATCAAATCAAAACATTATTCCACTGTTCTTTGTTGGAGCTTGCTGGATGCCAATTGGCTTCTGCATTTTTTGACATTGCAACACTAATTACACTTCAAAAGCAATTTTTAGCTATGAAATGCTTAGTGTTTGAGGTACAGTGGATGGGAAAAATATTCCTAAACATGAAATTTTAGGATGTGAGTTTGCTGCTGAGACTTTTACTGTTTATCACTAGTTGGCATCCAAAGTTGGCGACAGAACTTAATGGTTTGCAGTACCACTTCAGAGGGTAGTTAAGAATCGACCAAGTTGAAGAGACAATATTATTTGGAAAGCTGGAAGGACCCCTACTCAAAGGAGTGATGACAATTTGGTCTCTAGAAGGAGAAGGCGGGTAAGAAGTGGATAAGTCCATACTTATCCACTTACTAACTAAATCTGGTAAAGAAAGAAGCAGTTTGGGTTCTGGACCCTGAAGCAACCGAAGGAGTCAATGAGCCTGAAGTATTAGACACACGGCATTCGCACGGGGCTATTGTACAGTGAGGCAGATGAATCAGCAGGCAGCCATAGCAAAGTAGAACTGAAGCACTTCAGTTTAATAATTGTCGTGTTGACGTATTTATTTCATAGAATCGAGTTAGTAGCCCCCACATGAAGTTGCCAGCAGATTGGACAGAGCAAGTACTCCAAAGTGACAACAGAAATGGATGATATGATGCGTTACTGAGTCAGGATGGCCAGGAATATCCCAGGCTGTGCTGTGTTAGACAATCATAACTGCTGGGGAACGACAATGGGCCTTGAGCTACTGTGAAGGGAATGAGTCAGGTCAAATTCTTTTCCCGATTGTTGCCAGTTATTATTGCTGCAAATGATGGTGAATACTATCAAAATCCAGCTCACCAATTTCCACTGTGTTTGCCACACTCACTGTCTAGACTCTTAAGCTCTGAAAAAGTGACAAGCTTGAGTGACACACTGGAGGTATTGAACTGTTTTCTGGTCAAGAGTCAGTGCTTTCAGGAGAGAAAACAAGAGTCCATGGTAGGCTGAAGGGAAAGGGGTTGATGACAGCAAGCACTGTTTTAATTAATCCTGGTGCCTCATGACTAGTTTTCGGAAATGTTGGAGCTGACTGAAATACCCGCTGAGCAACACTATTGTGAGGTGAGAACCACTATTTTCACCCATGCACAATCACATTTAAGAAAAGAAATCTTAAAAAGCTAGAGGAGGCTTTTTCAAATTGTTTCCACAAAGAAGCTGTGGTTCTGAAACCAAGACCGCAATTAGAAAGTTTATATATAGGACCGTGAAGTGTAACACTGCTTAGGGACAGGATGTGGGTAGCTAACATCCCAGTTGACTGCCCAAGGTGGCAAACGGCTCCCAATGATTGTAATTAATAATCTGCAAATGACGGTTTCTCAAAAAAAGAAGTTCTTAAAGAAGGAAAAGAAACGACTTTCAGAATATTCCCTAGCTCAGGCTTAGTCAAGAAGAAACTGTTTTATTTGACTCACTGTCTTTTAAAATGGAAGGGGCCTGCCCAGAGATTTAGATTTGGTTTCAGATGCAGTGTAAAAATAGCTGGAGCCTTATTCTTCAAAACATAAATGTACGTCCTGCTGATCATTGCTGTGAAGTGATAGCACACAGCTGGCCTAACAGAAGCTGCAATGCCGTTATCAAACCTAGTTTCATTTTGTTGCTTGAGCCAAAGGTTTTCAAAAGTGGGGAAACCTGGCTCACCACCCCGACTGTCGGAAAATCTTTTGCTATTGGCTGTCAGCAGAGGGAAAATGTAAGCTCTGAAGCTATATTCTTTCGCACTGTACAAACTGCTCAGTGAGATTGACAAGGCTACCCTGATGACTGAAATGTTATTCTGACAGCACTGGTTACTGACTGGTGGATTTCCCTCTGTCTCATCTGTAAAGACCCAAAGAAATTCAGGTTCCGGATATGAACAGCAGCACGGAATTTTCTTTCCGAATGTTGGGAAACGCACATAGATTCTATGAGTCACACAGTACATAATGAGGCCATTTGGCCCACTGTGCCTGTGTCTGTTCCTTGAAAAGTTAATCTAATTAGAACCCTGCTCTATTCCCATTGCCCCATGTTTTCTTAAAGTAATGTATCCAATTCCCTCTGAAATTCACTACCAAGTCTGCTTCCACCACTCTTTTGGAGAATTACAACATTGCATTTCTACAGCACTTTTCACAATCATGGGATCTTCCAAAGTGTTTACAGCAAATAAAGTACTTTCTGAAGTATAGGCACTGTAGTAATATAAAAAGTATGCAAACGCTTTGTCTCCCTTCTAGGTGACATTGTGGGCACCGATGACAGAGTAGCCCATATAAATTCAGAGCAGGACAGAACAACAGCACTTCATCAGAGGCTACACAGCACTGACGATGTCACCTAGAAGGGAGACAAAACGTTTGCATGGAAACCAGTCAGCTTGGCGAACCAACCAATAACTCCAACCGCAACCCGAGCTATAGATTTTTATTAAAACATTACATTTAGAAAATACAACAGCCAATTTCCACTCAGAAAATTCCCACAACCAACAATATGATAGTGACCAGATTACTGGCTTTTTTCTGATGGCAACCATGCAATAAATATTGGCAAGGTGAACAGGGATATCTCCCCTTCTCTTCTTTTTAATAAAGTTGCAGGATCTTTTTCATCTGTCTCAACAGGCAGAGGGGACCTCCACTGGATATCTCAACTGAAAGACAGCAATGAAGCACTCCCCCTGTACTGCACTGAAGTGCAGCCGCAAATTGTCTGCTGTGTATTCCAGATAATTTACACACCATGTTGCCAGGTGGTATTTTCCATAAGAATATCATGTTTCAGCACTGGAATCAAAAACGTGAATCACTTTAAGCACTCACGCCTTTAAACACATCCTCTCAAGGTAAATACAGGCAGATCAGTCAAAACATTCTCCCTAAATGCCAGAGTAGGGGATGCTAAACATGACGGACTCTAGAGGGCTGCACCACCAGAAATGCCATCTTTCGGATAAGGTGCTACACTGAGACACTTTTTCCCCTTTTGGACAGATATAAAAGATCTCATTGTGCTTTTCAAAGGAAAAAGTGAATCTTTGTCTTCCTGGTCTCAGTGTCAATAATGATCAGTAACATAAGGATGAGAGAGAAAGGCAAAACAATGCCCAAGGTATCTACCTTAATCTTATTATCTTTCTTCGCGCCATATTTTTCAATCTCTAGGGCAACATTAGCAGTCACTAAAAAACGGCCTATTTATCTCAGATACTCCCATCCAAGGACATCAGCATATAAGGTGAACCCAACTTCCATATTTAATGTAACATAGCTGAAAAAATTCAACATTCCCTTTAAGATGAGGATCCACATTGCAAATCTTATATCCACTGAAATTCCTCATTATGACTGGTAGTCACTAATATATATTTTCCTCTGTTCTTGTGCATTTTCACCAGTGCATTCTGTCTAGAGGTGTTTCTGCTCCTCTGCTGCAGAGATAACTAACCTTCCTCCTAATGATACTCCTGGTTCACTGCCGAATGAAAATTTCCTTCCCACAATCCCAAACTGCTGGGCGTCTCTGTGATCTGTGGATCAGCTGTGAGAGCTGGGACACATCGGGCATCAGGAGGGAAGCCTGTCACTTAAATGACACCAGGTTAGTGAAGCAAGGTTACAGACTGATGACTGTAACTGATCAGAAAGTACTAGTTCAGCTCTGTCTGTCAGGACAGAAACCAATGGGAAGCTATGAGACTTTTGCATGAGACCACAACATCTCACACATTCAAACTAAAACAAATATTTTTGTCAAGAAGTTCATCCATCCCTACCATCGCCATTAGTGGTGGATACTGCATGTCTCCATTACCCTTTAGACAAAACAAAGTTCCACTTGGCATTCTGTTCAAGTTGCAGACATTTTCACCACTCCTCCCCACACCCTCACCCCCCCCCCACCATAGCACCCACCAACTGTGCACGTGACCCCCCCATACCTCAACTCTGACTCACGTTCGTGCATGAGTGCAAAGTGTTAAGTATTCAAGAAGGGCCGCGGCATGATACCTGACTAAAGAGGGAAACCCACCAATACAAGAGTGGAAATGCCAATGATACTGCCAAATGACTACTTGCAGCAAACAGGAGAGGCAGTGAGGAGTCCAAAAGGCGCTGAATAATCTCAAAGAAAAGATTCAAGGCTCTGTCTATAACTGTCGGTTGAGGGTGATAATTTCAGCAGATAACACTGTGAGTTGAGAGGATGGAGTGTAGGTGGATTAGGAAACTGTGATAAGGAGCTTTCTCTCCATTTACTAACCACTGTCCATGAGCCATGTCTATTATTGCAGGAGGGCCCTGGAAAGAACTAGGAAGAGGGTCTAAAAGGAAGAAAAATCCACTGCAGATAATAGCTTTGCCTTTCCACTACTGCTCCCTACTATTTGTATTCAACCAGCAGGGAAAGAATTGGGGAAATTCCAATTGGGACAATGATGCAGTAATGCATAATGCGTAAAATGAAGATGACAATGTTTCCTCAAAACAAGAAAAAGGAATCAAGCACTGACAGGTGTCTAGATTCACTCTCATTCACATACAGCTGACAAAAGTCACTGGCAACTCAGGGAAGCCTTCAACCTGGTTTTGCAATGAGATGGAGTACATTATGCAGCGATACTAAAAGAAAAGACCAAGAAACTAGAAAAAAAAGGGAGATCTAAATCTGCATCTCAGAAAATGTTCTTTGGTTTCTGCAAGATTCTAAAAGCATCCTCTGTGCTTTTCGCTCTCCTGAAGCTCTTTTCGAAATGCCTTCGAAATTGACAAAGTTCTTCCACTTATGCTGAGAAGTGGAGCAATCATAAGATTTTTCCCAATGAATGGATATTTTGTTCCAGGAGTTGGAGGTCTGTCTCACTATGAGTGGGCATCACTGTGGTCATCTGTTCACTCGTCGGCTAGTAGTAAAAAAGTGGCCGTAGTCCCACTGATGTGGGGTGGCCTCAGCCTGAAGTCTCGCCTCCATATCATGTTAACATCCAATTTGTTTACTTTCCCATAAGAATCTATTTATCTACAATCCAGCCACATCATCATTATGACATTAATTTTTGAATTAACTCTTTATGTACTGATTCTATTTGCCCATTTTCATCTTACATATCATGCATCAATTTAAATGATTGTATAATGAAAGAAGCTGGAGGTGATACTCACTGGAATAGTATCTGCACAGATCCCAGCCTCAGCGTGAAACTGCACCATCTCTGGCAACTGCTACCTTCCATTCCCCCCTCTGGGGAAAAGAGTGCTGTAGTGCTGATTTCTTTGAGGAGTAATCCAGACACCAAGGCTAATGCTTTGGGGAAATGGTTTCAAATCCCATTGTGGGACCTGGTGAAACTTAACTTCAACACATTAAAAATTTTGAAATGAGAAGCTTATCTGAGTAATGGGCACCATGACGGCTATCATCAATCATACGATTTGGTTTACTTAATGTCCTTTGGGAAAGAATTCTTTAGGTAAGAATTCTGATGCCTTTAGCTGGTCTGGCCTACATGTGATTCCAGACCCACAGGAATGTAATTGACCCTTAACTACCTTCTGAAAAGGCCCAGCAAGCCATTCAGTTCGAGGCCAAAAAAGAATAATGTTTTAAAGAAAGTCATTATTGATTTAGCTGATATGTATCAGTCTTGCTACTTCAAAAAGACCAATGTTTTCCATTTGAATTGCTTCGGAATGAACTGCCAGAGGAAGTGGTGAAGGCTGGTACAATTGCAACATTTGAAAGATTTTTGGACGAATACATGAATAGGAAGGGTTTAGAGGGATATGGGCCAAATGCTGGCAAATGAGACTGGATTAATTTAGGATATCTGGTCGGCATGGATGAGTTGGACTAAAGGGTCTATTTCCATGCTGTACATCTCTATGACTCTATGACTGTACAGGAGCCTCTGGTTGGGAAGAGCACATTTTACTATGAAGATGTTTCTGTGATGCTCTTCTGGACCAATAGTTCACTGCAAATAATGAGGTTCACACATGTGGACTCATGCACTGAAAAGCATATAACAAATATGGAGCCTAACCTAAAAATAAGGGGAGAGGGTTCATCTAAACCTTAGGTGATCGTGTAAAATTGTCAATATCAACTCAGCCAAAACATCTCTCTAGAATGGGAGAGATCTATAGTGCACAGCTATATTAATATCGTCTACTTTACAATATCATCCAAAGTCGAGCTTATCCCCATTGTCTCCATGCTAGGGAAAGTGGTTATAGAAATTCTATTTCTCATCCTTTGTTGCTTTGATTTAAAATATACTGGGACAGTACTTCAATGCCACTGAAAGGCATAGATGCTAAATGTGAGTGAACAGTGTGTTTTCACCTTGTCTACAATCTGGATCTACACTGGCAGTTTTATTTACCTCTGTTCGCTCACTGTCAACACGTCCAGATAAAATTCTTTCACCTGCCATTTTAACACATATGTTAATCCAGTCGACATGCATAAATATGGGACTGTGTTAGAATAAATAAAATAGAGCTGTACCTCCAGAATGCAGAGAAAAAAGAAATTGAAGCCCGAACGTGCAATATTAAGTTAACCCAATGACTTCACTTCCCAGACTGTCAGTTTTACTTACATCATGTACATGTGCAGAACATTTGGATGAGACTTTTTCCTACACCTTCTGTCAGCTAGGATTACTAAAAATTGTTGCTCTTACCCAACAAAACTGATGAAACATATTTAAAAATTAATTTCTTTCCTTATCCTGTCATGGGCTGAGGCCAGTTTTTGTTGCCCATTTCTATTTGACTTTGAACAGAGTGGCTTGCCAGGCCATTGCAGAGGACAGTTAGGAATCAAATACCTTGCTGTGAGTCTGGAGTCATGTGTAGGTCAGAGCAGATAAGAATTGTTGATTTCCTTCTCACAAGGACGTTAGTCTGATTTTTTTTTTGAACAGTCGATGGTAGTTGACCTAATAGAAGTTTTTAAAATAATAATAAGTAGAGATAGAGTTGATGGTAGTTGGCTTTTCCCTAAGATGGGTAATTTGAAGACTAGGGGGAAAATTTTTAAGGTGAGAGGAGAAAGATGTAAAAAAGACATAAGAGGCAATGTTTTCACACAGAGGGTGGTTCATGTGTGGAATGAACTGAAGTGATGGATGCGGGTACACTTACAACTCTTAAAGGATAATTGGATGGATACATGAAGAAGAAAGGTTTGGAGGGATATGGGCCAGGAGCAGGCAAGTGGGACTAGTTTAGTTTGAGATTATATCGGCATGGACTGGTTGGACCAAAGTGTCTGTTTCTGTGCTGTATAACTCTATGACTGTAGGTTCACTGATACTGTGATGAGCTTTATAATCAGGATTTATTAATTGAATTTAAATTCCACTTACTTCCATGGTAGGATATGAACTCAAAACTCCAGAGCCTTTGTTGATGGAAACAAAGGGTAATGAAGTCCTGCTGTCAAGTGGCCAGGTCCTGAATTTGGAAAGCTCTCAGTGAGTCATGCTGTTGGTAGCTGCTCGAGTTGGAAATAGGAGTTGAATAAAACGTAAAAAGAAAATGTTGTCTTAGGTATTGCCCTCTTCAGTTATTTTATTTATTAATGCCCTGATTTTCCAAACTTCTCGCTCTCTCTGTTCATCTACACCAGCTTTTCAGCATTTTTCATTGAATGCATCCTCCCACTTCTTGTTTTTCCTCTCACAATGTGTTAGCTGAGACTTCTCCACATTACGTTGCAAATAGGTTTACAAGATTGGTTCCAGAGATGAGACACTTTAGCTATGAGGAGAGGTTGGAAAAGTTGGGACTGTTTCATTTGGAAAGGGGAAGGCTAAGAAGAAATCTGATCAAGGTTTCTCGACTATGAGGAGTCTGGACAGGGTAGATAAGGAGAAATTGTTCTTACTAGTAAGATGATTGAGAACTGGGGGCATAGATTTAAAGTGTTTTTCAAAAGAAGCAAATGTGAGATGATGATAAGGTTTTTCACACATTGACTGGTCAGTGTCTGGAATGCACTGCCTGAAGGAGGTGTAAGTTGATTTGAGGATTTCAATGGGCATTAAATGATTACTCAAATAGAGATAATGTGCAGGGTATAGGTGAAAGACAGGAGATTTGCACTAGGCCAAAGTACATACAGAGCTGGTGCTGACATAATGGGCTGAATGGCCTCCTTCTGCATTGTACCACTTCTGCGAGCTCCCACCCATCTGCCCTTCCCATGAGCCTATCAGTTTCTTCTGAAGTCTTTTACACTTCTTGCTTTTTCCCTTTGCCCCAAATGTAAAACATCTATACACTTTTTAAAAATGTAGTGCAACTAGATGAGTACACAGTAAGATTTCACAAGCACGGAAAGATCCTGAAACATTTTTCAGCAGCCAAAATGAAGGCAGGAAGAGGCTTGCTGTGATTGGCATATCAGCCAAATAATTTACAGATAACAATGACCAGAAAGGTCCGAAACAGTAATTTGAGTGGCACCCAAAAGCTTCAAATTGAACTCAAATGCATATAGTGGACTGAATTGAATGGGAATGATGGGGTTCTCAGCAGCTGGCTGTTATCTCTGAGATACACGTGCAAAGTAGAAACTTGCAGCGGATTAAAGGGGTGGCTGTTTTGTAGGTAGCTACCTACAACACACAACAGCTTATAAACACGGATATACTGGGGAATGCCACCATCCATTTGCAGCTTAACAATTCATTTCTTCAGGAGGAAATCTATATTTTAAATGTAACCTGGGCAAGAAAAGACTCAGTTATAGTGCTTCTGGCCTGTTCTCTTTTTGTGTGTGGCAATGCATCAAAACATATCTCTTACTACTAAAATGAAGAATCTTTATCATTGAGAGACAAATCCCAATCTCCACTGGAAATCTTAAATTATGAGTGTGTACTTTGGCAGGTCTATCTTCGCATGTGCTCTGTGGGAAAAACATTTGATTGATATTGCCAGTTGCCCTAAGGATTCACAAAAGGAACAGCCATTTCAACTTATGGTAGCAATTTGTGGCCTTAGCTTGATGGGACAAAGACCAATTTTGCCATGAATGACGTGAAGCAGAAACTGTGATAACCACTGATCAAATCTTTGCATACGCAGAAAATGTAAAAAACAAACCCTCTATATTTAACTAGTAACGGGAATTAACAACCAAATAGTTTTGAGTAACTTAAAGGGTATCTGTTGCATTTGCAGCAGATAACAAAATGATTGATGAAGGTCATTCAGCTCAACTTGCATTTACCCAGAAGGAACCTACAGTTTCTCCATTACTGCATCTAGTTGTTTCTTCAGTCATTCCAGGGCTTTCATCCTCCTCATTCTAACTGAAGTCCATTCTGAGTGTCAGTCATTCTTTAATTGAAGGACCTCTTGCTATCAGTCCTAAAGTTACCTTCTACTAAGTTTGAAGAGGTTTCTTTTATTTTATAGTTACATTGCTGTTTACTGCATCCCAGGCAGTTTGCTATCATTTGTGCCACAGGAGATGGAGTAGAAAAGCCCAATATCTTTCATTTTCCTCCTAACCTCTAATGTTAGAAATCAGCCTCAAAGGTCATCTCCACACTCTCTTCATCACTTGACTGTCTCCTTTGTTTCTCAGTGACAAGTACTGGGTGCAGGATTCTCAGTGTGCTTTGGCCAGACCACTGTACAATTAGTGCATGCCTTCCACTGTATTGTACTGTTTGGTCATGTGGTTCAATATTATTTTGTTCTGAGGAAAGGTCACCGGGACCAAAATATTAACTGCTTTTTTTTCACAGATGCTGCCAGACCTGCTGAGCTTTTCCAGCAACTTCTGTTTTTGTTCCTGATTTACAGCATCTGCAGTTCTTTCGGTTTGTATTCAATATTATTTTAACTTTGTTAATTGCTCTTCTGCTTAACTGATTGGACATGTACAACCCTGAAAAGCTAAAACTAAACCCACTGACCGCATTGCTGTCACATGCGTGGCAATTTTAATCGATTCTTTTGAACAATTGGGCATGAGACCTTCCTTGAATATGTAGTTTGGACTTTGATGACATTAGTTCATATTTCATAGGTTCCCACATCCCCACTCCTGAGTAAAATCTCAGTAAATGAGGCACTATACCAGCAGCAAACATTCCCAGTGACTACCAGCACTAGGTCACTCTCAGCTGCAGTTTTACCAGTGGGGGTGGGGGAGGGTTTGCTTAGCTGTTTCGTTAATTGATGCAGGGTAGGCCATTCCAAATGTCCATTCCAATTTGGCAGGTTAGTGGTCTGTCAAGGAGTGATGCCTCCTGTTTCAGCCCCCTTTTATTGATGAGAGCATTCCCTGCTCCAGCAAAGTGCCCTTCCCTCCAACCCTGCACGATCCATGCCCCTCCCTCCCTTTGTTGCAGCTTGTCGGCCAGGCCCAATGAGCCACCAACTCATTGTGCAGTCTGGCTCCAAAGAAGCTGACCTTCCCCAGAGACTACTGCAACTGCAACAGTGCCTACCATTTCCAATGGCAATTCTGGGACCAAGAGCCATCCGCCATTTTTTTTGTTCACTCATTGAATGAGGGCGTCTCTGGCTGGAGCCAGCATTTATTGCCCATAGGATTACAGAACATTAGAGAACCAGATGGGTGTTTCCAACAGTGGACAATCGAATCACGGTCTTCATTAGACTGTCAATTCCAGACATTTTATTGAATTCAAATTTCACTATCTGCTGTGATGGGATTCAAACCTGGGTCCCCAGAACATTACCTCGGTCTCTGGATTAACAGTCCAGTGATAATACCACGAGAGCATCGCCACCCAGATTCTGTGTCAGCAAGGATGTAGCCCTTCCACTTTTGTATGAGACCTGTTACATAAATGGCATCTTCTAGACACCAATTTTGTGCCCGTGTCCAGTGTGCTGAAATGCAAGGGTCTCAAGGAGTGGGTATAGCTTCTGGCTGCCCACTATCCCATCAGTAAATTCCCACAATCTCTGTTTCCATGGTGGATACAGAACAGGGTAACACAGTATTTTTACACCATTGTTGGTAATGACCTGCTTGAGTAGAGTTGTACAAACAAATGCGTGTTTTGATTCCATTCATGCGACTCTGACATTATAGTAGCAGCTAAAGTAACTGGTTACAGATTAATATTGTTGCATCTACTTTTGATGCCGATGATCAGGCTAATGTCTCAAGTTTCAAATCATCATATGAAAATGACAGTCTTCAATTTACTCTGAATGAGAACGTTAAATAAACATTAAGTGAAGAACAATGAGCTTTCACTTGCAATGTTACTGGCAAAACACAGGCCAGTTTGAATGCACCCAATGAAGATGCTTGTTCTGGTTTCTGTCCCTCCTGTGAAAATGTCTGTGCCCAGGTAGGCTTAGATTAAGGAGCCCAAAGCGCTAACCAATACACTTGATGCATTTGCAACCAGTGGAGACTGCAGGAACTGGTGTATTTGGTGGACAATATAAGATTCCTCTCCTTTCTTTTTTTGCCTTTTGCAAAAGCTCTCTGTACCTTGAATGTGTTGCAAAGCTTGCATGTAGCTGGTGCATGAAAGGTCAGAGCTCGGAGAAAAGGGAACTGAAAACCTGCGACTAATTTAGGACGTAGCAATGACTGGAATTGCTACAAGTTTGTAGAGTTACTATTTCAAAAAGATTTCTGGCGTTACACGTAGGCAGGACAGGTTGGCAGCTGGATGGATAAAATTGATGACTTAGACACTGATGGCAGCCAACATGATTGGGGACAGACAGATACAGGTGTTTTCTGGACGAGTAGTCTACCATTCCAGACAAATATTCTAAGGACATGGGTTTGAATTCCACATGACCAAGAGTGAAATTTGAATTGAATACATATATAATCATAGAGCCATAGAGTTATACAGCACAGAAACAGACCCTTTGGTCTAACATGTCTGTGCTGATCAGATATCCTAAATTAATCTAGTCTCATTTGGCAGCATTTGGCCCATATCCCTCTAAACCCTTCCTATTCATGTACCAATCCAGATGCCTTTTAAATGTTGTAATTGTACCAGCTTCCACCACTTCCTCTGGAAGCTTGTTCCATACACGCACCACTGTCTGTGTGGAAAAGTTGCCCCTCAGGTCCCTTTTAAATCTTTCCCCTTTCACCTTAAACCTATGCCCTCTAGTTTTGGACTCCCCCACCCTGGGGAAAGACCTTGGCTATTCGCCCTAGCTATGTAGTCATACTTCAAACTTCTTTGTAGTCACCCCTCAGCCTCCAATGTTCCAGGGAGAAAAGCACCAGCCTACTCAACCTCTCCCTCTAAATCAAACCCTCCAATCCTGGCAATATCCTTGTAATTTTTTTTTCCAAACACTTTCAAGTTTAACAACATCTTTCCTATAGCAGAGATCTGGAATAAAAATCTAGTCTGGTGATGACAATGTTACCACTGTTGTCATTAAAAAAAGTCCATCTGGTTATTTAATGTCCTTAAGGAAGGGATACCTGCTATCCTTATGGGGTCTCTCCACCATGTGACTCCAGACCCACTGTAATCTGATTGACTCTGAATTGCCCAAAGGGCAACAAATGCTGACCTAGTCAACACCAATATGTCTTATGAACAAGTATTAAAAAGAAGGACAAGAAACCCCATAACTTTGACCATCAGCTGTCTGTGGGACAAAAACAAAGTTGCTGGAAAAGCTCAGCAGGTCTGGCAG